>NC_133326.1:535805977-536170130 GCF_042186555.1 Aquarana catesbeiana
CTGTGGTGGCCAGGCCATGCGTACAACCCCAGTACTCCTTTCCAGACTTAGGGTATGTAGCACACTCAATTCTGGAGTAAAAAAAAAGGATGACAAGTGTCAAGCCGCTGCAGTGGGCAGGCATACAGCTGTAATATAATGATTATATATTATTATCACTTTAACCAGTTCCCGACCGGCTCACGCACATTTATTGCGGCGCAATGGCACCGCTGCGCGGAATCCCGTACATATACAGGGTTCCCTTTAAGAGCCGCCAGAGGGCGTGCAATTATGTGCACGGGAGCCAGGCATGAGGATTTGTAGGTGTAAACCCACAAATCCCTGTGCTGTCAGGGGAGAGGAGACATATCGTTGTTCTTGCTAAGTAGGAACAATATGTCTCCTCCCTCAGTCAGTTCTATCCCCATACAGTTAGAAAACACTGAGGGAACACATTTAACCACTTGATCACCCCCTAGTGTTAACCCCTTCCCTACCAGTGACATTTATACAGTAATTAGTGCATATTTATAGCACTGATCACTCTATAAATGTCACTGGTCCCAAAAATGTGTCAAAAGTGTCCGATCTGTCCGTCGCAATGTCGCAGTACTGCTAAAAAGCGCAGATCGCCGCCATTACTAGTAAAAAAATTAATAAATAATAAAAATGCTATAAATCTTTCCCATAGTTTGTAGACGCTATAACTTTTGCACAAACCAATAAATATACACTTATTGCGTTTTTGTTTACCAAAAATATGTAGAAGAATATAGATCGGCCTAAACAGATGAAGAAATGTTTTTTAAAAACATTTTTTGGGATATTTATTATAGCAAAAAGTAAAAAATAGTGTTTTTTTTATTTCAAAATTGTCGCTTTTCTTGTTTATAGTGCAAAAAATAAAAACCGCAGAGGTGATCAAATACCACCAAAAGAAAGCTCTATTTGTGGGAAAAAAAGGATGCAAATTTCGTTTGGGTACAAGGTCGCACGACCACGCAATTGTCAGTTAAAGCAACGCAGTTCCAAATTGTAAAAAGTGCTCCGGGGCTGAAGTGGTTGAAGTAAAGAATTGTTTTGGAAATAAAAAAAAGAATTGCAGACACTCACGTTCAGGGAGCTCCTTGCATATGATAATATGAGGGGTGTAGAAGGGACTATAGTGGCAGATGAATGTTGTTGGATACCTACCAAGGACTGGGCTTTGTACACAGACAGCCCTCGGTATTCCCCTCTAGATGAGATGTTATTTATCCTATGAATGTTGTGCTGAAGCAATCGGCATGATATCCGATGTGGACGAGCTACCCAGGTAAACACGTCCGCACTCTTCTCCATGTGCAGTCCATCTGCTGCTCAGTCAGCCCGTGCTGAGAAGTAAAGGTCCGTCCAACCAATCACAGAACAGAACAGCCAAAGAGACGCGTTGTTGCAAATCTAGTAAAGTCAGGCTCACTCACGCATGCGCTCTGTAGTTAGTGGGTCATTTGTATACCTTTCCCCTTTATTATTTTTTTCTACTTAGTGAACTTTTTAGCTTTCTAATTAAATTTGCACTCTGTCCTCACCGTCTTTTGTAAATATTCAAAACAATTAACATTAACTCCTCCCTGCTCTTCTCCATCTGCTTTCTATTGGCTTAATTTGCTTGTATCTCTCCCCCTCACCACGCCCCGTAAACTTTCTCCGCCCACCAGAAGGCTGAGGGGCTTTTTCTCAAATGATAATCACCCTGCCCCCTAGAGGAGAGATTTTTTTTTTACCCAGCTACTACCTTAGCTCCGCCCTTTGGTGTGTGAGTACCGCCCCCTCGGTGGGGTGGTGTCCATGGGTGTGAGTCGTGGGGGGAAGGGTGAGAAGATGGCGGCTGGAGGTACAGGGGAGGTGAGTGACTGAGGGGGGCCCTCACCTCTGTATCCTGTCTGAGCTGGGTGTGTGGTGGGGTGTCAGGAGCTCCTCCTGTATGTATCTATCCTCTATATACACCCACCCCCCTCCATTCCTGTCTATAGAGAGAGAGATCCCATCCTCTGTATATGTCACACCTAGACAGGTCCTCCACTCCCCCATCTATATACTATCACCTCCCCCATCTATATACCATCACCTCTGTATATATACCTTCCTTCCCTCATCTATATACCATCACCTCTGTAAATATACCATCCCCTCCCTGTCTATATACCATCACCTCTGTATATATGCCTCCCCTCCCCATCTATATACCATCACCTTTGTATGTGTATATATATATATATATATATATATATATATATATATATATATATATATATATATACAGTGGGAAAGTATTCAGATCCCCTTACATTTTTCACTCTTTGTTATATTGCAGCCATTTGCTAAAATCATTTAAGTTCATTTTTTTTCTCATTAATGTACACACAGCACCCCATATTCACAGAAAAAAAACACAGAATTGTTGACATTTTTGCAGATTTCTTAAAAAAGAAAAACTGAAATATCACATGGTCCTAAGTATTCAGACCCTTTGCTGTGCCACTCATATATTTAACTCCGGTGCTGTCCATTTCTTCTGATCATCCTTGAGATGGTTCTACACCTTCATTTGAGTCCAGCTGTGTTTGATTATACTGATTGGACTTGATTAGGAAAGCCACACACCTGTCTATATAAGACCTTACAGCTCACAGTGCATGTCAGAGCAAATGGGAATCATGAGGTCAAAGGAACTGCCTGAAGAGCTCAGAGACAGAAATGTGGCAAGGCACAGATCTGGCCAAGGTTGCAAAAAAAATTCTGCTTCACTTGAGGCTCCTAAGAGCACAGTGGCCTCCACAATCTTTAAATGGAAGACTTTTGGGACAACAAACTGAGTTATCGGGGGAGAAGAGCCTTGGTGAGAGAGGTAAAGAAGAACCCAAAGATCACTGTGGCTGAGCTCCAGTGATGCAGTCAGGAGATGGGAGAAAGTTGTAGAAAGTCAACCATCACTGCAGCCCTCCACCAGTCAGGGCTTTATGGCAGAGTGGCCCGATGGAAGCCTCTCCTCAGTGCAAGACACATGAAAGCCTGCATGGAGTTTGCTAAAAAAACACCTGAAGGACTCCAAGATGGTAAGAAATAAGATTCTCTGGTCTGATGAGACCAAGATAGAACTTTTTGGCCTTAAATCTAAGCGGTATGTGTGGAGAAAACCAGGCACTGCTCATCACCTGTCCAATACAGTCCCAACAGTGAAGCATGGTGGTGGCAGCATCATGATGTGGGGGTGTTTGTCAGCTGCAGGGACAGGACTGGTTGCAATCGAGGGAAAGATGAATGCGGCCAAGTACAGGAATATCCTGGACAAAAACCTTCTCCAGAGTGCTCAGGACCTCAGACTGGGCCGAAGGTTTACCTTCCAACAAGACAATGACCCTAAGCACACAGCTAAAATAACGAAGGAGTGGTTTCACAACAACTCCGTGACTGTTCTTGAATGGCCCAGCTGAGAGCCCTGACTTAAACCCAATTGAGCATCTCTGGAGAGACCTAAAAATGGCTGTCCACCAACGTTTACCATCCAACCTGACAGAACTGGAGAGGATCTGCAAGGAGGAATGGCAGAGGATCCCCAAATCCAGGTGTGAAAAACTTGTTGCATCTTTCCCAAAAAGACTCATGGTGGCTGTATTAGATCAAAAGGGTGCTTCTATTAAATACTGAGCAAAGGGTCTGAATACTTAGGACCATGTGATATTTCAGTTTTTCTTTTTTAATAAATCTGCAAAAATGTCAACAATTCTGTGTTTTTCTGTCAATATGGGGTGCTGTGTGTACATTAATGAGGAAAAAAAATGAACTTAAATGATTTTAGCAAATGGCTACAATATAAGAAAGAGTGAAAAAATTAAGGGGGTCTGAATACTTTCTGTCCCCACTGTATATACTGCTCCATGGTAAGAGTACCAGAAGTTTATAATAAGCAATAATGACAAAACATTTATGCTCCTGGGGGGATGATTTTCAGGTGCACGCCTAATCTGTGCACACCAGTAATCTGTCAGCCTCTGATGAGCCTCCAATAATGGCTGATTACAGAGATAATAGACTGCAGATACAATGTCAATACAATTTGAATCTCCCAGTCGTCCATCCTCTGTCTTTGATCCGGATTCCATTTTAGCAGTTGGGTTCTGTCTGTTTGTTTCATGTTATGGTTCATGTTTACAAAACACAACAGACTGTTGCCCTCCACTGCAGATTGCTGGAATGCTCAGCTGTGAAAAATTATTGTGGCATATAAACTAATTAGCACTAATTAAAGACGATTCCTCTGCTTGTCATGAGCCAGTGTGCTGGCAGAGCGAACGGCAGATATATTGTACAGCCGCTGACCTGATTTAAACGTCTCGTCGGAGTGAAAGTGCCGCCTCAGCCATCAGCAGCCAAAGCTGCACCACTGAGGATAATTCCAAACTGCTGAAGAAAATTCCAAGCAATTGAATAATTCTGAAATCTGATGATGACTCCCAGCCGCCAAGGACAGTTCTGAACTTCAAGTGCGATCTCACGCCATCAAGGATGATTCTAAACCATTGAGGAGCATTACGAGCCATCGAGGATGTTGCCGAGACATTGGGGATAATTACAGCCATAGAGAATGATTATGAGCAACTAAAGAAAGGTTCCAAGCCACAGAAGACAATTCTGAGACATTGAGAATGATTCTGAGCCACTAAGGATGATTCTGAGCCACCAAAGAACATTTGCAAGCCACAGGGGATTTTTCCAAGATGCTAAGTATGATTCTGAGCTGCCAAGGACACTTACAGAAACACCAGGAGATACATTTGAGCTATTGAGTACAATTCCGAGCCACTGAGGGCAATTTTAAACCCCAAGGACAATTTTGAACTTAGGAAGATTTTGAACTTACTAAGGATGATTCCTAAATGAAGGACAATTCTGAATCACCGAGGACAATTTGAAGCCACTGAGAATGATTCTGAGACATCAAAAATTATTCTGAGCCACAGCAAATGTCCCAGCTACAGCAGAAAACTCTGGAGAGAAGAATGGCGTGCTTGGTAATCACGGGTTATATAACACAAAACAACATTTTTCACACTGCATTGCAACATCTGGCACTCAATTGCCATGACATTGCACTACTATAATGCTTACCAAAAACCACTGCATCATATTGCAATGCCATCTTCCTTCTCTAAAATTAATTAATTACAGCACTCACCATAGTTCAAAATATTCATTTTATTTTATTTGTCGAGTGTATAGCACTTTGTGTACAGCAGCTCCAACTTTGTTTACCGTATTTATTGGCGTATAACACGCACTTTTTTCCCCGGAAAATCTGGGGCAAATCAGGGGTGCGTGTTATACACCAACAGCATACCTCGGAGGTGCCGCCGGAATTCCCTGAGCCGTCAGTTCCTCTTCACTCTGCTCCTCGGCTCTCACGTCACACATACACAGTCCCACCTCCGCCACCAGCATTGGACCAGTGTTCTGCCTATCACAGGAGCTGGTCCAATGCCAATGGCGGAGGTGGGACTGTGTGCGTGACGTGAGAACCCACTGGAGAGGAGATGACGGCTCAGTGATTTCCTGATTCAGGATGCAAATTATGAGAGATGGTGAGGCGGTAAACTAACTAAAATTAGTTTAAAGAAACACCATTAATCAGGCTGCATTGATACATTGATCAGGCTGCATTGAGAACTTAATTTAGGCTGCATTGAGGACATTAATCAGGCTGCATTGAGGACATTAATCAGGCTGCATTGATGACATTAATCAGGCTGCATTGAGGACATTAATCAGGCTGCATTGAGGACATTAATCAGGCTGCAGATGGACATTGATGGGAACTGACCCTTAATTTCCTCCAAAGTTGTTTATTTTAAAAATAGTTTTTTTTTCCTGAAACCTCCTTCTTAAAATTAGGGTGCGTGTTATACGACTGTGCGTGTTATACGCCGATAAATACGGGGTATTTTTATTTCTGATTATTTGGTTTAATATTTTTCACTTCTAGCGCAAGTGCCTTCTCTGCCTCATTGTTAAAGGCAAACTTCTAAATACCTTCTAAATACCTGAGTGACACCCATAAGTGATAAATGTTTTACCTGCCTGAGGATTTGCAGTTGTGTAACTCCTGTTATTTAGATGTAGCACCCTTCTAGCGTAGGTGGCCAGGCAAATTTAGCTTTGGCTCCTTCTGTACGCAGGGGAGCAATGCTTGTTTGATCTGGCCTGTACAGGGTCTCACAAGCTGGGAGTTTGATTGCTTCTCTTGCCTCCTGGAAGAAGCTTCCAGAATTAAGGGCGGGAGATTCAAATCAACCAGCATGAATATTCATCACGTTCTGGACAATCCTTAGAGGGGAAGTGTCCAGAAGGAGGCTGGATTGTAGATAAATAGTCTGAGATACTGAAGAGCAGGGTTCCTTCTCCCCAGGAGGGTTCCCAAGGTGCTGGGGCTGCTGCTGCTGCCAAGCATCCCATGGACTGAACAGCCGCTCTAAAAGGTCTCAGAGATGTCAGGACCAAAGGCTTGAATGGACTTTGCTCAGATCTAATTGTAGACCCACACTACCAGGGATCTGGTCCTGAAAGGCGCCATTTCACTCACTGGGTTGGATTTGGAGGAAGCTTGAAGGAGACAGCTGTCCTAGGGACTTGTGAGTAGTGACCTTGAGACTGTGTGCTGGATGCTTCACTGTTTGCTCTCATTTTCCCATTGCCCAGGGTAACGAGACACCCAAAAACTTGCCCCATGGTCTTCAGCTGTGGGGCCGTGGATCGTCCATGGTTAGCTACTACTAATGGTAGAAGGGACTGTCCGCTAACTTTACTTCTACTGAGTGCTTTTGGAGTATCCCATGCCAAGTCCCCCTCCCTAGTTAAAATTCTGCAAGCAATAAACTTTTAAAAAGAAAATCACCTAGAATTCTTATTGGAGCCAGAGTGAATGGACTGTTGCTTAGGTGACTGTACTGTTTGGGAGAGAACCAGTTAATCTCAGCGGCCCCTGCGGGGGTAGCGCTACACCCAACACTGCTGCTCAGTAACATGCCTCTGCCTATCCCTGGCAGAAGGTAATGATGCTAATTCACTGTCCAATAATAAAGCTGGAGAGGTGAATCAAGAAAGAAGAATTGCTTAATGAGGAACTCCATATTTTGCATGTCTGGCTGGGCTATGAGAACATAGCTAGACTTACACCTGTAGAATTTAATTCGGAAATTGTTGTTTTCAGGATGTTCATTCGATTATCTAAAAAAGGTGTGATTCAACATGGTTTCGACCAGAGCAAGCAAAAATATTGAAGGACAAGGACTGAAAATTTTGGTCAAGTTAAATGGGAACAAACAAATTTCTAATCAATGAATTTGCTCCCAGTTGAGAAAAATCATAACTAGTCTTATGCACAATATATATATATATATATATATAGATATATATATATAGAGAGAGAGATCTATAGATGTCTATATATATATAGACATCTATAGATCTCTATATATATAGCTGCGCTACCCCATAGACAAATATTAAAGTGCTCAAATCGATGTGTTACACAAAATAAATAAAACAATAAATGGGTTAGTCCAAACATCTGGCCATCCAACACCACTGTGACATGTGCCAGAAACCAGAATCGTGTATAATCATAATATAAAGTCCATTGAAAGAAATCTCTCTGTGCCAGTGATGATTCCCTGCATATGATTATGCTGTATGGTGATTCACCCAAATCAAAATGTGATTTTTCCACCACCTTCCGAAAGTCACACTCACCACATAGCGGTATATTATGAGCCTGATCAATACATGGGTCTTTTAGGTTACTCCTGTGACACCTGACCGATACAATGATATTCCTCGGTATTCTCTGCTGGCCTCACCAAACTCCCCTCTTATGTGCTCATATAATCAAATGAATAGCCATCATTGCGCAACATCTCAAATGTATTCAATTATAATAAAACACTATAGATTGCACTCACATTTAAAAGTGCGTTTGACGAGGCCAACAGAGAATACCGAGGAATATCGTTGTACCGGTCGGGTGCCACAGGAGTAACTTAAAAGACCCATGTATTGATCAGGCTCATAATATACCGTTACTCAAAAATGGACAAAAAGACACCCAGGCAGACCAATAAATAGTTGATGCACAGGGTGGTTCAAGGTCAGAACTGTATCCCTATGCTGGGGCCCCCACCTAAATGAACAGGTGTGGTTCCTTAAGGTCATGCATAAACTGAAAAAATGGGGATTGAAGATCACCAAGAAACCTTATTAAAGAACACTCTCGAATTAAAAAACAACTTTAATGAAAATGTTTAAATGAATTGATACAAAAAACAACCACTAGTGCAAACATTAAAAAATGACAATGTTGTCAAAAAACTCAGATATCTGCCAGCAGCACACCTCATGCACTACCACACACAGACCATACTGCAATAAGTCTGTGGGGATACATGGGCTCATTCACAGACAGTGGGATAGAAAGGATGAGATTATTCCAGTGGTAAATCACTCTATCCACAGAGACCAACCCTGGAATTTCTTCAATTGAAGGGTATAACAATCCACATAGAATGCAGCTGAAGCTGAGTGTTCAATAGAACCGCAATGAGGGTATTGAAGGCTGGATGGGGAGATAAGAGTGGGATGGAAATGGGAGTAGCTGGCTCCTTGAATGAGGTCTATGGATGAACAGCAGAACCAGTCACAAACCAGTCAAAATATACCGCTATTTGGTGAGTGTGAATTTTGGAAGGTGGTGGAACAATCACAATTTGATTTGGGTGAATCACCATACAGCATAATCATATGCAGGGAATCATCACTGGCACAGAGAGATTTCTTGAATGGACTTTATATTATGATTATATTTTGGTACAAATTTTGGTTTCTGGCACATGTCACAGTGGTGTTGGATGGCCAGATGTTTGGACAATTTACTAACCCATTTATTGTTTTATTTATTTTATGAAAACACATTGATTTGAGCACTTTAATATTTGTCTATGGGGTACAGTATCTCACAAAGGTGAGTACACCCCTCACATTTTTGTAAATATTTTATTATATCTTTTCATGTGACAACACTGAAGAAATGACACTTTGCTACAATGTAAAGTAGTGAGTGTACAGCTTGTATAACAGCGTAAATTTGCTGTCCCCTCAAAATAACTCAACACACAGCCATTAATGTCTGGCAACAAAAGTGAGTACATCCCTAAGTGAAAATGTCCAAATTGGACCCAAAGTGTCAATATTTTGTGTGGTCACCATTATTTTAGGTCTGGAGACATGCTTGGCCAGTCCATCACCTTTTTCCCCTGGCTTCTTTAGCAAGGCAGTAGTCGTCTTGAAGGTGTGTTTGGGGTCATTATCATGTTGGAATACTGCCCTGCGGCCCAGTCTCCAAAGGGAGGGGATCATGCTCTTCTTCAGTATGTCACAGTACATGTTGGCATTCATGGTTCCCTCAATGAACTGTAGCTCCCCAGTGCCGGAAGCACTCATACAGCCCCAGACCATGACACTCCAACCACCATGCTTGACTGTAGACAAGACACACTTGTCTTTGTACTCCTCACCTGGTTGCTGCCACACATGCTTGACACCATCTGAACTAATTAAGTTTATCTTGGTCTCATCCAACCACAGGACATGGTTCCAGCAATCCATGTCCTTAGTCTGCTTGTCTTCAGCAAACTGTTTGCGGGCTTTCTTGTGCATTGTCTTTAGAAGAGGCTTCCTTCTGGGACGACAACCATGCAGACCAATTTGATTCAGTGTGTGGCATATGGTCTGAGTACTGACAGGCTGACCCCCCACCTCTTTAACCTCTGCAGCAATGCTGGTAGCACTCATACGTCTATTTCCCAAAGACAACCTCTGGATATGACGCTGAGCACGTGCACTCAACTTCTTTGGTCGACCATGGCGAGGCCTGTTCTGAGTGGAACTGTCATGAAGATCCTGCCAATAATCAGCGATCCAGACGCAGGGGGACACGGCCGTGGGTTCCACTGCGCATGCGCGCGCGTTCACGGGTGCTGTCATGCACGGGCACGCGCGCGCGCACTCCCGCTAGTGCCAGGCGGGCTATTTAAACCAGCCTGTCACACTCCATCCCCGCTGTCTGCTCTACAGCGTTCCATGTGCCTTAACCTGATCTGACCTGTGTACTCTGCTATCTGACCCGGCTTCCTGTTAGACCATCCTGCTATCCGCCTGCACCAGACCCTCTTGGCTTGCCTGACCATCCCTCTGTGTTGTTCCTGGTACCTCTGCTGATCGACCGATATTGACCTCTGGCTTGTTTGACCACCCCTCAGTCTGATACCTGTATCCAGCATTCCAGTCTACTACCTGCTGCCTTGTTCCTGGTTCCAATCCAGCGTTCCAGTCTACTACCTGCTGCCTTGTTCCTTGTTCCAGTCCAGCGTTCCAGTCTACTACCTGCTGCCTTGTTCCTGGTTCCAGTCCAGCGTTCCAGTCTACTACCTGCTGCCTTGCTCCTGGTTCCAGTCCAGCGTTCCAGGCTACTACCTGCTGCCTTGTTCCAGGTTCCAGTCCAGCGTTCCAGGCTACTACCTACTGCTTGTTCCAGGTTCCAGTCCAGCGTTCCAGGCTACTACCTGCTGCTTGTTCCAGGTTCCAGTCCAGCGTTCCAGGCTACTACCTGCTGCCTGTTCCGGGTTCCAGTCCAGCGTTCCAGGCTACTACCTGCTGTTTGTTCCAGGTTCCAGTCCAGCGTTCCAGGCTACTACCTGCTGCTTTTTCCTGGTTCCAGTCCTACTTACTTACCTGCTTACTTACCTGCTTCCTTATCTGCTGTGGCTCCGGGTCCTCCCTGCGATCCAGCGTCCTCTTCAGCTTCTGGACCCAGAGGGTGTCACCACTCCTGCACTTCCGGTGACTGTCGATCCTGCCAGGCACCCATACCACTCCTCACTCCTGGCCTTCTGTCTCCATTCCAGAGGAACAGGAGTGGGAGCTGTAAGGGAGGTCCTTCTCTGCACTTCAGGCTCACAACCTACCAGGTAAGTGACAGTAGCAGACAGCCATGTCTGAGCCTGAGCAGGGAACGTCTCCCATGGAGGAACTTTGTGCACACCTGGCAGGATTGACTGAAGCAGTCAAGAATCTGCAGCAAGGATACACCAGGCTGGAGGAACGAGTGTTAACTTTGTCTAATCCCATTGGGGCTCAGGGAGTCCCTTCCGCTTCTGCTCCTTCAGTCGGGCCTTCCTCAACAGTGGTGATGCTCCCTCCAGAACCCAAGGTTCCGACGCCTGAACGTTTCTCCGGAAATCGCCTCAAATTCAGGGCTTTCTGCAACTCCTGTGAACTGTTCTTTGCTCTTCAGCCACGTACCTTTTCCCTTGAGGCTACTAAGGTGGGCTACGTAATCTCTCTGCTTTCTGGTGACCCCCAAACCTGGGCCCACCGCCTCTTGGAGCAAAAGGACGTATCCTTGACTAATCTTTCCGCCTTCTTTGACGCACTCGGTCAGTTGTATGATGACCCCCAGCTGTCCGTGACTGCAGAAGCGGCTTTGCGCACCCTTCAGCAGGGTCGCAGGGCTGCAGAAGACTATGTGGCGGAATTCAGAAAGTGGAGTGTAGACACGAATTGGAATAATGCGGCTCTCCGCTATCAGTTTCGAATGGGACTTTCTGACTCTCTGAAAGATTAATTGGCCAGGGTGGGTACCCCACAGACTTTGAACGCATTGATCGATCTAACCATCCAGATCGATCGACGTCTAAGAGAACGAAGGACTGAGAGAGCGATGGGAACCTCTCGCCCAACTTGGGTTACCCCTAAAGTTCCCCATCATACATCACCAGCACCACCAATGTCTACATTTAACCCACCTGAGCCAATGCAATTAGGGGTTCTGCGGCCTTCTCTTACTCAGGAGGAACGACAACGTCGTCGAGTGAATAATCTGTGCCTGTATTGTGGGGAACCTGGGCACTATGTCAGGAACTGTCCCCTTAAACTTCGTAAGTGCCTATCTCTGTCCTCTGACTATGTTGCACCTCTGGTTAAGAACACTACTCACCTTGCTCTCTCTCTCCTGTTACAGCTTCCAGAAGAGACCCTGCAAATAGCCGCCATTATTGAATCTGGAGCTTGCAGTTGTTTCATGGACTCTCTTTTTGCTACCCAACACCGGATACCTCTGTTGCCTAAAACCCATGGACTTTCCATTCATCTAGCTGATGGAACAGCCATTAAGTCAGGGCCTGTTACCCAAGAGACTGTTCCATCTCCAATTCTCATCAAGAACTGTTACGCCTAGATATCATCGCTTCACCTATGTTCCCCATAATCCTCGGCATGCCATGGTTACAGGCCCACAATCCTGACATTAATTGGATCACAGGTGAGGTTACCTTTTCCTCCTCATATTGCCAACAGTCTTGTAGACTTCAGGACACTCAGAAGAATCCTACCTTGCTCTGTTTAAACACAGATCCTAGTCTGCACCTGTCCATCCCTTCTGCATATCATGATTTCTTAGATGTATTCAGCAAGCAGGGGGCAGAGGTCTTACCCCCTCACCGGGCCTATGACTGTCCTATCGAATTACTCCCCGGTGCCGAGATACCTTTTGGAAGAATATTTCCTTTAACAGAAGTGGAACAAGGGGCTTTAAAAGAATATATCGATGAGAATCTAAAGAAAGGCTTCATTCGTCCATCCACGTCTCCAGCAGGTGCAGGTATCTTCTTCATACAAAAGAAAGACAAGACCCTCAGACCATGTGTAGATTACCGTGAGCTGAACAAAATCACTGTAAAGAACCTTTACCCTCTTCCTCTGGTACCAGAGCTGTTCCAAAGACTTGGGACAGCTACCATATTCACTAAGCTTGACCTCCGCGGAGCCTACAATTTGGTTCGTATTAGGGACGGAGACGAATGGAAGACCGCCTTTCGTACCCGTTATGGACACTTTGAATACCTTGTGATGCCGTTTGGACTGTGCAATGCTCCTGCTACATTCCAGTACTTCATCAATGACGTTTTACGAGACTTTTTAGATCTGTTTGTTATCGTCTATCTAGACGACATACTAATTTTTTCTTGTTCCCTTGAATCCCATCGCAGGCACGTCAGAAGTGTATTGGCCCGGCTTCGACAACACGGTCTGTATGCAAAAGCTGAGAAATGTGAATTTGAACAGGAAAGTATTCCATTTTTGGGGTTAATCATTTCCAGCAAGGGCATTAAGATGGACCCCCAAAAGGTCACTGCAGTACTAGACTGGCCAGTCCCAACAGATAAGAAGGGGATGCAGCGATTCGTTGGATTCGCAAATTTCTACCGCAAATTTATTAAGGGGTTTTCAGCCATCATCACACCCATCACACAGCTAACTAAACAGGGTACACGTTTCCACTGGTCTGCTGAGGCGCAAAAGGCTTTCGAGACTCTCAAGGGCCTTTTTACCTCTGCTTCCGTGCTAAAACATCCAGATTCCTCTCTGCCGTTTGTACTAGAGGTGGACGCATCCGAAATTGCGGTAGGGGCAGTGTTGTCCCAAAGACAGGGAACTAAGGCCCTGTTATATCCTGTGGCCTTCTTCTCTCGTAAATTGTCCACGGCAGAGAGAAATTATGATGTAGGTGACAGAGAATTATTGGCTATCAAATCCGCGTTGGAGGAGTGGCGCTATCTGCTAGAAGGTGCCGCTCATCCAGTCTTAATTTTTACAGATCATAAGAACCTGGAGTATTTGAGGTCTGCAAAAAGGTTGAAGCCACGCCAAGCCAGGTGGGCCCTCTTTTTCTCCAGGTTCTCTTTTCATGTCACTTATCGCCCTGGTTCCAAGAATACCAAGCTTGATGCCCTATCCAGGATGTTTCAAAAGCCCCAAGAGATTTCCCCTCCGGACACCATTCTGTCCCCGGGGAATTTTCTTTTGCTTCAGGGAGATCTGCTTTCCCGGATTAAGCAGGCTTCCGCAGAATTGGGGTCTTCCATTAGGCCAGAACTCCAAGTTAAGGATGGGTTATTATGGCACGAGAATAGGATTTTTATACCTGAAGAACTACGAGTTTCAGTACTAGAACTCTGTCATGACCATGCTTTTGCTGGGCATTTTGGAGTGGCTAAAACTACTGATCTGGTACAGCGTACCTTTTGGTGGCCTCAGTTATGTGATGATTGTAGGAGATTTGTTGAATCCTGTACCACCTGTATCAGAAACAAGGGGCACAGGACCAAGGCTTGGGGTCTGCTAAAGCCATTACCTGTCCCAGGTAGGCCTTGGAAGATGCTTTCTATAGATTTTATTGTGGAATTACCTCCGGCTGGGGGTTTCACCTCAATTTTTGTCATTGTAGACCGGTTGTCGAAGATGGCCCACTTTGTCCCAATGAAGGGCACCCCCTCAGCTACAGAAACGGCACAGGCATTCATTAGAGAAGTCATCAGGCTCCATGGGGTACCAGTTAATATCGTTTCAGATCGGGGGGTACAGTTTACCTCCCGATTCTGGAGGTCTCTATGCAAAACATTGAAGATTGAACTCTCATTTTCATCTGCTTACCACCCCCAGACTAATGGGCAAACAGAGAGAACAAACCAGACTCTTGAACAATATTTACGCTGCTTTTCCTCATTTGCCCAGGATGATTGGATTTCTGTTCTTCCATTGGCTGAGTTTGCCTACAACAACTCTATTCATTCCGCTATCAAACAAACCCCATTTTTTGCAAATTATGGTTACCACCCTTCTTTTCTGCCTAATTCTCTTCCAGAGTGCACAGTACCTGCAGTTCAGGAGAGGTTGGACTTCTTCACTTCCAACAATCAAGTTTTGCAGGAGACCATGACCAGGACCCAGGAGTATAATAAAGCAACTTTTGATAAGAAGAGACGAGGTGAGCTGTTACTTACACCTGGGGACCAGGTATGGTTATCTACAGTAAATCTCAGGATGGCTTGCCCATCAAAGAAATTGGGTCCCAAGTTTCTTGGCCCATTTCCTGTTAAGCGAAGGATTAATGAGGTGGCATACGAACTTGAACTTCCGGATTCATTAAAGGTGCACCCAGTATTTCATGTGTCTCTACTCAAACCCTCTGTTTCTAATCCATTTCCAGGCCGAAGTACGGATCCTTCTGATCCAATTTTGGTGGATGGGGAGGAAGAGTTCGAGGTGGAGGCTATCATGGACCATAGGAGAAGAGGCAACCAAAATCAATTTTTGATAAAATGGAGGGGGTTCGGCCCAGAAGAAAATTCTTGGGAACCCGAGGATAATATTCATGCTGAAAATCTTTTACAATCTTTTAAAAGAGCCCATCCGGAGAAATTCCTTCAAAGGGGCATCCGGAGGCTGCCCCTTGGGGGGGGCAATGTCATGAAGATCCTGCCAATAATCAGCGATCCAGACGCAGGGGGACACGGCCGCGGGTTCCACTGCGCATGCGCGCGCGTTCACGGGTGCTGTCACGCACGGGCACGCGCGCGCGCACTCCCGCTAGTGCCAGGCGGGCTATTTAAACCGGCCTGTCACACTCCATCCCCGCTGTCTGCTCTACAGCGTTCCGTGTGCCTTAACCTGATCTGACCTGTGTACTCTGCTATCTGACCCGGCTTCCTGTTAGACCATCCTGCTATCCGCCTGCACCAGACCCTCTTGGCTTGCCTGACCATCCCTCTGTGTTGTTCCTGGTACCTCTGCTGATCGACCGATACCGACCTCTGGCTTGTTTGACCACCCCTCAGTCTGATACCTGTATCCAGCATTCCAGTCTACTACCTGCTGCCTTGTTCCTGGTTCCAATCCAGCGTTCCAGTCTACTACCTGCTGCCTTGTTCCTGGTTCCAGTCCAGCGTTCCAGTCTACTACCTGCTGCCTTGTTCCAGGTTCCAGTCCAGCGTTCCAGGCTACTACCTACTGCTTGTTCCAGGTTCCAGTCCAGCGTTCCAGGCTACTACCTGCTGCTTGTTCCAGGTTCCAGTCCAGCGTTCCAGGCTACTACCTGCTGCCTGTTCCGGGTTCCAGTCCAGCGTTCCAGGCTACTACCTGCTGTTTGTTCCAGGTTCCAGTCCAGCGTTCCAGGCTACTACCTGCTGCTTTTTCCTGGTTCCAGTCCTACTTACTTACCTGCTTACTTACCTGCTTCCTTATCTGTTGTGGCTCCGGGTCCTCCCTGCGATCCAGCGTCCTCTTCAGCTTCTGGACCCAGAGGGTGTCACCACTCCTGCACTTCCGGTGACTGTCGATCCTGCCAGGCACCCATACCACTCCTCACTCCTGGCCTTCTGTCTCCATTCCAGAGGAACAGGAGTGGGAGCTGTAAGGGAGGTCCTTCTCTGCACTTCAGGCCAGGTACGTGTCAGGAACCTTTCCTGTTAAACTGCTGTATGGTCTTGGGCACCATGCTGCAGCTCAGTTTCAGGGTCTTGGCAACCTCCTTATAACCTAGGCCATCTTTTTGTAGAGAAACAATTCTTTTTTTTAGATTCTCAGAGAGTTCTTTGCCATGAGGTGCCATGTTGAACTTCCAGTGACCAGTATGAGAGAGTGAGAGCGATAACACCAAATTTAACACACCTGTTTCCCATTCACACCTGAGACCTTGTAACACGAACGAGTCACATGACACCGGGGAGGAAAAATGGCTAATTGGGCCCAATTTAGACATTTTCACTTAGGGGTGTACTCACTTTTGTTGCCAGCGGTTTAGACATTAATGGCTGTGTGTTGAGTTATTTTGAGGGGACAGCAAATTTACACTGTTATACAAGCTGTACACTCACTACTTTACATTGGAGCAAAGTGTAATTTCTTCAGTGTTGCCACATAAAAAGATATAATAAAATATTTACAAACATGTGAGGGGTGTACTTGCTTTTGTGAGTTACTGTATATATATATTTTGGTTTACACTTTCACTCCAGTTAAGGAGTAAGTTAACTTAGCTGCAGCAAACCACACATAATGGTTTTCTTTAGTCATTGTTTATATGGTTTGTTTTGCGCCGGTGACACACATTACACAGTCTTATGCACATGCAACAATACATAACTTCTGCTCACACCAAAATCTTTCTATGAGAAGCAAGACACTGACATGGTACTGAAACAAAAAGTCGTTTGAAATTAGTTGGATCCATAAAGGCACTTTTGAATTTTCGGACATGTAATTTTTATACCTGCTCCTCCCAGTGTTGCCAACCTATGAGTTTGAAATTTACTGCCATGACATCCAAAATTTATTGGCCCTGCATAATTTTTACTGGCGTTTCCAAAAGTTACAAAATTACAGTTTTTTAGTGCAAATTACATTACAATTGCAATTTTCACTACAAACAAGTACAATATGCAATTAGAAATGTAGATATTAAGGCAAATAACATATTTCTTTATTTTATTTGTGATATACAGTAGTAAGTAAGTAGCTCAGGGACAGGACTCAGGGGGGTAAGTAATTAGAATGGGCGGCACACACACACATGAAATGGACTCACAGTGACACTGACAGCAGTGTGCAGCAGCACAGATAGGGTTGCACTTTTTATTCAAGCCAAACCCGAACACTTTAGCGGCGCACAGCATTTTAAAAAAATTTTTAATATACACTATAGGAATGTAACAGACCTGGGACACTTTTGGGCACTCCAAAGAGAATAATAATGTGACACACATAGTGCCCCCCTCACCCTTCTGTCAGGCCCTGTTCTGAGCCACATTATTGTCTGAATAATGTGTTCGGGGTTAAGGTGGACTGAAACCCGGACATGTGATTTAAATCCCAGACTGTCTGGGTGAATGCCGTACAGGTGGCAACCCTAAGCACATATGAAGATGACACCTCACTGACACGTCCCCCCCTGAGTCACAGTGACAGTCTCTCTCAGCGCCAGGTGATCCCTTCACTCCACTCCAAACAGACAGTCCCACTCCCGGCTTGCCTTGCTCCTGTCCCACAGACCCACACAAGAGGCTCCGGCCGCTTCGCCCCCTTGCACCATGACATCACACGACACGCTCAGGCACCGCCTCTGCCAGACCCGCACTCCACCGGCCCTGCCCAAATACATTATAGTAGGCACTCAGATGGTCTCAGCATGTGCAGTTACGAGCTGAGCATCACAGCCATATTTTTTACTGGCAACCTTTGCCATTTACTGGCAGGAGAAAAGTACCCATTTTTTACTGGCTGCCAGTAAAAATTCTGGCAGTTGGCAACACTGGCTCCTCCAAACATTTAAACTAAATTCTACAGGTGTAAGGCCAGCACTGGTATGTAGAGTACAATACTGGCTGTACAGCATTTACAGTCAGTAGTGGCTCATTTACACCAGAATGCAGTGAGGCACAGGGCATGTGTTTTTGTGCATTGAGGCATGTTTCGGTGTGCTGCACTAGGCTATCTATTCTAAAGAAATAGGCTGTGATGCACCTAAAAAAAGGAAAAAGTCTTGCTGCATTTTTTTGCAATGCAGTGCACCATAATCCTTGCAACCTGTTACACAATGAGAGGGGTCCCCATCAGACCACAGAGGGCTGTTGTAGAAGGCTGGGAGACTTACCTCCAAAATTGACTATTTACCAGTTCACAATCACTGGAATACAACTAAGTAAACATTGGATTAAGTTTATTATTTACTGGAGAAAAGTAATGTCGCAATCAGGTATTGAATTTTTGGATTTGAAGATCACTCATACCAGATGTGGACAAAGAGCGAGGCGGGCAGGAGACTCTGACCATATCTGTTCAGCAGTGGGATGTGACGGTATCCTGAAATGAAAATTGTCACCTTCAGTCTCATCATTAAGTTAAGAATGACAAATCCTGCAAACAAGGATATGTAATGACAGAGTCCTGAGAGATATTACGGTAGTTAGGAGTTAGGAAAACTTTTCAGAGCCATTGTTAATTACTGTGGACATTTCTGCATATTCAGACCAGCAGACCAGTGCAATTCCAAAATCAGATCATATTTCTGTTTATCAGATTAACTTGAAATCAGTATAAACAGCTAGCTCTGGATATTCGAGTCATTAGATGGATTTAATCCTCAATGCTCTTCCAAGAGGGTCATTACGGCTGAATGTGAAATAAGCCGGCTGCGTGCACAGGAATAATAAGTATGATGTGTATTAGTTGAGTGTTACCTTTACTAATGCAGGTCAGAGGCAAAGTGTACTGGCCCACAAATTCATTCCCAACCACTGGAATGCGGTCCTCCACGCAGAATCGAATCATCGCCAACTCCGGAACATTGATGGAGAAGGTGAAAGACTTGTTCCACTGAGGGTTAAAGGCTGCAGAGGCAAAAATAGCACATCAGTGCACATACAGTATATTACCAATATTATTAAACATTAATATAGCTCTGACATATTCTGTAGTGCTGTACCTAGAACACTGAGCCAGTTGCATCAGTATTTACACCAGAAGAGCTTACAGTCACCACAGTCATACACTGTTTTTATTATACATTTATATAGCTCTGCCATGTACCGCAGTGCTATACAGAAAACACTAAGCCATTCATACCAGTCTCTGCACCAGAAGAGCTTACACTCTGTTGTCCCCCTGCAGTCATATACTATTATAATTATACATTTATATATCTCTGAAATTTTGCAGAGCGCTGTACATAGAACACTGAGCCAGTTACCTTAGTCTCTGCACAGGAGGCTCTTAAGCCTAGCATACACAATGAGATTATGGCACGAATTATATCCGTTTTTTTTGCATGCTAGTTTCCATATCGAAAGCGAATAGGTTACTAAAGTACGAAAATTCTCGTACGGCAGAAAAAAAATTTGGAAGTGATGTAATGTATTTGTATTGTATTTTCAGACAAAAACTGTGCTAATTAAACAAAAATTGTACGATCTGGTATCGTAGGAGAAATTTTTTGTGTTTGTCCCTTTGGAAAATTTCGGACAAATGTTGCGTACTAACTTTTAGATTATCATACGATCGCGCTGAATTTTTCATTGGTTTTCTCATCATGTGTACGAGGCTTTACCCTCTAATATCCCATTATATAGAGTCTGCAATTAATTAGTAAGAACATTAACAACAACTAACCATTATTTTTTGCGACCCGGGTCTTTTTGCTGCATTGGTCAGGTGGTACTCCATAGATTTCCAAAGTCACAACTGGGTTGGCTGTGTTGGCTTTAGATAATTTGCTTGGAGGAAGAAGAAACCCACTGATCACCTGGGAAAAATGAAATGACTAAATGATCACAAACCATTCCTAACAAGAGACCAAAGGCAACCAGATGATGACCAAAGACCTCTGCAGACCGGAAAGTGCTGCTGACTAAAGACCACTGGTGACCAGAGACCATAGGTGACCAGAAAGTACTACTGATGAGAGTCTGATGCCGCGTACACACGAGTGGACTTTCCGGCGGACTAGGTCCAACGATCTTTCCGACAGACTTTCTGATTAGGTCCGACAGACTTTCCGAACCAACGGACTTGGCCACACACGATAGGACTAAGTCTGTTCATAAGTCCGTTCGGTTTGAACGTGATGACATAAACAGGACTAAAAAAGGAAGTTCAATAGCCAGTAGCCAATAGCTTCCCTTGTGTCATATTTGGTCCGTCGGACCAGCACACAGACGAACAGTTTTCCCAATTTTAGTCCGTCGGACTTTGAGTCCGTCGGACAGATTTGAAACATGTTCTATTTCTAGGTCCGTCGGATTTTTATCCCGAAAAGCTATCGGACTAGCCCACACACTATCGGATTGTCCGCTGGAAAGTCCACTCATGTGTACATGGCATTAGACTAGATCACAAGAGATCGCAAGCAACCAAGGAGCACTGCTCACCTGTTGTGACCAGGAGCTCTAATGACTAAAGTCCATTGGTGACTAAATCATATTGCTGACCTATAACATTATAATGACGGGAAAGAAGGGTGGATCACCTTAATCTGGAGGGAAAATGGCCTGCGAGTTAGCAGATTGTTTGGATCAAATGTGCAATCTGAATCACGCAGGAAATCTGGCTTTAGAACATATCCGCATCCGCCATTATCCTGGAACCTTCCATCCTGCAGATCCATTGGGACTCCTGGACTCTGAATATTTAATGCAACTGAGGGGTAAACAGAAGGAGAGAGGGGAGAGAAAAGGAAGGAAAGGGAGAACATGTGGGGGGGAGGGGGTAGAGAGAGATCAGAAATATGCAAGTTTGATATCATCCTAATGTGTGATAAATTATTATAGTGAGTTTCCTAGAGGAGGAGATGGTGACATTCAGATAATCTGCAGACATTGGGGTGTCCCCAATATTTGACCTCTTCTGCATATTCAGTTGGCTGATAGGAAAATCTACACATTATCTATCCACCCCATACCAATACACTTTCAGCCCCATAAAAACACATATATGCGACACTCACCCATCTGACAGCCTACATTCCAGAATTCCTGAGGCTGGAGGTTAGAGGAGTCAATTCGAGATCCCTTGGGATAGATTCTGGTTAGAAAATTCTTGTTATGATAGACGAAGTCCTGAGCTGGGTAAGAAATGGAGTTTGTGTTATTATGGGTTAAAGAGACAATGGACACGAACACTACATGTCATAAAAGGGTACACCGAGTCTACCTAAGTAACATATATATACATATATATATATACACATATATATGAGCCCCATTCACTGTATACAGTACTGGTCATATCTGGAATATCAGGTGATTCTGCTTTTAGGTGGGTTTTTTTTGGGACTTTGGGGAATATTTTCTTCTACATGTACACAATGACATACATTCTTTCTTCAAAAAGACTGTTTGTGAACTCACTGCAAAGTATATTCCCATGGGCAATAAGTTTAAAAGGCTAAAAATAAAACCTATGTGGCTCATGGTCAAAGTTAAAAAAACTATAAACAATAAGAAAAGAGCTTTTGCAAAATATAAAAATGTAGAATCACTATTGTCGTTTAAATGTTACAAAGAATTTAACAGAATATGTAAAAAGGAAATCAAGGACGCAAAAATTTAAAAAGGAAAGACAGATTGCAAAAGATAGTAGGACAAACCCCCCAAAAATCTTCAAATATATTAATAGTAAAAAGGTCAGGTCTGAGCATGTAGGCCCTTTACAAAATAATCTAGAGTGGGTGACTGGGGACAAAGAAAAGGCAAATTTATTAAATGCTTTCTTCAGTTCTGTGTTTACAAAGGAGCATGGGGGAGCTCAGGTCCATAATGGGGATGGTAGTGACACAGCTCCAAATGGTCCACAATGGCTCAAAAGTGATATGGTCCAGAAATATTCAGACAGAATAAAGGTCGATAAAGCACCTGGACCAGATGACCACCCACGAATCCTAAAAGAATTGAGCTCTGCCATTTCAAAGCCATTGTTTCTAATTTTTAGGGACTCATTAATGACGGGAATGGTACCACTGGATTGGCGCAGGGCCAATGTAGTGCCTATATTTAAAAAGGGAACAAAGTCTTTGCCAAGTAACTATAGACCTGTTAGTTTAACTTCTATAGTCAAGAAGATATTGGAGAGTTTAATAAAAGACCACATAGATGAGTTCTTGCTGGAAAAAAATATTTTAAGCAACAGACAGCATGGGTTCATGAAAGACAGAAGTTGTCAAACAAATCTGATTTATTTTTATGAAGAAGTAAGTAAAACCTTGGACAGAGGGGTGGCTGTGGACGTGGTATACTTGGATTTTGCAAAAGCGGTTGTCACAGTTCCCCACACATGGCTCATATGTAAGGTAAAGTCTACAGGCTTGGAAATATCAGTTTGTAAATGGATAGAAAACGCTAAAAGACAGAATTCAGAGAGTAATGGTTAATGGTCTAAAGTTATCAGTGGTGTACCCCAAGGTTCAGTGCTGGGACCCTTACTTTTTAATATCTTTATAAATGATATTGGGTCTGGGATCAAAAGTAACATTTCTGTCTTTGCAGATGACAGTAAGCTATGCAGTGGTATAACGTCCTTACAGGATGCCAACCTTAATGCACTGTCTAATTGGGAAACTAAGTAGCAAATGAGGTTTAATGTTGATAAATGTAAAGTTATGCACTTGGGGGCTAAGAATTTGCATGCATCATACATACTAGGGGAAGTACAACTGGGGGAATCCATAGTGGAGAAGGACCTGGGGGTTTTGGTAGATCATAAGCTTAATAATAGCATACAATGCTAAGCTGCGGTTTCCAAAGCAAGCAAAGTCCTTTCTTGTATTAAGAGAGGTATGGACTCCAGAGAGAGATATCATTTTCCCCCTGTAGAAATCATTAGTAAGACCTCATCTGGAATATGCAGTTCAGTTTTGGGCACCAGTTCACAAAAAGGATATCAGGGAACTGGAGAAAGTGCAGAGAAGGGCAACCAAACTGATAAAAGGTATGGAGGAACTCAGCTATGAGGAAAGATTAGAGGAACTGAATTTATTCTCTCTTGAGAAGAGGAGATTAAGGGGGGATATGATCAACGTGTACAAATATATAAGGGGTCCATATAGTGAACTTGGTGTTGAGTTATTCACTTTAAAGTCATCACAGAGGACAAGAGGGTACTCTTTACGCCTAGAGGAAAAGAGATTTCATCTCCAAATATGGAAAGGTTTCTTCACAGTAAGAGCTGTGGAAATGTGGAATAGACTCCCTCCAGAGGTGGTTCTGGCCAGCTCAGTAGATTGCTTTAAGAAAGGCCTGGATTCTTTCCTAAATTCACACAATATAACTAGGTACTAACATTTATAGCTAAAGTTGATCCAGGTAAAATCCGATTGCCTCTGGGGGGTCAGGAAGGAATTTTTTCCCCTGCTGAAGCAAATTGGATCATGCTTTGCTGGGGTTTTTCGACTTCCTCTGGATCAACTGTGGGTATAGGACTGGTTATATGGGATTGTTTGATATTATTTTTTGTTTATTTATTTTTATGGTTGGACTGGATGAACTTGTCTTTTTTGGGCCTGGCTAACTATGTAACTAGTAGAGGCACCTATTGTGCGTTTTACCTATGCCTTGTTAACCTTTTTATGCTAAATTTTTGATTGGGTTACTGAATATGGTCAAGCGTTATAAATACAGAGTAATACTTATCATATCACTTGCAAGATATCCTAGAAATGATTACAGTGAGATTGTGGTTTCTTGTCTCACTGAGGATTTGTATGAGGCTATATGCTAGTGTCAACTGTGAGTGCTAAGTGCATAGAGCAGAGCCTAGATCTGAGAAGCAGCCCTGACCAGCTGCTCACTACACACACTCCGCACCTCTCTCTCTCTAGTGTCTGTATCTTTACATATACTCCACCCCCTATGTCACAGTTCTTTTTCCAGTGTCAGTATCCTTATACACACTTTGCCCTATGTCACATCTCTATGCCCAGTGTCCGTATATTTATACACACTTTGCTCCCCTATGTTACAGTTCTCTCT
Organism: Aquarana catesbeiana; assembly: GCF_042186555.1. Taxonomy (NCBI): domain Eukaryota; kingdom Metazoa; phylum Chordata; class Amphibia; order Anura; family Ranidae; genus Aquarana; species Aquarana catesbeiana. Next base: position 535,830,403 of record NC_133326.1, read on the forward strand.
CTGGTGTATTGCTAGTGTATCTAAATCTGCTAATGCATATAACGGTACCCTGCCTCCAGACTGACAGTGCTGCTGTCTAAAGGAGTCCCTGTTGATCCTTCATCCAGAATGTAATCATTCTAATACAGGAGGTGTGTTACTGGCCAGATTACCAGGTGAAAACAAACAGAAAAAAAAAAGATATATTATTTTAATTCAGTGATATTAAACATACAGTATTCTTAGATTACTATATCACTCTCTGTAATCTAACTCCACACTGGTCCGACTCCCAGCAGCGCTTGCATGAGGAGCGTATACGTACTTATTTCCAACATTCCAGCATGTATTCACTAGATCCCCAAACTTTGGAACTGTTAGCAGAACCGATTCCAATTTCAGAGTTTATGCAAGCTATTAAACAAATCAAACCTGCTAAAGCCTCTGATGAATACACGTTAAAGTGATTGTAAATGATCACCTTGTAAAACAACCCATTCAGTTTAAAATAGAAATGCAAGGCAAAACATTTTTGTATATATAAAACAGGCTGCATAAGAGCTGAGGGCAGGAGAAGTAGCAGCACTGAGCTTGCCAGTGAATGGCTGTGCAGCGGGGGCGTGTCAGGACAAGTCTGATCTTTGCAGGAGAGTAGACTGAGTTCCCAGCATAGCTGGAGAAGTGACCACGCTGGGTTCCCCTGCTTAGTGTGGTCAGTTTTTAATTGAAAAGCAAGGGGACTAGCAGGAACACCAGGGATTTTACACAAAAGAAGCAATACAAAGTGAATAGGATTTAAACACCCAATAGGCACCTTACTTTGTCAAAACATTTAATGCACTTCGACAGGCCCTACCGTTACACTCGTCAACCCTGACAGCCTACATTTCCATGATACCAAAAGAAGTGAAAGATCCATTCACTGAACAAATTGCCAGCCCATATCACTGCTTAATATCGACCTGAAGCAATTCACAAGAATCTTGGCAACCCAGCTTAATACTCCATCTTCAGAAAATAATCCATATAGATCAAGTGGGGTTTATGCCCATAAGGAAAGCTAGAGACCGAACAAAACACGCAATAAATGTGGTCCGTTAAAGAAGAGTTCTTCCTTCCTATTGTCCACTGACACTGATATAGCACTTACCCCAAGTGGCAAGGGCCACTAAGTTTGTCCCAGGTTCTTCTCCCAAATAGGTGCAATGGCAGCCAGGCATACAGCAACAGTCACTCCTCAAGCTCAATAAACAGTCTAAGGGCTGGTTCACACTGCTGCGATACGGGAACCCTGCAAATCCACTGTGGGTTCTCGTATCACATGTCTCCGGGTGGCAGTTCACACTGCCCTATGCGAACTGCTGGGAGTGTCAATTAAAAGTTAATGACACCCCCAAATCAGTTTGCATATCGCACTGCGATCTGCAACCCTGCACAGGAATCAGATCCCATGGGTGTGAACACCCATGGGATCCAATTCTGCTGCGGACCAAAAAAAAGGGTCCTGTGTGAGTTTGGTACGAATGCGATGCAAATTTGCATCGCATGGAGATCGCATGTGATTTGCACTGCAGTGTGGTGTGAATCACATCCGATCTCGGACAACACTGCAGTGTGAACCGGCACTAAGGGTTGCCTTTTAATAGTTTTTGCTGATTAACTTGGATAGGGCATAGGAAGCTACAGAATACTCCAGAACACTGAACAGTGACAAGAGGATGCACTTTTTTCTGCAGTTATTTCTGTCCCTTCAGCAATAGTTCAGGAAATGAACAGCACTGGGACACCATAAGCAATGTTCCAGGCCAGGTAAGGCTTAGTATTGGTGCACCAGGGGTTAACAGCAGCAACAGGCACAAGGAAACTTCACTCAGGTCTGTAATTGCAGTGTCCCCGTGTATCTGGATGTCTCCCTCCAGTCTCAGGGAGACAATTCTTCAGTGAATCTTCCAGCCCGGATCCCTAGTGTAATCCCTCTCTTAGCTTTAGGGATTCTAGCAGAGTAGTCCCCCCCAATCTCTGTTATTGCTGGGACCTCGATGAGAGCAAGGAGAACTTTCAGCAGGGCCTTCAGACTGGGAACTTTTCCTCCTGGACAAGAACAGGGGATCTCTAGGCTACAGAGTATTTACAGTATGCTCACTCCGAGCCACCATCTGGGCAGCCTTCCCCAGGGATTGGCTGAGACAACATAAATATTCAGCTGCTGATTTGCTCCCAGCCCTCAGTTTTACTGGCTGGGAGCAATCAAGCCAGCCAGTAAAACTGAGAATAGCCCCAAGCAATCACATACTGTTTAACAGACTAAAGGAGAGCCACAACTAAATTAATCTAACCTAACTAGCAGCCTATCTAGGAGGGTGCTACATTGAGAAGGCCTTTGATAGGACTGACAGGGCCTTTACACAGCTTACTTTAGGATTAGGGCCAGATGTGGATAAGATCCCTATGCTCAATCCCATGTCCACAAGTACAGTGCTTTCTTTCCTTTAAAATTCAGAATGGGACATGTCAGGGATGCCCCCTATTTCCCCCTACCTTTATTACAGTATTGGAACCATATCTACGGACTATTCGTGCAAACTCAAACATATCAGGCATTAATGTACAAGGACAACAACAAGGTATCTGCTTACACGGATGACCTACTGTTCTTCCTCAGCAACCCAGACAGTACTATCCCTAACTTAAGGGCTGACTTTACCACATGTAGCGCTGGTAGATTTATGATAGGTAAATTTAGTGAATTGCTCGTTAGGGAAGTTAGATTTGCCTCTGTTCCAGCTTGGCTGACGTTGCGTGTGGTTCCACACCGGTGGGTGTCGCTGTTACCATTGGCTGGTGTTGGAAGGGCATCGTGTTGAAGCGTATGGATGCTCCTCTGTCCCGGAGACAACTCGGTGGAGCTGCAGCTTCCCTCCTGCCTCTTTCCTGCTACTTCCTTCGTTACTTGGTTCAATAAGGCATTGAAAACGTACTCAAGTGTTGGTGCTTATATCGTCCAGAGGTAAACTCAACGAAACCCTAGACCCAGTGCCGGTGAAACAGGGGTGTCGAGAGTGAAGGTAACAAGCCCGCTTAAACCAGCAGCTCCACCGAGAGTTATTGCCACATGTGGGGGCGTCGTCCGGGATTTGTTGACCATCGGTTCTCGCAGCCCAGAGAGGTGTTTTACCAGGAGTTTGCGGTGAGAGCTGGACTTTGTCAAATTTTTTCAGGAAGAGAAGAGGTTAAAAGTTGCAGGACTTTATTTCTGAGTGCGTAGGCGGCGGGCGCCAGTGAAAGCCCGGGAGCTACGTGATCAGAAGAACAAGTGGGATGCGTGTGTGTGTTTGGCGCCAGAGAAGAAGAGAGGCCTAGTGATCGTGCTGAGAGGATCAGAGTGTGGCCATGTCTTTTTCGGCGATGCAGTCAATTATGGGACCAAGAATGTTCCCTGCAAGTACCGTTTTGAATACTGTGCTAACCGGAGCCCTGCTTACGGATACTGGTGTTCATATATAGCCGCAGGGGAGGTTTGTTCCGTATACCTCAGGAGATATTGAGGGACTGGGCATGATTTGCCATAAATGTGAAGGACTGGCCGTACATCTCCGTCCATTTGGTCGATGTCCGCAATGTGGAGAGTATTTGTTTGTGGTGGAGCAACCTACCATGTCGCCCCGTGCTTATCGCCACAGTAGAAGCTGCTATCACTACGGAGAGAGAGCGGCAGGCCTCACTTTGCCTGTTGTTGCGAAAATGTTCCGGAGAGAGACACTGCTGTTGCCGTCTCATCAGTGGACATTGCTTTGAATTCTGAGTCCACCACGCCTTTCTCTGTTGTACCTGTACAGAGGAGAGTGGGATATGTGGGGGCTTCCCGTGGCCGTGGCCGTGGCCGAGGCCTACCCCCGAGGCTACCTGAACCGGATCCAGCAAAGTCCACGACAGGAACGGGTAAGCAGCTGGTGGGGAATGTATCTGGGACTGTAAATAAGTATCTGCCAGCAGAAGAGTTGGGAGATTCGGAAATAGAATCCATGTCGGATCTTTCCGGTGATGGTGACTTGTTTGAGACTATGTCACAAGAGCTGTTATAGTCACAAGGCAAAGACATCGCTTCTGCTATGACTTTCCCTGAATGGACAGCCCTGAGTTCTGGGAAGACGTCACCCTGTGTGGAGTCACACAGCACTGTAAATGAGACTTTGTCAAAAGTTGTTAGTTCACTACAGACACCGGCTGGGTCTATGGTGAGCAAATCCTTGGATTCCTGTGTGCCTCCTGGCATGGGAAAGAACAGATCCTTGCCCAAACTTGCACGTTTGCAGAGAATGTTAAACAAGCGTGTAGCTACGGAGCATGGCTTGGAGTTTCCCTATGTCCCTCAGGACGTAATGCAAGTGATTGAAGTTAATGGGAACTTTGGCAGGGCCGATCCTAGGGTCACAGATGCCTGGGTGCAGAAATATTTTGGGCGCCCCCCACGGGGGCGTGGTCATCTTACTAACTCCTCCCCTTTGCAAATGTTTCTATGGCAACGACTCAAACACAGATATGCTCCCCTAAGGAGTCTTTGTTAACCTGGGATCCTCCCATGATCTCTTGACAATAAAGAGAACAAGATAGTCAGAGACTGCAAACATACTACAGGGGATGGTCAGAGACTGCAGATATGATACAAGAAATGGTCAGAGACTGCAGACATAGTACAAGAGATGGTCAGAGACTGCAGACATGATACATAAGATGGTCAGAGACTGCTGATATGATACAAGAAATGGTCAGAGACTGCAAACATGCTACAGAAGATGGTCAGAGGCTGCAGTTATGATACAAGAGATGATCAGAGACTGCAGACATGATACATAAGATGGTCAGAGACTGCAGACATAATACAAGAGATAGTCAGAGACTGCAGACATAATACAAAAGATGGTCAGAGACTGCAGACATAATACAAAAGATGGTCAGAGACTGCAGACATAATGCAAGAGATGGTCAGAGACTGCAGACATAGTACAAGAGATGGTCAGAGACTGCAGACATAGTACAAGAGATGGTCAGAGACTGCAAACATAGTACAGGAGATGGTCAGAGACTGCAGACATACTTTAGAAGATGGTCAAAGACTGCAGACATGATACAAGAGATGGTCAAAGACTGCAGACATGATACAAGAGATGGTCAGAGACTGCAGACATGATAAAAGAGATGGTCGGAGACTGCAGACATGATACAAGAGCTGGTCAGAGACTGCAGACATACTACAGAAGATGGTCATAGACTGCAGACATGATACAAGAGATGGTCAGAGGCTGCAGGTATGATACAAGAAATGGTCAGAGACTGCAGGCATAGTACAAAAGATGGTGAGAGACTGCAGACATAGTACAAGAGATGGTCAGAGACTGCAGACATAATACAAGAGATGGTCAGAGACTGCAGACATGATACAAGAGATGGTCAGAGACTGCAGACATCATACATAAGATGGTCAGAAACTGCAGACATGATACAAGAAATGGTCAGAGACTGCAGGTATGATACAAGAAATAGTCAGGGACTGCAAACATGCTACAGAAGATGGTCAGAGGCTGCAGTTATGATACAAGAGATGGTCAGAGACTGTAAACATAGTACAAGAGATGGTCAGAGACTGCAGACATAGTACAAGAGATGGTCAGAGACTGCAGACATAATACAAGAGATGGTCACAGACTGCAGACATAATGCAAAAGATGGTCAAAGACTGCAGACATAATACAAAAGATGGTCAGAGACTGCAGACATAATGCAAGAGATGGTCAGAGACTGCAGACATAGTACAAGAGATGGTCAGAGACTGCAGACATAATACAGAACATGGTCAAAAACTGCAGACATGATACAAGAGATGGTCAGAGACTGCAGACATGATACAAGAGCTGGTCAGAGACTGCAGACATACTACAGAAGATGGTCATAGACTGCAGACATGATACAAGAGATGGTCAGAGGCTGAAGATATATTACAAGAAATGATCAGAGACTGCAGACATAGTACAAGAGATGGTCAGAGACTGCAGACATAGTACAAGAGATGGTCAGAGACTGCAGGCATAGTACAAAAGATGGTGAGAGACTGCAGACATAGTACAAGAGATGGTCAGAGACTGCAGACATAGTACAAGAGATGGTCAGAGACTGCAGACATGATACAAGAGATGGTCAGAGACTGCAGACATGATACATAAGATGGTCAGAAACTGCAGACATGATACAAGAAATGGTCAGAGACTGCAAACATGATACAAGAAATAGTCAGGGACTGCAAACATGCTACAGAAGATGGTCAGAGGCTGCAGTTATGATACAAGACATGGTCAGAGACTGCAAACATAGTACAAAAGATGGTCAGAGACTGCAGACATAGTACAAGAGATGGTCAGAGACTGCATGAATAGTACAAGAGATGGTCAGAGACTGCAGACATACTACAGAAGATGGTCAAAGACTGCAGACATGATACAAGAGATGGTCAGAGACTGCAGACATGATACAAGAGATGTCAGAGACTGCAGACATGATACAAGAGATGGACAGAGACTGCAGACATACTACAGAAGATGGTCATAGACTGCAGACATGATACAAGAGATGGTCAGAGACTGCAGACATACTACAGAAGATGGTCATAGACTGCAGACATGATACAAGAGATAGTCAGAGACTGCAGACATACTACAGAAGATGGTCAGAGACTGCAGACATGATACAAGAAATGGTCAGGGACTGCAAACGTGCTACAGAAGATGGTTAGGGACTGCAGTTATGATACAAGAGATGGTCAGAGACTGCATACATAGTACAAAAGATGGTGAGAGACTGCAGACATAGTACAAGAGATGGTCAGAGACTGCAGACATAGTACAAGAGATGGTCAGAGACTGCAGACATGATACAGAAGATGGTCATAGACTGCAGACATGATACAAGAGATGGTCAGAGGCTGCAGGTATGATACAAGAAATGGTCAGAGACTGCAGGCATAGTACAAAAGATGGTGAGAGACTGCAGACATAGTACAAGAGATGGTCAGAGACTGCAGACATAGTACAAGAGATGGTCAGAGACTGCAGACATGATACAAGAGATGGTCAGAGACTGCAGACATCATACATAAGATGGTCAGAAACTGCAGACATGATACAAGAAATGGTCAAAGACTGCAAACATGATACAAGAAATAGGCAGGGACTGCAAACATGCTACAGAAGATGGTCAGAGGCTGCAGTTATGATACAAGAGATGGTCAGAGACTGTAAACATAGTACAAGAGATGGTCAGAGACTGCAGACATAATACAAGAGATGGTCAGAGACTGCAGACATAATGCAAAAGATGATCAGAGACTGCAGACATGATACAAGAGATGGTCAGAGACTGCAGACATGATACAAGAGCTGGTCAGAGACTGCAGACATACTACAGAAGATGGTCATAGACTGCAGACATGATACAAGAGATGGTCAGAGGCTGCAGATATGATACAAGAAATGATCAGAGACTGCAGACATAGTACAAGAGATGGTCAGAGACTGCAGACATAGTACAAGAGATGGTCAGAGACTGCAGACATAGTACAAGAGATGGTCAGAGACTGCAGACATGATACAAGAGATGGTCAGAGACTGCAGACATGATACATAAGATGGTCAGAAACTGCAGACATGATACAAGAAATGGTCAGAGACTGCAAACATGATACAAGAAATAGTCAGGGACTGCAAACATGCTACAGAAGATGGTCAGAGGCTGCAGTTATGATACAAGAGATGGCCAGAGACTGCAAACATAGTACAAGAGATGGTCAGAGACTGCAGACATAGTACAAGAGATGGTCAGAGACTGCAGACATACTACAGAAGATGGTCAAAGACTGCAGACATGATACAAGAGATGGTCAGAGACTGCAGACATGATACAAGAGATGGTCAGAGACTGCAGACATGATACAAGAGATGTCAGAGACTGCAGACATGATACAAGAGATGGTCAGAGACTGCAGACATACTACAGAAGATGGTCATAGACTGCAGACATGATACAAGAGATGGTCAGAGACTGCAGACATACTACAGAAGATGGTCATAGACTGCAGACATGATACAAGAGATGGTCAGAGGCTGCAGGTATGATACAAGAAATGGTCAGAGACTGCAGGCATAGTACAAAAGATGGTGAGAGACTGCAGACATAGTACAAGAGATGGTCAGAGACTGCAGACATAGTACAAGAGATGGTCAGAGACTGCAGACATGATACAAGAGATGGTCAGAGACTGCAGACATCATACATAAGATGGTCAGAAACTGCAGACATGATACAAGAAATGGTCAAAGACTGCAAACATGATACAAGAAATAGGCAGGGACTGCAAACATGCTACAGAAGATGGTCAGAGGCTGCAGTTATGATACAAGAGATGGTCAGAGACTGTAAACATAGTACAAGAGATGGTCAGAGACTGCAGACATAATACAAGAGATGGTCAGAGACTGCAGACATAATGCAAAAGATGATCAGAGACTGCAGACATGATACAAGAGATGGTCAGAGACTGCAGACATGATACAAGAGCTGGTCAGAGACTGCAGACATACTACAGAAGATGGTCATAGACTGCAGACATGATACAAGAGATGGTCAGAGGCTGCAGATATGATACAAGAAATGATCAGAGACTGCAGACATAGTACAAGAGATGGTCAGAGACTGCAGACATAGTACAAGAGATGGTCAGAGACTGCAGACATAGTACAAGAGATGGTCAGAGACTGCAGACATAGTACAAGAGATGGTCAGAGACTGCAGACATGATACAAGAGATGGTCAGAGACTGCAGACATGATACATAAGATGGTCAGAAACTGCAGACATGATACAAGAAATGGCCAGAGACTGCAAACATGATACAAGAAATAGTCAGGGACTGCAAACATGCTACAGAAGATGGTCAGAGGCTGCAGTTATGATACAAGAGATGGCCAGAGACTGCAAACATAGTACAAGAGATGGTCAGAGACTGCAGACATAGTACAAGAGATGGTCAGAGACTGCAGACATACTACAGAAGATGGTCAAAGACTGCAGACATGATACAAGAGATGGTCAGAGACTGCAGACATGATACAAGAGATGGTCAGAGACTGCAGACATGATACAAGAGATGTCAGAGACTGCAGACATGATACAAGAGATGGTCAGAGACTGCAGACATACTACAGAAGATGGTCATAGACTGCAGACATGATACAAGAGATGGTCAGAGACTGCAGACATACTACAGAAGATGGTCATAGACTGCAGACATGATACAAGAGATAGTCAGAGACTGCAGACATACTACAGAAGATGGTCAGAGACTGCAGACATGATACAAGAAATGGTCAGGGACTGCAAACATGCTACAGAAGATGGTTAGGGACTGCAGTTATGATACAAGAGATGGTCAGAGACTGCATACATAGTACAAGAGATGGTCAACTGACTCCATACATAGTACAAAAGATGGTCAGAGCCTGCATACATTGTACAAGAGATGGTCAGAGCCTGAATACATTGTACAAGAGATGGTCAGAGCCTGAATACATTGTACAAGAGATGGTTAGAGCCTGAATACATTGTACAAGAAATGGTTAGAGCCTGAATACATTGTACAAGAGATGGTCAGAGACTGCATACATAGTACAAGAGATGATCAGAGACTGCAAACATACTACAGGGGATGGTCAGAGACTGCAGATATGATACAAGAAATGGTCAGAGACTGCAGACATAGTACAAGAGATGGTCAGAGACTGCAGACATGATACATAAGATGGTCAGAGACTGCTGACATGATACAAGAAATGGTCAGAGACTGCAAACATGCTACAGAAGATGGTCAGAGGCTGCAGTTATGATACAAGAGATGGTCAGAGACTGCAGACATGATACATAAGATGGTCAGAGACTGCAGACATAATACAAGAGATAGTCAGAGACTGCAGACATAATACAAAAGATGGTCAGAGACTGCAGACATAATACAAAAGATGGTCAGAGACTGCAGACATAATGCAAGAGATGGTCAGAGACTGCAGACATAGTACAAGAGATGGTCAGAGACTGCAGACATAGTACAAGAGATGGTCAGTACAGGAGATGGTCAGAGACTGCAGACATACTTTAGAAGATGGTCAAAGACTGCAGACATGATACAAGAGATGGTCAAAGACTGCAGACATGATACAAGAGATGGTCAGAGACTGCAGACATGATAAAAGAGATGGTCGGAGACTGCAGACATGATACAAGAGCTGGTCAGAGACTGCAGACATACTACAGAAGATGGTCATAGACTGCAGACATGATACAAGAGATGGTCAGAGGCTGCAGGTATGATACAAGAAATGGTCAGAGACTGCAGGCATAGTACAAAAGATGGTGAGAGACTGCAGACATAGTACAAGAGATGGTCAGAGACTGCAGACATAATACAAGAGATGGTCAGAGACTGCAGACATGATACAAGAGATGGTCAGAGACTGCAGACATCATACATAAGATGGTCAGAAACTGCAGACATGATACAAGAAATGGTCAGAGACTGCAGGTATGATACAAGAAATAGTCAGGGACTGCAAACATGCTACAGAAGATGGTCAGAGGCTGCAGTTATGATACAAGAGATGGTCAGAGACTGTAAACATAGTACAAGAGATGGTCAGAGACTGCAGACATAGTACAAGAGATGGTCAGAGACTGCAGACATAATACAAGAGATGGTCACAGACTGCAGACATAATGCAAAAGATGGTCAAAGACTGCAGACATAATACAAAAGATGGTCAGAGACTGCAGACATAATGCAAGAGATGGTCAGAGACTGCAGACATAGTACAAGAGATGGTCAGAGACTGCAGACATAATACAGAAGATGGTCAAAAACTGCAGACATGATACAAGAGATGGTCAGAGACTGCAGACATGATACAAGAGCTGGTCAGAGACTGCAGACATACTACAGAAGATGGTCATAGACTGCAGACATGATACAAGAGATGGTCAGAGGCTGAAGATATATTACAAGAAATGATCAGAGACTGCAGACATAGTACAAGAGATGGTCAGAGACTGCAGACATAGTACAAGAGATGGTCAGAGACTGCAGGCATAGTACAAAAGATGGTGAGAGACTGCAGACATAGTACAAGAGATGGTCAGAGACTGCAGACATAGTACAAGAGATGGTCAGAGACTGCAGACATGATACAAGAGATGGTCAGAGACTGCAGACATGATACATAAGATGGTCAGAAACTGCAGACATGATACAAGAAATGGTCAGAGACTGCAAACATGATACAAGAAATAGTCAGGGACTGCAAACATGCTACAGAAGATGGTCAGAGGCTGCAGTTATGATACAAGACATGGTCAGAGACTGCAAACATAGTACAAAAGATGGTCAGAGACTGCAGACATAGTACAAGAGATGGTCAGAGACTGCATGAATAGTACAAGAGATGGTCAGAGACTGCAGACATACTACAGAAGATGGTCAAAGACTGCAGACATGATACAAGAGATGGTCAGAGACTGCAGACATGATACAAGAGATGTCAGAGACTGCAGACATGATACAAGAGATGGACAGAGACTGCAGACATACTACAGAAGATGGTCATAGACTGCAGACATGATACAAGAGATGGTCAGAGACTGCAGACATACTACAGAAGATGGTCATAGACTGCAGACATGATACAAGAGATAGTCAGAGACTGCAGACATACTACAGAAGATGGTCAGAGACTGCAGACATGATACAAGAAATGGTCAGGGACTGCAAACGTGCTACAGAAGATGGTTAGGGACTGCAGTTATGATACAAGAGATGGTCAGAGACTGCATACATAGTACAAAAGATGGTGAGAGACTGCAGACATAGTACAAGAGATGGTCAGAGACTGCAGACATAGTACAAGAGATGGTCAGAGACTGCAGACATGATACAGAAGATGGTCATAGACTGCAGACATGATACAAGAGATGGTCAGAGGCTGCAGGTATGATACAAGAAATGGTCAGAGACTGCAGGCATAGTACAAAAGATGGTGAGAGACTGCAGACATAGTACAAGAGATGGTCAGAGACTGCAGACATAGTACAAGAGATGGTCAGAGACTGCAGACATGATACAAGAGATGGTCAGAGACTGCAGACATCATACATAAGATGGTCAGAAACTGCAGACATGATACAAGAAATGGTCAAAGACTGCAAACATGATACAAGAAATAGGCAGGGACTGCAAACATGCTACAGAAGATGGTCAGAGGCTGCAGTTATGATACAAGAGATGGTCAGAGACTGTAAACATAGTACAAGAGATGGTCAGAGACTGCAGACATAATACAAGAGATGGTCAGAGACTGCAGACATAATGCAAAAGATGATCAGAGACTGCAGACATGATACAAGAGATGGTCAGAGACTGCAGACATGATACAAGAGCTGGTCAGAGACTGCAGACATACTACAGAAGATGGTCATAGACTGCAGACATGATACAAGAGATGGTCAGAGGCTGCAGATATGATACAAGAAATGATCAGAGACTGCAGACATAGTACAAGAGATGGTCAGAGACTGCAGACATAGTACAAGAGATGGTCAGAGACTGCAGACATAGTACAAGAGATGGTCAGAGACTGCAGACATGATACAAGAGATGGTCAGAGACTGCAGACATGATACATAAGATGGTCAGAAACTGCAGACATGATACAAGAAATGGTCAGAGACTGCAAACATGATACAAGAAATAGTCAGGGACTGCAAACATGCTACAGAAGATGGTCAGAGGCTGCAGTTATGATACAAGAGATGGCCAGAGACTGCAAACATAGTACAAGAGATGGTCAGAGACTGCAGACATAGTACAAGAGATGGTCAGAGACTGCAGACATACTACAGAAGATGGTCAAAGACTGCAGACATGATACAAGAGATGGTCAGAGACTGCAGACATGATACAAGAGATGGTCAGAGACTGCAGACATGATACAAGAGATGTCAGAGACTGCAGACATGATACAAGAGATGGTCAGAGACTGCAGACATACTACAGAAGATGGTCATAGACTGCAGACATGATACAAGAGATGGTCAGAGACTGCAGACATACTACAGAAGATGGTCATAGACTGCAGACATGATACAAGAGATGGTCAGAGGCTGCAGGTATGATACAAGAAATGGTCAGAGACTGCAGGCATAGTACAAAAGATGGTGAGAGACTGCAGACATAGTACAAGAGATGGTCAGAGACTGCAGACATAGTACAAGAGATGGTCAGAGACTGCAGACATGATACAAGAGATGGTCAGAGACTGCAGACATCATACATAAGATGGTCAGAAACTGCAGACATGATACAAGAAATGGTCAAAGACTGCAAACATGATACAAGAAATAGGCAGGGACTGCAAACATGCTACAGAAGATGGTCAGAGGCTGCAGTTATGATACAAGAGATGGTCAGAGACTGTAAACATAGTACAAGAGATGGTCAGAGACTGCAGACATAATACAAGAGATGGTCAGAGACTGCAGACATAATGCAAAAGATGATCAGAGACTGCAGACATGATACAAGAGATGGTCAGAGACTGCAGACATGATACAAGAGCTGGTCAGAGACTGCAGACATACTACAGAAGATGGTCATAGACTGCAGACATGATACAAGAGATGGTCAGAGGCTGCAGATATGATACAAGAAATGATCAGAGACTGCAGACATAGTACAAGAGATGGTCAGAGACTGCAGACATAGTACAAGAGATGGTCAGAGACTGCAGACATAGTACAAGAGATGGTCAGAGACTGCAGACATAGTACAAGAGATGGTCAGAGACTGCAGACATGATACAAGAGATGGTCAGAGACTGCAGACATGATACATAAGATGGTCAGAAACTGCAGACATGATACAAGAAATGGTCAGAGACTGCAAACATGATACAAGAAATAGTCAGGGACTGCAAACATGCTACAGAAGATGGTCAGAGGCTGCAGTTATGATACAAGAGATGGCCAGAGACTGCAAACATAGTACAAGAGATGGTCAGAGACTGCAGACATAGTACAAGAGATGGTCAGAGACTGCAGACATACTACAGAAGATGGTCAAAGACTGCAGACATGATACAAGAGATGGTCAGAGACTGCAGACATGATACAAGAGATGGTCAGAGACTGCAGACATGATACAAGAGATGTCAGAGACTGCAGACATGATACAAGAGATGGTCAGAGACTGCAGACATACTACAGAAGATGGTCATAGACTGCAGACATGATACAAGAGATGGTCAGAGACTGCAGACATACTACAGAAGATGGTCATAGACTGCAGACATGATACAAGAGATAGTCAGAGACTGCAGACATACTACAGAAGATGGTCAGAGACTGCAGACATGATACAAGAAATGGTCAGGGACTGCAAACATGCTACAGAAGATGGTTAGGGACTGCAGTTATGATACAAGAGATGGTCAGAGACTGCATACATAGTACAAGAGATGGTCAACTGACTCCATACATAGTACAAAAGATGGTCAGAGCCTGCATACATTGTACAAGAGATGGTCAGAGCCTGAATACATTGTACAAGAGATGGTCAGAGCCTGAATACATTGTACAAGAGATGGTTAGAGCCTGAATACATTGTACAAGAAATGGTTAGAGCCTGAATACATTGTACAAGAGATGGTCAGAGACTGCATACATAGTACAAGAGATGATCAGAGACTGCAAACATACTACAGGGGATGGTCAGAGACTGCAGATATGATACAAGAAATGGTCAGAGACTGCAGACATAGTACAAGAGATGGTCAGAGACTGCAGACATGATACATAAGATGGTCAGAGACTGCTGACATGATACAAGAAATGGTCAGAGACTGCAAACATGCTACAGAAGATGGTCAGAGGCTGCAGTTATGATACAAGAGATGGTCAGAGACTGCAGACATGATACATAAGATGGTCAGAGACTGCAGACATAATACAAGAGATAGTCAGAGACTGCAGACATAATACAAAAGATGGTCAGAGACTGCAGACATAATACAAAAGATGGTCAGAGACTGCAGACATAATGCAAGAGATGGTCAGAGACTGCAGACATAGTACAAGAGATGGTCAGAGACTGCAGACATAGTACAAGAGATGGTCAGTACAGGAGATGGTCAGAGACTGCAGACATACTTTAGAAGATGGTCAAAGACTGCAGACATGATACAAGAGATGGTCAAAGACTGCAGACATGATACAAGAGATGGTCAGAGACTGCAGACATGATAAAAGAGATGGTCGGAGACTGCAGACATGATACAAGAGCTGGTCAGAGACTGCAGACATACTACAGAAGATGGTCATAGACTGCAGACATGATACAAGAGATGGTCAGAGGCTGCAGGTATGATACAAGAAATGGTCAGAGACTGCAGGCATAGTACAAAAGATGGTGAGAGACTGCAGACATAGTACAAGAGATGGTCAGAGACTGCAGACATAATACAAGAGATGGTCAGAGACTGCAGACATGATACAAGAGATGGTCAGAGACTGCAGACATCATACATAAGATGGTCAGAAACTGCAGACATGATACAAGAAATGGTCAGAGACTGCAGGTATGATACAAGAAATAGTCAGGGACTGCAAACATGCTACAGAAGATGGTCAGAGGCTGCAGTTATGATACAAGAGATGGTCAGAGACTGTAAACATAGTACAAGAGATGGTCAGAGACTGCAGACATAGTACAAGAGATGGTCAGAGACTGCAGACATAATACAAGAGATGGTCACAGACTGCAGACATAATGCAAAAGATGGTCAAAGACTGCAGACATAATACAAAAGATGGTCAGAGACTGCAGACATAATGCAAGAGATGGTCAGAGACTGCAGACATAGTACAAGAGATGGTCAGAGACTGCAGACATAATACAGAAGATGGTCAAAAACTGCAGACATGATACAAGAGATGGTCAGAGACTGCAGACATGATACAAGAGCTGGTCAGAGACTGCAGACATACTACAGAAGATGGTCATAGACTGCAGACATGATACAAGAGATGGTCAGAGGCTGAAGATATATTACAAGAAATGATCAGAGACTGCAGACATAGTACAAGAGATGGTCAGAGACTGCAGACATAGTACAAGAGATGGTCAGAGACTGCAGGCATAGTACAAAAGATGGTGAGAGACTGCAGACATAGTACAAGAGATGGTCAGAGACTGCAGACATAGTACAAGAGATGGTCAGAGACTGCAGACATGATACAAGAGATGGTCAGAGACTGCAGACATGATACATAAGATGGTCAGAAACTGCAGACATGATACAAGAAATGGTCAGAGACTGCAAACATGATACAAGAAATAGTCAGGGACTGCAAACATGCTACAGAAGATGGTCAGAGGCTGCAGTTATGATACAAGACATGGTCAGAGACTGCAAACATAGTACAAAAGATGGTCAGAGACTGCAGACATAGTACAAGAGATGGTCAGAGACTGCATGAATAGTACAAGAGATGGTCAGAGACTGCAGACATACTACAGAAGATGGTCAAAGACTGCAGACATGATACAAGAGATGGTCAGAGACTGCAGACATGATACAAGAGATGTCAGAGACTGCAGACATGATACAAGAGATGGACAGAGACTGCAGACATACTACAGAAGATGGTCATAGACTGCAGACATGATACAAGAGATGGTCAGAGACTGCAGACATACTACAGAAGATGGTCATAGACTGCAGACATGATACAAGAGATAGTCAGAGACTGCAGACATACTACAGAAGATGGTCAGAGACTGCAGACATGATACAAGAAATGGTCAGGGACTGCAAACGTGCTACAGAAGATGGTTAGGGACTGCAGTTATGATACAAGAGATGGTCAGAGACTGCATACATAGTACAAAAGATGGTGAGAGACTGCAGACATAGTACAAGAGATGGTCAGAGACTGCAGACATAGTACAAGAGATGGTCAGAGACTGCAGACATGATACAGAAGATGGTCATAGACTGCAGACATGATACAAGAGATGGTCAGAGGCTGCAGGTATGATACAAGAAATGGTCAGAGACTGCAGGCATAGTACAAAAGATGGTGAGAGACTGCAGACATAGTACAAGAGATGGTCAGAGACTGCAGACATAGTACAAGAGATGGTCAGAGACTGCAGACATGATACAAGAGATGGTCAGAGACTGCAGACATCATACATAAGATGGTCAGAAACTGCAGACATGATACAAGAAATGGTCAAAGACTGCAAACATGATACAAGAAATAGGCAGGGACTGCAAACATGCTACAGAAGATGGTCAGAGGCTGCAGTTATGATACAAGAGATGGTCAGAGACTGTAAACATAGTACAAGAGATGGTCAGAGACTGCAGACATAATACAAGAGATGGTCAGAGACTGCAGACATAATGCAAAAGATGATCAGAGACTGCAGACATGATACAAGAGATGGTCAGAGACTGCAGACATGATACAAGAGCTGGTCAGAGACTGCAGACATACTACAGAAGATGGTCATAGACTGCAGACATGATACAAGAGATGGTCAGAGGCTGCAGATATGATACAAGAAATGATCAGAGACTGCAGACATAGTACAAGAGATGGTCAGAGACTGCAGACATAGTACAAGAGATGGTCAGAGACTGCAGACATAGTACAAGAGATGGTCAGAGACTGCAGACATGATACAAGAGATGGTCAGAGACTGCAGACATGATACATAAGATGGTCAGAAACTGCAGACATGATACAAGAAATGGTCAGAGACTGCAAACATGATACAAGAAATAGTCAGGGACTGCAAACATGCTACAGAAGATGGTCAGAGGCTGCAGTTATGATACAAGAGATGGTCAGAGACTGCAAACATAGTACAAGAGATGGTCAGAGACTGCAGACATAGTACAAGAGATGGTCAGAGACTGCAGACATACTACAGAAGATGGTCAAAGACTGCAGACATGATACAAGAGATGGTCAGAGACTGCAGACATGATACAAGAGATGGTCAGAGACTGCAGACATGATACAAGAGATGTCAGAGACTGCAGACATGATACAAGAGATGGTCAGAGACTGCAGACATACTACAGAAGATGGTCATAGACTGCAGACATGATACAAGAGATGGTCAGAGACTGCAGACATACTACAGAAGATGGTCATAGACTGCAGACATGATACAAGAGATAGTCAGAGACTGCAGACATACTACAGAAGATGGTCAGAGACTGCAGACATGATACAAGAAATGGTCAGGGACTGCAAACATGCTACAGAAGATGGTTAGGGACTGCAGTTATGATACAAGAGATGGTCAGAGAC
Organism: Aquarana catesbeiana; assembly: GCF_042186555.1. Taxonomy (NCBI): domain Eukaryota; kingdom Metazoa; phylum Chordata; class Amphibia; order Anura; family Ranidae; genus Aquarana; species Aquarana catesbeiana. Next base: position 535,848,853 of record NC_133326.1, read on the forward strand.
TGCATACATAGTACAAGAGATGGTCAACTGACTCCATACATAGTACAAAAGATGGTCAGAGCCTGCATACATTGTACAAGAGATGGTCAGAGCCTGAATACATTGTACAAGAGATGGTCAGAGCCTGAATACATTGTACAAGAGATGGTTAGAGCCTGAATACATTGTACAAGAAATGGTTAGAGCCTGAATACATTGTACAAGAGATGGTCAGAGACTGCATACATAGTACAAGAGATGATCAGAGACTGCAAACATACTACAGGGGATGGTCAGAGACTGCAGATATGATACAAGAAATGGTCAGAGACTGCAGACATAGTACAAGAGATGGTCAGAGACTGCAGACATGATACATAAGATGGTCAGAGACTGCTGACATGATACAAGAAATGGTCAGAGACTGCAAACATGCTACAGAAGATGGTCAGAGGCTGCAGTTATGATACAAGAGATGATCAGAGACTGCAGACATGATACATAAGATGGTCAGAGACTGCAGACATAATACAAGAGATAGTCAGAGACTGCAGACATAATACAAAAGATGGTCAGAGACTGCAGACATAATACAAAAGATGGTCAGAGACTGCAGACATAATGCAAGAGATGGTCAGAGACTGCAGACATAGTACAAGAGATGGTCAGAGACTGCAGACATAGTACAAGAGATGGTCAGAGACTGCAAACATAGTACAGGAGATGGTCAGAGACTGCAGACATACTTTAGAAGATGGTCAAAGACTGCAGACATGATACAAGAGATGGTCAAAGACTGCAGACATGATACAAGAGATGGTCAGAGACTGCAGACATGATAAAAGAGATGGTCGGAGACTGCAGACATGATACAAGAGCTGGTCAGAGACTGCAGACATACTACAGAAGATGGTCATAGACTGCAGACATGATACAAGAGATGGTCAGAGGCTGCAGGTATGATACAAGAAATGGTCAGAGACTGCAGGCATAGTACAAAAGATGGTGAGAGACTGCAGACATAGTACAAGAGATGGTCAGAGACTGCAGACATAGTACAAGAGATGGTCAGAGACTGCAGACATGATACAAGAGATGGTCAGAGACTGCAGACATCATACATAAGATGGTCAGAAACTGCAGACATGATACAAGAAATGGTCAGAGACTGCAAACATGATAGAAGAAATAGTCAGGGACTGCAAACATGCTACAGAAGATGGTCAGAGGCTGCAGTTATGATACAAGAGATGGTCAGAGACTGTAAACATAGTACAAGAGATGGTCAGAGACTGCAGACATAGTACAAGAGATGGTCAGAGACTGCAGACATAATACAAGAGATGGTCACAGACTGCAGACATAATGCAAAAGATGGTCAAAGACTGCACACATAATACAAAAGATGGTCAGAGACTGCAGACTTAATGCAAGAGATGGTCAGAGACTGCAGACATAGTACAAGAGATAGTCAGAGACTGCAAACATAGTACAAGAGATGGTCAGAGACTGCAGACATAATACAGAAGATGGTCAAAAACTGCAGACATGATACAAGAGCTGGTCAGAGACTGCAGACATACTACAGAAGATGGTCATAGACTGCAGACATGATACAAGAGATGGTCAGAGGCTGAAGATATATTACAAGAAATGATCAGAGACTGCAGACATAGTACAAGAGATGGTCAGAGACTGCAGACATAGTACAAGAGATGGTCAGAGACTGCAGACATGATACAAGAGATGGTCAGAGACTGCAGACATGATACATAAGATGGTCAGAAACTGCAGACATGATACAAGAAATGGTCAGAGACTGCAAACATGATACAAGAAATAGTCAGGGACTGCAAACATGCTACAGAAGATGGTCAGAGGCTGCAGTTATGATACAAGACATGGTCAGAGACTGCAAACATGATACAAGAAATAGTCAGGGACTGCAAACATGCTACAGAAGATGGTCAGAGGCTGCAGTTATGATACAAGACATGGTTAGAGACTGCAAACATAGTACAAAAGATGGTCAGAGACTGCAGACATAGTACAAGAGATGGTCAGAGACTGCATGAATAGTACAAGAGATGGTCAGAGACTGCAGACATACTACAGAAGATGGTCAAAGACTGCAGACATGATACAAGAGATGGTCAGAGACTGCAGACATGATACAAGAGATGGTCAGAGACTGCAGACATGATACAAGAGATGTCAGAGACTGCAGACATGATACAAGAGATGGACAGAGACTGCAGACATACTACAGAAGATGGTCATAGACTGTAGACATGATACAAGAGATGGTCAGAGACTGCAGACATACTACAGAAGATGGTCATAGACTGCAGACATGATACAAGAAATGGTCAGGGACTGCAAACATGCTACAGAAGATGGTTAGGGACTGCAGTTATGATACAAGAGATGGTCAGAGACTGCATACATAGTACAAAAGATGGTGAGAGACTGCAGACATAGTACAAGAGATGGTCAGAGACTGCAGACATAGTACAAGAGATGGTCAGAGACTGCAGACATGATACAGAAGATGGTCATAGACTGCAGACATGATACAAGAGATGGTCAGAGGCTGCAGGTATGATACAAGAAATGGTCAGAGACTGCAGGCATAGTACAAAAGATGGTGAGAGACTGCAGACATAGTACAAGAGATGGTCAGAGACTGCAGACATAGTACAAGAGATGGTCAGAGACTGCAGACATGATACAAGAGATGGTCAGAGACTGCAGACATCATACATAAGATGGTCAGAAACTGCAGACATGATACAAGAAATGGTCAGAGACTGCAAACATAATACAAGAAATAGGCAGGGACTGCAAACATGCTACAGAAGATGGTCAGAGGCTGCAGTTATGATACAAGAGATGGTCAGAGACTGTAAACATAGTACAAGAGATGGTCAGAGACTGCAGACATAATACAAGAGATGGTCAGAGACTGCAGACATAATGCAAAAGATGATCAGAGACTGCAGACATGATACAAGAGATGGTCAGAGACTGCAGACATGATACAAGAGCTGGTCAGAGACTGCAGACATACTACAGAAGATGGTCATAGACTGCAGACATGATACAAGAGATGGTCAGAGGCTGCAGATATGATACAAGAAATGATCAGAGACTGCAGACATAGTACAAGAGATGGTCAGAGACTGCAGACATAGTACAAGAGATGGTCAGAGACTGCAGACATAGTACAAGAGATGGTCAGAGACTGCAGACATGATAGAAGAGATGGTCAGAGACTGCAGACATGATACATAAGATGGTCAGAAACTGCAGACATGATACAAGAAATGGTCAGAGACTGCAAACATGATACAAGAAATAGTCAGGGACTGCAAACATGCTACAGAAGATGGTCAGAGGCTGCAGTTATGATACAAGAGATGGTCAGAGACTGCAAACATAGTACAAGAGATGGTCAGAGACTGCAGACATAGTACAAGAGATGGTCAGAGACTGCAGACATACTACAGAAGATGGTCAAAGACTGCAGACATGATACAAGAGATGGTCAGAGACTGCAAACATGATACAAGAGATGGTCAGAGACTGCAGACATGATACAAGAGATGTCAGAGACTGCAGACATGATACAAGAGATGGTCAGAGACTGCAGACATACTACAGAAGATGGTCATAGACTGCAGACATGATACAAGAGATGGTCAGAGACTGCAGACATACTACAGAAGATGGTCATAGACTGCAGACATGATACAAGAGATAGTCAGAGACTGCAGACATACTACAGAAGATGGTCAGAGACTGCAGACATGATACAAGAAATGGTCAGGGACTGCAAACATGCTACAGAAGATGGTTAGGGACTGCAGTTATGATACAAGAGATGGTCAGAGACTGCATACATAGTACAAGAGATGGTCAAAGACTCCATACATAGTATAAAAGATGGTCAGAGCCTGCATACATTGTACAAGAGATGGTCAGAGCCTGAATACATTGTACAAGAGATGGTCAGAGCCTGAATACATTGTACAAGAGATGGTTAGAGCCTGAATACATTGTACAAGAAATGGTTAGAGCCTGAATACATTGTACAAGAGATGGTCAGAGACTGCATACATAGTACAAGAGATGATCAGAGATTGCAAACATACTACAGGCGATGGTCAAAGACTGCAGATATGATACAAGAGATGGTCAGAGACTGGCTGCGTTTGATGGGCACAGTGGCTGCGTTTGATGGGCACAGTGGCTGCGTTTGATGGGCACAGTGGCTGTGTTTGATGGGAAAGAAATGGTCAGAGACTGCAAACATAGTACAAGAGATGGTCAGAGTCTGCAGACATAATACAGAAGATGGTCAAAGACTGCAGACATGATACAAGAGATGGTCAGAGACTGCAGACATGATACAAGAGCTGGTCAGAGACTGCAGACATACTACAGAAGATGGTCATAGACTGCAGACATGATACAAGAGATGGTCAGAGGCTGCAGATATGATACAAGAAATGGTCAGAGACTGCAGACATAGTACAAGAGATGGTCAGAGACTGCAGACATAGTACAAGAGATGGTCAGAGACTGCAGACATGATACAAGAGATGGTCAGGGACTGCAAACATGATACAAGAGCTGGTCAGAGACTGCAGACATGATACAAGAGATGGTCAGAGACTGCAGACATGATACAAGAGATGGTCAGAGACTGCAGACATACTACAGAAGATGGTCGGAGACTGCAGACAAAATACAAGAGATGGTCAGAGACTGCAGACATACTACAGAAGATGGTCAGAGACTGCAGACATGATACAAGAAATGGTCAGGGACTGCAAACAAGCTACAGAAGATGGTTAGGGACTGCAGTTATGATACAAGAGATGGTCAGAGACTGCATACATAGTACAAGAGATGGTCAAAGACTCCATACATAGTACAAAAGATGGTCAGAGCCTGCATACATTGTACAAGAGATGGTCAGAGCCTGAATACATTGTACAAGAGATGGTTAGAGCCTGAATACATTGTACAAGAAATGGTTAGAGCCTGAATACATTGTACAAGAGATGGTCAGAGACTGCATATATAGTACAAGAGATGATCAGAGACTGCAAACATACTACAGGAGATGGTCAAAGACTGCAGATATGATACAAGAGATGGTCAGAGACTGGCTGCGTTTGATGGGCACAGTGGCTGCGTTTGATGGGCACAGTGGCTGTGTTTGATGGGCACAGTAGCTGCTTTTAATGGGCACAGTGGCTACGTTTGATGGGCACAGTGGCTGCATTTGATGGGCACAGTAGCTGCTTTTAATGGGCACAGTAGCTGCTTTTAATGGGCACAGTGGCTGCGTTTGATGGGCACAGTGGCTGCTTTTAGGCGGGGCACAGTGTCTGCTTTTAAGCGGGGCACAGTGGCTGCGTTTGATGGGCACAGTAGCTGCTTTTAATGGGCACAGTGGCTGCGTTTGATGGGCACAGTGGCTGCGTTTTATGGGCACAGTGGCTGCGTTTTATGGGCACAGTGGCTGCGTTTGATGGCACAGTGGCAGCGTTTGATGGGCACAGTGGCAGCGTTTGATAGGCACAGTGGCTGCGTTTGATGGGCACAGTGGCAGCGTCAGATGGGCACAGTGGCAGCGTCAGATGGGCACAACAGTGGCTGTGTCTGATGGGCACAGTGGCTGTGTTTGATGGGCACAGTGGCTGTGTTTGATGGGCACAGTGGCAGCTTTTGATGGGCAGAGTGGCAGTTTTTGATGGGCACAGTGGCAGCTTTTGATGGGCAGAGTGGCAGTTTTTGATGGGCACAGTGGCAGTTTTTGATGGGCAGAGTGGCAGCTTTTGATGGGCACAGTGGCAGCTTTTGATGGGCACAGTGGCAGCTTTAATGGGCAGAGTGGCAGCTTTTGATGGTCAGAGTGGCAGCTTTTGATGGGCAGAGTGGCAGCTTTAATGGGCAGAGTGGCAGCTTTTGATGGGCAGAGTGGCAGCTTTTGATGGGCACAGTGGCAGCTTTTGATGGGCAGAGTGACAGCTTTTGATGGGCAGAGTGACAGCTTTAATGGGCAGAGTGGCAGCTTTTGATGGGCAGAGTGGCAGCTTTAATGGGCAGAGTGGCAGCTTTAATGGGCAGAGTGGCAGCTTTTGATGGGCAGAGTGGCAGCTTTAATGGGCAGAGTGGCAGCTTTTGATGGGCAGAGTGGCAGCTTTTGATGGGCAGAGTGGCAGCTTTAATGGGCAGAGTGGCAGCTTTTGATGGGCAGAGTGGCAGCTTTTGATGGGCAGAGTGGCAGCTTTTGATGGGGCAGAGTGGCAGCTTTTGATGGGCTGTGGGCACAACAGTAGCTGTGTTTGATGGGCAGCACAGACTACTTACTTGCAACTTCCTTGACCGGCCTGGACGCCTGGTGCAGACAGTGCAGGGACAGGGAGGCAGGCAGCCTGTTCCTCTTCTCTTCTTCAGACCAGCCAGCGCAAGTCCGCTGCAGCCGCTCCGGGTCCGCTCCCTCTTCTTAGCCACGCTCGCGCTGTCTGAAGATGGCTGAGGTGGGCGGACCTCCGAGCTTCTTTACTAGCCGCGGAGGCGACGTGCAAGGAATGCTGGGGCGGCCGCGGCGTCCCTGAGTGACGTCACTCTGCTCCACAGCTAGACGCCGGCCAGCTCGGCGCCCCTCTTCTGAAGAGAAATGACAGCGCTGGGGTGCGCTGCACCCCGTGCACCCCGGCCAGGATCGTCCCTGAACTTTGGTACAGTGAAGCTGTTTGGGACTACTTGTCTGTGCCTAAGCCTTTCCGAAAGACTGGATGTTCTGTTAAAATGGATGAACGTTTTAGTGGATGTTTTATGCACTGGAACTTCGGTAGGCACATCTATGCTGACAAAGTGGTCATCTGCAGGCCCGGAAAAGATGACACTGTATATTTCATTACCACAGTGGATAAACTGGGAAAGACACTGACCTTGCCAGATCCTCAGTTTTATTGGTAACTATGGACAAAAGAACTTAGTTGGTTAGTTAGTTAGTGTAAGTATAAAGAGATCTTCGTGATCGGATATTCATCTCAGTGTTTTGAATCCAAGGACTTCTTTTTACTAGCCGGATTTCTTTCATGTGAAAAAACATTAATACAGGGATGGACTCCTAAAGATTATTTTTGATAATAGATTATGGGAAGAGAGTCTCATTTTTAAATGAGGCTTTGCTCCTGAAATTGTACAGGATATGTGTGTGTTTAACATGTTTTCCTTTTCAGGAACCATTTGATCTCCTATCAAGCTGTGAGGCTTTTCAGCTAGATAGATAGTGAGGTTGTGTACAGTCATAGGATGGTTTTGTTTACGGACGTGAACATATTGTTTTATAGATGTTAATCTCATAATGTCTTTCCACTGTCTTTCCTTCTTCTCTATCAAATCCAAGTTTTAAGCTTAAATACCTACTCCCAGGCTTGGGAGTTATTATGATTATTTTTTGGACAGACGTTGGGGACAACGTCTATAGTAGTGGGGGGAGTATGTAGCACTGGTAGATTTATGATCTACCATCTGATAGGTAAATTTAGTGAATTGCTCGTTAGGGAAGTTAGATTTGCCTCTGTTCCAGCTTGGCTGACATTGCGTGTGGTTCCACACTGAGCCGGTGGGTGTCGCTGTTACCATTGGCTGGTGTTGGAAGGGCAACGTGTTGAAGCGTATGGATGCTCCTCTGTCCCGGAGACAACTCGGTGGAGGTGGTCCTCCGAGTTGCATTCTGGGAGAGGGTATTTATGGGACAGACGCCATGTTTTGGGGTTTGTTTTACAGCCACCTACTGGCCCTCCTGGCCGACAGGTATGCGTTAGAGTGCTACCTCGTGGTCCTCCATTCCGGAGGCCCGCGCCGCTGCAGCGCGTGGGTGGGCCCAGAAGCATGTCTGGGGCCTACCACAGCAGCCGAGGAATGGTCCTGAGCTGTCTATCCAGAGTGAAGAAGCTGGACAACCGAGAAGATCCCAGGGGAGGACCCATCATGGAAGGATCATGCAGAGTGCTGGTCTGGAGAGGGGCCTGGTGACTCGGTTGGAGGACGTATCCTAAAGTAGTTCTACAGCATAGTACTGCCGGGTTGGCTTAAAGGTCCAAGTACTGTGTCTGACATTCATTGAAAAAATTAATACATCCTGGGGCAGTGGATCGTACGGGTTTATTTCAAGCAAGTCTGTGGCAGAGACTTTTGTTCGTGCTACGTACTGGCTGCTAGGCTAGTGAGAGAGGCCTATCCAGGCGAACAAAGATCGTGTCCCACAAGGGGATTGCATCCGATTACAATATTCAACTTTAAAGGACGTTCTCAAGATTTCTAAAGAAAGGTATTTGAGCTTCCCTGCAGCTTCCCTCCTGCCTCTTTCCTGCTACTACCTTCATTACTTGGTTCAATAAAGCATTGAAAACGTACTCAAGTGTTGGTGCTTATATCATCCAGAGGTAAACTCAACAGAACCCTAGACCCGGTGCCGGTGAAACAGGGGTGTCGAGAGTGAAGGTAACAAGCCCGCTTAAACCAGCAGCTCCACCGAGAGTTATTGCTACACACATATAGGGAATTGTCTAATTTCAATATAAACTACCAAAAACCTGAAGCCCTGAACCCAATATTACTGTCACTTCTGGTTCAAAGACTACAAACAAATTTTACTTTTAAATGGGTATGCTCACCTAACAAATACCTTGGTACCGTATCTTATTATCAAAGGAAACCACCATACCCTTTGCTCTATATTTTCTACAACTTCAACTTTGTTTCCAAAAATAAACTATCGACCTGGGCATCCAAAAATTTCTCATGGATGTGAGGTACATCATAAATAAATAAAACGTATTACCCCGCATCCTGTACCTTCTACAAGCAATCCTGATCCATATTGCATCATCATATTTTAAAAGTGTTCAATCTATCTTTAACAGGTTTGTGTTGGCTTCTAGACCCGCCACATTAACATACTACGCAGGACGAAAGAAAATGGAGGGATGTCACTCGCAGAAGGTAAATTATACCAGATTATGGTACATTTGATGAGAGCCTAGGAATAAACTGACATTTTTGCAATCATGCATTTAGAACATATAACATTTCACCATCTCCTTCACCTTTATTTCCCATACTGGGAAATCCACAGTTTGAACCTGGCTTACAGCATAATGCTTTTAACCATTATTTGTATCAGGGAAACAACACGGGCACTGCATTGCATTACCAATGCTGCATGGTTATCAACTGACTTCATGTGCTACAACACCCAGACCTCATGTTATTGGGACCACTGAGAATTCCGCAACTCTCCCACTTAAAGTGTTACTAAACCCAGGACCCTACATTCACTATATCTGGCATAGGTGTGCGCAGCCTCTTGCATTAGGGTGTGCACCACAAAGCTCAAATACATATGCATGTGTATATGTACTGATGGTGTCAGTAGGGCAGTGGACTGTGTCATTATTTTTATTTTATTTTTAAATAAATTATTTTATTTTGTAACATTTTTTTTGGGGATGAAATATCAGTGGTCTAAACAGGGGGGAATATGCACCACACAAGGCGATTAGGGTGTGCCCAGGCACACCTGGCACACCCTGTGCACATGCCTATGATATCTGGTCTCCCACAGAACACAGAAATGCAATTATTTTAGTAAAAATAAACTGCTAAATACCTTTTCTCATCAGCAGCATATAGCAGTCTTATGACTTCTATGAGTGTCTAGTTAAAGCTTGTAGGAGTCTTCATTCTCCTCTGACTGTCCTTTGAGGCTTCAGGACCCCTGACCCTCTGTCTGGACAGTGCTGATTGGCCCTGTGCTGCTTACATGCACCCTCCCAAGAAAAAAAACAGCTCTCTAACAATACACACCAAACTGAGCATTTGCAGAGTGCCCAGTGGAAGAAAAGGAGGATCAGAGAGACAGTATCAAACAGCCTTTTTTACACAATGTGGAAGGTTAACCCCTTAGGTTCCACAGTGAGTATAACAAGCATGCTATGCTCCATATACAGACTGGTTTTACTGTTGTGGGTTTAGTAACACTTTAAAGCGGAGTTCCACCCAAAAAAGTAACTTCCGCTTTTCGGATTCCTCTCCCCCTCTAGTGTCACATTTGGCACCTTTCAGGGGGGGAGGGGGAGCAGATACCTGTATAATCCAGGTATTTGCTCCCACTTTCAGGCACAGATAGCCACAGTATCCGCAGCTATCTACGCCATGTGTGGCCCCTCCTCCGTCCCCCCGCTGTCTTCTGGGAGACACACAGGTCCCAGGAGACAGCAAGGACCACAAGGCTTCACTTCCTGATCCCCTTACCGAAGATGCCGGCGCCTCCACCCGGGAGGCGAGGGACAGATCCGCTTCGGATGAGGACATCGCGGGCGCCCTTGGCAGGTAAGTGTCCTAATATTAAAAGTCAGCAGCTGCAGTATTTGAAGCTGCTGACTTTTAATTGTATTTTTTCCGGCGGAAATTCCGCTTTAAGTCACTACCGAACATGCACCTTTTCCAACGCCACATGACCCAATTTGAAAGGGAATGTCAGAATGAAGGCCTGATGCATTATGCACTCTCCTTTTCATAAAAAATGATTCTTGATTGGCCAAGTGTTATAGTCCAGCTCGCTGCACACTACATATTTCAATAATTTGAGGGGCATGAAATATGGACTTTGTATTCATCCAGGAGAATGTTTTGAACATGATGTCTACAAATCTTTCTTAGTGTGTCCCTACCAGCAAGATAAACCATACAGTAAAAGTTTATTTCTGTATTTTCTGACTTTTATATTTCATAATGAATAGCCAAACATTGTATGCCTTTTGTCTTTTTTCGTATTTTTGTAGTTGTAATGCTTGTAAATATTGTTATGCACTGTCCAATTTCAGAATGTTACATTTTAAAACTAATAAGTGTCTTCTATGTAGTAAGCTAAAGGTGGACATACACAGTTAATTATTTTTACGTTTTTGCCAGTGGGCAGAGTAAAAAAAAAAAAAAAACAGATTCTTCCATCCACACAAATGGGGTAGGAATCTCTCTTTCATTGGGGCATTGTATTCTGACAGCAGCACCTGTCTCTGCCAGAATACACTGATCAGCAGCCTCAGCTGATTGGCTGCAGCCGCTAATTGAGGAAAATGTTCAAATGTTCTAATTTTGTTCAGTGCGAGGTCATCTCTGCTCGACATTAGTTGGCTGCTTGATGGACTTCTGTCTAGGGACATGTTGGAAAAATGTCCTCGATCAGTGGCTGTAGCCAATCAGTGTATTCTGACAGAATCAGGTGCTGCTCTTTAAAACTTTGAACAGTGTATGGCCAGCTTAGACTGATATTCCTAGAGAGATTGATGCATTGTGTTACCAGTGTCTGTATACTTGGCCTTTGCTCCTTGTTTATCTGTATGAATTTTCACTGTGTGGTTGGAGATGGCATGCAGATTAAAGCGTTTGTTACCCCCCCCAAAAATAGAGCATCCTGTCCCTGTATCCTGCATGCTATACAGCACAGTGCTTGTGCTGTGTCATTTGGCCCTCTCTGTCACCTGAAATACCTGGCTGATCCTGCCAGTTTCTACCCTCCCCCCTGTAAACTGACCACGGTTTATCAAGGCTGCTCAGCCCTGCCACCGTGGTCAGTTTACGTGCCTCTGTCATCTGCAGCTCTTCTGTTTGCTCTTCCCCATCCTCCTCTGTCTTCTCCCCCCTCCTATCCCTGCCTGTCAGCTAGTAACAGTGCCCGTCCGCCCCCACCCTCCCTTCCTGCTGCTGAAATACCTGTAACCTCTTTATATTATTTGCTCTTTCTCCTAATGACAGGTGCCCCTGTGTGTGTGATTTATAAAAAAAAATGCAGTCTATACCTGATTTCAGTGTACCGCTCGGTGCTCATGCGACCGGCTGGCTCTCTCCTCCTTTCCTTCCGACTGATGGCAATCTCGGCCCCTCCCACTCAAGCTGTCAGATGGGGAGAGGAGAGAGACAGCCGGTCATGTGAGCGCTGAGCGGCGCTCTGAAATCAGGTATATATTGTGACAGAATATTAAAATCATGGGCTGGAAGCTTCTTGTATACAGCAGAACACCTTTACTTTCATGGAGGTTATCTTTATCATGGCTTTACATCTTGTAGACAGAAATCAGGAAGAGAACACAAACAAGTGCATATAACACAACAAGGGTGGTACTTCCTCTGATTACATTACCATAGATAACACACTATAATACTGCAGAACCACCTGCTGGATAGATAGCTATAATGTATACATTACATATTGTCAGTTTATATAAGCAACTTTACATTACATGTTGTTTTTCTCATAGACTCACATACACAGGGGCACCTGTCATGAGACAAAGCGAATAGTATAAAGTATTAGTGTGTCTAATGCCGCGTACACACGGTCGGACTTTTCGTCTACAAAAGTCCAACGGACGCTGACGGACTAAAGGTGGCTGGTAATCCGATCGTGTGTGGGCTTCTCCGGACTTTCAACGGACTTTTTTAGCCTCAAATCCGACGGACTTTAGATTTGAAGCATGCTTCAAATCTTTACGTCGTAAGTACGACGGACCCCGAAGTCCGCTCGTCTGTGTGCTAGTCCGACGGACAAAAACCCATGCTAGGGCAGCTATTGGCTACTGGCTATGAACTTCCTTATTTTAGTCCGGTGTACGTCATCACGTACTAATCCGTCGGACTTTTGTGTGGTCGTGTGTAGGCAAGTCCGTTCGTTAGAAAGTCTGCTGCAAGTCCGCCGAAAGTCCGCAGGAAGTCTGTCGGACAGGCTGTCGGACTTTTGTAGACGAAAAGTCCGACCGTGTGTACGCGGCATCAGTTACCAGATCTGCCAGACAGAGATCTCTGCCTGTGTATCGTTGCCTAGCAGACCAGTAAGCTGACACACTACTAGGTGATGGCAAGCTATTTCATGCCATGTTGGTGTGTGAGAAAAGTGATTAACACATGGATTCTAGTTTGCAGGGTAGCTTTAGGAATACCAGAGGTGTGGGTTTGGGCTAATTGCTATGCCCCGTACACACGGTCGGACTTTATTCGGACATTCCGACAACAAAATCCTAGGATTTTTTCCGACGGATGTTGGCTCAAACTTGTCTTGCATACACACGGTCACACAAAGTTGTCGGAAAATCCGATCGTTCTGAACGCGGTGACGTAAAACACGTACGTCGGGATTATAAACGGGGCAGTGGCCAATAGCTTTCATCTCTTTATTTATTCTGAGCATGCGTGGCACTTTGTCCGTCGGATTTGTGTACACACGATCGGAATTTCCGACAACGGATTTTGTTGTCGGAAAATTTTATATCCTGCTCTCAAACTTTGTGTGTCGGAAAATCCGATGGAAAATGTGTGATGGAGCCTACACACGGTCGGAATTTCCGACAACAAGGTCCTATCACACATTTTCCGTCGGAAAATCCGACCGTGTGTACGGGGCATTAGACTTTTCCCCAACCCTTAGAGCAGTGGTCATCAACCCTGTCCTCAGGGCCCACTAACAGGCCAGGTTTGCGAGATAACAGAAATAGATCACAGGTGATATAATTCGCTGCTCAGTGATTGCAGTATTCTAGTCTGCATCTCCCTATGGTAATGCATAAAAACTGGCCTGTTAGTGGGCCCTGAGGACAGGGTTGATGACCACTGACTTAGAGTACACAAGACTGCATTTATGATTTGTGGGCAGCCAGCTAGATCTAGGTGAAGTGGTGGCTCCCTCTAGTGGTGACCAGTGTTATTGTAGGTTGTGACAATAGTTTCACAGCTGGTTTTACCTGTCCAAAGCATGTCCTGCCTTCATTTCCTTCAACACCAAACAAGGTCCAGGCCCCGGTTAACTAGTTTCCATGGGCTTGTGTTCTTCACATCTGGTAATAGCCATGGAATATTAGAGTGCACATGCTGTTGTACAGTTGTAACCTCTTTCTGGACTGGGGAACTTAGGATTCTCGTAACAATCTGCCAGTGTGCTGGCTGATTTCTGAGCATGGGCGACAGACAGCAATACCTTGTACGTTAACCAGCATCCCTTGTACCCTTGGTAACGCTGTTAGTGACATAGCCTTATATAATTTATGTTTTCATCTTATAGCGCAAGAGATGAAATGGCAGAGAGTCAAATCCAGATTGGACTGGCAACTCGCCAGAATTTCATCCTCTGAGCTGCCATGAAAATTTAATTCTGTTTATTTCATGCATGGAGTCTGCGATGACCCAAAATCGTGTGCAAAATATTCATCCTCTGAAGCTATAAAACCCTAAAACCACAGGAAGAGAATTGATCGACAGAAGACTCATTGCTGCCCACAGCAACATAATAATGGATAAATTGGCTTGGTTGTCAGGGACCTTACAGAGCTGACTCTTCATACTCCATAGTCACTTTGTTGTCTCCCCCAGAGTACCTGAGTGCCGGACCAGTTGCTTCGCTTCTCTCTCGGACAATGAATTCGTTTCGTGGAATTTCTGGTAGGATTGGGAATGCTGGAAACTGACAAACTCCTTCGGTTTGATGTAAATGACCAGATCTGACAGCTTTGGTACGATCTCCTTACATTTACCCTGACAGGACAAAACCAAATTGATCAATAACTGATAATGACACGTGATTGTAAATTGTCATAAGTTATACTTATATAGATAACTCCAAGGTGTTAAAAGGTGCCATCTTTGGTCAGTGCATGGCATTGAGAACACTGAGCTCAGCAGTAGGGATGAGCCGAACACCCCCCGGTTCGGTTCGCACCAGAACCCGCGAACGGACCGAAAGTTCGCACGAACGTTAGAACCCCATTGACGTCTATGGGACTCGAACGTTCGAAATCAAAAGTGCTCATTTTAAAGGCTAATTTGCATGGTATTGTCCTAAAAAGGGTTTGGGGACCCGGGTCCTACCCCAGGGGACATGTATCAATGCAAAAAAAACTTTTAAAAACGGCCGTTTTTTCGGGAGCAGTGATTTTAATGATGCTTAAAGTAAAAAAAAAAAAGTGAAATATTCCTTTAAATATCGTACCTGGGGGGTGTCTATAGTATGCCTGTAAAGTGACGCGTGTTTCCCATGTTTAGAACAGTCCCTGCACCAAATGTCATTTTTAAAGGAAAAAATCTCATTTAAAACTGCTTGCGGGTTTAATGTCATGTCGGGTCATGGCAATATGGATGAAAATCAGTGAGACAAACGGCATGGGTACCCCCCAGTCCATTACCTGGCCCTTTGGGTCTTGTATGGATATTAAGGGGAACCCCGCACCCAAATTAAAATAAGGAAAGGTGTGGGGCCACCAGGCCCTATATACTCTGAACAGCAGTATACAGGTTTGTTGTTAAGTAGAATCTGTTTGTAATTTTGAACATTTTTAACGTGTTTAGCTCCAGCCAAAAAATCTTTTCTAAGCTTTTTGGAAAACATAGGGAAGGGTTATCACCCCTGTGACATTTGTTTTGCTGTCTTTCCTCCTCTTCAGAAGATTTCACCTCACTTTTTTGTCCCAATGAAAAATGTTTTTTGAAAATTTGGGTTTTTTTGTGGAACAAGGATTGGAAAGCATCAGTGGAAAGGAGAAATTGTTTTCCCATATTAACTCTTACAGGAAAGAATTTCCCTTCCTAGGGGTAGATTTCATCTCACTTCCTGTTGTCTCCTTCCGTTTGCAAGTAGGAGTCGTTTGTAAGTTAGATGTTTGAAAGTAGGGTCCTGCCCTATATACTCAGCAGAAATTTGGGCCTTAGGTGTTGCTGTGGCCACAACACTGTAAGCCCTCACAGGGCCCTGCTGTGAAATATTAGATCAAGAATTGTAATTACATGCCCCTGTTGAACAGGAGCTGAAAAATTAGGCCTTAGGCACTGGTGCTGGTGCCACAACACTGCAACCCCTCACAGACACTCTAGTTGGAACGCAGGAACGAGCCCTGCTGCAAAGTATTGCATCAAAAATTGTAATTACATGCCCCTGTTAGACAGGGGCAGAAAAATTGGGCCTTAGGCACTGGTGCTGGTGCCACAACACTGCAACCCCTCACAGACACTCTAGTTGGAACGCAGGAACGAGCCCTGCTGCAAAGTATTGCATCAAAAATTGTAATTACACGCCCCTGTTAGACAGGGGCAGAAAAATTGGGCCTTAGGCACTGGTGCTGGTGCCACAACACTGCAACCCCTCACAGACACTCTAGTTGGAACGCAGGAACGAGCCCTGCTGCAAAGTATTGCATCAAAAATTGTAATTACACGCCCCTGTTAAACAGGGGCAGAAAAATTGGGTCTTAGGCACTGGTGGTGGCGCCCAGAACCAAAAATGTTCTTACAAGCTATCAGCGTGATGATTGAGGAGGAAGAGGATAATTACTCAGGGATAGTCACTCAGCATCAGCATAGGCAGTCTTTGAAGGGATCTGAGATTTCAAAAAAAATTATTCGGTTACATCAGCATCAGGTGCTTGGTAGCTGGTGGTGATCCAAGACTCATTCATTTTTATGAAGGTCAGCCGATCGACCGAGTCGGTGGACAGACGCACCCTGTGATCGGTTACCACGCCTCCAGCAGCACTGAATGTGCGTTCCGAAAGAACGCTGGATGCAGGACAGGCCAGTAGCTCAATTGCATACTGTGCAAGCTCTGGCCAGTGATCCATCCTCAAGACCCAGTAACCCAGAGGATTTTCGGTGGGAAAGGTGTCCAAGTCTGATCTTGCCCCTAGGTATTCCTGCACCATGTAAAACAGACGCTGGCGATGGTTGCTGGAACCGATCATACCTTGGGGCTGCGGACCAAAAAATTGTCTGAACGCATCGGTCAGACGGCCACCTTCTCCACCGCTCCTTCTTTGACTGACCGAAGCCTCAGCAACACGTTGTCCAGAAACAGGAGTTTGTAACCTCCCAGTCTCTGGGAACGCGTTGCACAGACCTTTCTGCAAGGCCTCCCGAAGATGTTTCATCCTCTGCTCCCTCTGCGATGGCAAGATAAGGTCCGCAACCTTACCCTTGTAACGTGGATCAAGGAGGGTTGCCAGCCAGTATTGGTCCTTCTCCTTGATACCACGAATACGAGGATCCTTACGCAGGCTTTGCAGGATCAGGGAGGCCATGCAGCGTAGGTTTGCTGAGGCATTCGGTCCGGAGTCCTCTGGGTCACTAAGAACGACATGGTCCGCAGCCACCTCCTCCCAGCCACGTACAAGTCCATGTGTTTCTTGGGACTGATCCCTTAAAGACTGCTGCTGATGCTGAGTGCCAGGCTCCACCTCCATACTGACACAATCTTCCTCCTCCTCCTCTTCCTCCTCGTCCTCTTCCTGTGTGATCGGCGGGCACGCAGGAACACTGTCTGGATAAAGGGGGCCTTGAGAGCTAAGGAAGTCCTCCTCTTCCTGCCTCTGTTCTGCCTCCAGTGCCCTGTCCATTATTCCACGCAGCGTGTGCTCCAACAGGTGGACAAGGGGGACAGTGTCACTGATGCATGCACTGTCACTGCTCACCATCCTCGTGGCCTCCTCGAATGGTGACAGGACAGTGCATGCATCCCTGATTATGGCCCACTGGCGTGGGGAAAAAAAACCAAGCTCCCCTGACCCTGTCCTGGTGCCATAGTCGCACAGGTACTCATTGATGGCCCTCTGCTGCGTGTGCAGCCGCTGCAGCATGGCCAACGTTGAGTTCCACCTGGTGGGCATGTCACAGATTAGGCGGTTCTTGGGCAGGTTAAACTCCTTTTGGAGGTCCGTCAGCCGAGCACTGGCATTATATGACCGGCGGAAATGCACACAGACTTTCCTGGCCTGCCTCAGGACATCCTGTAAGCCCGGGTACCTGCCCAAGAACCGCTGCACCACCAAGTTAAGGACGTGAGCCAAACAGGGCACATGGGTCATTTGTCCCTGTCGGAGGGCAGAGAGGAGGTTGGTGCCATTGTCGCAAACCACCATTCCTGCCTTAAGTTGGCGTGGCGTCAACCACCTCTGAACCTGCCCCTGCAGAGCTGACAAAACCTCTGCCCCAGTGTGGCTCCTGTCCCCCAAGCACACCAGCTCAAGCACCGCATGGCATCTTTTGGCCTGCGTACTTGCGTAGCCCCTTGAACGCCTACGGAGCACCGCTGGTTCCGAGGAAGAGGCCATGGAGGAAGAAGAAGAGGAGGGGGTGGAGGAGAGAGGTGTGTCACAATCAGCATTTTGGAGGCGTGGTGGCGGAACAACCTCCAACACTACTGCACCTTGTCCTGCATCCTTCCCAGCTGCCAGCAGAGTCACCCAATGCGCCGTGAAACTTAGGTAACGTCCCTGTCCATGCCTGCTGGACCATGAGTCAGCGGTAATATGCACCTTACCGCTGACCGCCCTGTCCAGCGAGGCATGGACATTGCCTTCCACATGCCGGTAGAGAGCCGGAATCGCCTTCCGTGAGAAAAAGTGGCGTTTGGGTACCTGCCACTGAGGAACCGCACATTCCACAAACTCACGGAAGGGGGCAGAGTCTACCAACTGAAAAGGCAGCAGTTGAAGTGCTAGCAATTTTGCCAAGCTAGCATTCAACCGCTGGGCATGTGGATGGCTGGGAGCAAACTTCTTTCGGCGGTGCAGCAGCTGGGGCAGGGAAATTTGCCTGGTACAATCTGACGTCGGTGTACCAAAAGCAGATTGCCCACAAGTACTTGGCTGTGACACACCTAATTCTACACCTTCATTCCTCTCACTGCAGGTCTCAGAGAGGACTGAAGGTCTAGTGGGGTTGGAAATCTCAGCTGATGAGGAGCAAGGAGAGATCCTCTTTGTTCTTTGGTGTGGGTCTTTTAGATACGCTTGCCAACGAACTGCATGGCAGGTCAACATATGTCTGGTCAAGCATGTGGTACCCAAGCGGGAGATGTTTTGGCCACGCGAGATACGCTTGAGACATATGTTGCAAATAGCAGCGGTGCGATCTGATGCACTCGTCTCAAAAAAGGCCCACACCAAAGAACTTTTTGAATAACGCGCAGAGACTGCAGCGCCCTGCACATGTGGAGCTTTGGGGTGTGATGCAGTCAATGTGCTGCCCTTAGGCTGGCCCCTGGAGGGCATCCTGCCTCGTTGGTGATGTGCCGCCGCCTCCTCCTCCTCCTCCTCCTCCTCCTCCTCCTCTCTCCTATCAGGCACCCACGTTGAGTCAGTGACCTCATCATCCCCTCCCTCCTCATCACTGGAGCAAACCTGGCAGTATGCTGCAGCAGGGGGAGCATGACTGCCAGATTGCTGTCCTTCTTGGGCACCCCCCCTGTCCGTGCTCATGTTACTGCCTTCATCGAGCTCAGTATCGTCATCAGAGCCTTCCAAACGCTGGGCATCCTCCTGGAGCATGTACCCAACACTGTGGTCAAACAGTTCGAGGGAATCCTCATGAGGACATGGTGGAGCTAGGGAAGGAGTCACTGATGACATTGAGCTGAGGGAAGAGGCCGCTGCTTTGCCAGACAAAGCACCCTGGGCATGGGTGAGAGAGGATGAGGAGGATGAGGACGGCTTGGTCATCTACTCGACCAAGTCTTCCGCATGTTGCGGCTCAACACGGCCAGCTGCCGAAAAAAAGGCCAAGCGTGTCCCATGGCCACGTGCTGATGAGGATGCACCGTCTCCACGACCAGCACTAGACACAGAGCCTGCTTGCCCTCTCTTATTGGCTTGTGACTGTCTGCCTCTCCTTCTTGGCCTTCCAGACATACTAATGGCCTGTAGCTGCACTAAGCTGGGATAGAACACCTGTAATTTTCTTCAAGTAGCTTTATATACTGTAACCAGACAAGCCTGCCTGTCAGTAGGAAGATAACAGGAACGGATCTAGCTGAACACTGTGAGCAGGACGCACTGTACTAAATGTAAATAGTCTAGCTGCCTGACCGTGGTACTAATAGGATCAAATAGAACACCTGTAATTTTCTTCAGGTAGCTTTATATACTGTAACCAGACAAGCCTGCCTGTCAGTAGGAAGATAACAGGAACGGATCTAGCTGAACACTGTGAGCAGGACGCACTGTACTAAATGTAAATAGTCTAGCTGCCTGACCGTGGTACTAATAGGATCAAATAGAACACCTGTAATTTTCTTCAGGTAGCTTTATATACAGTAACCAGACAAGCCTGCCTGTCAGTAGGAAGATAACAGGAACGGATCTAGCTGAACACTGTGAGCAGGACGCACTGTACTAAATGTAAATAGTCTAGCTGCCTGACCGTGGTACTAATAGGATCAAATAGAACACCTGTAATTTTCTTCAGGTAGCTTTATATACTGTAACCAGACAAGCCTGCCTGTCAGTAGGAAGATAACAGGAACGGATCTAGCTGAACACTGTGAGCAGGACGCACTGTACTAAATGTAAATAGTCTAGCTGCCTGACCGTGGTACTAATAGGATCAAATAGAACACCTGTAATTTTCTTCAGGTAGCTTTATATACTGTAACCAGACAAGCCTGCCTGTCAGTAGGAAGATAACAGGAACGGATCTAGCTGAACACTGTGAGCAGGACGCACTGTACTAAATGTAAATAGTCTAGCTGCCTGACCGTGGTACTAATAGGATCAAATAGAACACCTGTAATTTTCTTCAGGTAGCTTTATATACTGTAACCAGACAAGCCTGCCTGTCAGTAGGAATTTAACAGGAACGGATCTAGCTGAACACTGTGAGCAGGACGCACTGCACTAAATGTAAATAGTCTAGAAGATAACAGGAACGGATCTAGCTGAACACTGTGAGCAGGACGCACTGACTGCACTAAATGTAAATAGCAGGAACGGATCTAGCTGAACACTGTGAGCAGGACGCACTGCATTAAATGTAAATAGTCTAGATAGAAGATAACAGGAACGGATCTAGCTAAACTGAATACAGTGTATATATATATATATGCAACACCTGGGATGCATATATATACACAATACACTGTAAGTGCAGCTAACTGACTGACTGTTCTGCCTAATCTATCTAACTCAAATCAAATGACACTGTCTCTCTCTCTCTCTATCTCTCAGCACACCGGAACACACACTACACAGGGCCGCCGTGCAGGCGGCCTTATATAGTGTGGGGTGTGTACTAAATCCCCTGAGCCATAATTGGCCAAAGCCACCCTGGCTTTGGCCAATTACAGCTCTCTCTACTGACGGCGCTGTGATTGGCCAAGCATGCGGGTCATAGTGCATGCTTGGCCAATCATCAGCCAGCAATGCACTGCGATGCCGCAGTGAATTATGGGCCGTGACGCGCCACACGAATTTAGCGCGAACGGCCCATAACGTTCGCAATTCGGCGAACGATCGAACAGCCGATGTTCGAGTCGAACATGGGTTCGACTCGAACACGAAGCTCATCCCTACTCAGCAGCTATCTCCACTTTAGTGTCGATGAAAAAACCCGATCAGATATTAGGATATGAGCCGATCATCTCTGGGACACTTCAGACCTATAACAGGTCATGGAATGGCATTGTGGGTAGATGGACAGAGTGGGAGAGGTGCTTACAATGGCGTCCCTAGGGGGGGGGGCAGAGGGGGCCCTGACCCCCCCCCCCCCCAACATTATGCTGTGCCCCACCATGTGCCCCCCCCATTAAAAAAAAATATATTTTTTTTACAAAAAGGCAATGTCTAAGAGGGAGAGCGTCCCCAGTCAGCTCCTCCAGGTGATACCTCCCCCCTCCCTCTGCTCACTGACACTGCATAATGCGAGTGCTCACACAACCACGGCCGCACGATCAGCTCCTTCCCCTGCATCCTCATTGGCAGGGAGAAGAGCGAGTTGCAGGAAGGACTCCACCAGGACTCTCAGTTACTGAAAAAACAGACTGATTTCTCCCGTCCTTAGGACAGGAGAACCAGCCTGTAAATTCCAAGAGATGCCAGACCAGCGCTGTCAATAGCAGGGGCAGGACAGCAAGAGGAGGCTGGGGAACACCACAGTGGCAGAACACCAGGGCCCGGAGGCAAGACAACCTTTGCAACCCTGATAGTTCTCCCACTGCTTTGGACCCTTATATTTTCTTGGTATGCTGGTGACATATATCTCTTGTTTTCTGCCACCCTGGGGGGGGGGGGGCAATACAGTAGGAAGGGAGCTCACTGCAAAACATGTGAAAGGGCCGTTGTGGGATCGTAGTAAAGGGCCCCAGGAGATAGAGATATATATATATATATATATAATTGCATTTTATAGTTGCCCCCCTACTTTTGTCCCTGTCCCCCCATGTGCCCCCCCTAAATATGAAAGCTGGAGACACCACTGGGTGCTTAGTGGGGGATCAATCATTACACTTTGAGACAAAATTAGCCACACACAGACAGTTCTGACAACAGCACCCTGAGGCATATGTATACAGATTAAATGGTTCTGTGGAGAAAAGTGGACTATCATTGTGAGAGAAATGTCCACTTCCACCTAAACCGTTTTGTATAGAGTGTGGAAGGGACAGAACCCCTATCAGTTTTTATGGCTGTCTGTGTCTTCATTGAGAAGATTCTAAGCTAGCCAGGAAGTGATGAGAAATCTCCCTAATGGCGACACAGTCTACAACAAGACTGTTCTTTCTTAGCAAAATGGTGTTGGAACTTGTCTGATTATTCCTACTGCCTGTTTCTTCCTATTCCGGTAACGACATCTCTGCTAATTTCTTGTCATGTTGACACAGGAACAGAAAGTGAGGTAAAATATCCCCAACATGGTCACAGACATCATTTAAAAAATCTGACAAAAGGATTTTTTACCCTTCTCCAGTCTCTCTGAGGCTAAAAAAAGAAAACTTTTAGCTGAAGTTGGGCTTTGACATGGTGCCAGAAACTGAACATTGTTCCTAGATATGTTGGTGTGACCCTCCTTTTCCATACAGCTAGCATTATCCTGTGTGAGGGGACCCGGGTTGCTCAGAGTGATAGATATGTAGTGCTACCCCCGCAGGAGCCGCTGGTGAATATGGGTATTTCCCACCCTGCACAGCCAGGCACACAAATTTTCCATTCACTCTGGAGACAGGAATAAGTCCTTGCAGCTTTGTTTTTTTTTTTTTGTTTTTTTACGGGAATTGAACCTGGATGGGTTAAGGCTTATTATGGGATGCCCACTTGATCAGTAGAGAAATCTTCAGGGACACAAACTATATACAGTATATCACAAAAGTGAGTACACCCCTCACATTTTTGTAAATATTTTATTCTATCTTTTCATGTGACACCACTGAAGAAATTACACTTTTCTACAATGTAAAGTAGTGAGTGTACAGCTTGTATAACTGTGTAAATGTGCTGTCCCCTCAAAATATCTCAACACACAGCCATTAATGTCTAAAACGCTGGCAACAAAAGTGAGTACACCCCTAAGTGAAAATGTCCAAATTGGGCCCAAAGTGTCAATATTTTGTGTGGCCACCATTATTTTCCAGCACTGCCTTAACCCTCTTGGGCATGGAGTTCACCAGAGCTTCACAGGTTGCCAATGGAGTCTTCTTCCACTCCTCCATGGCGACATCACGGAGCTGGTGGACATTAGAGACCTTGCGCTCCTCCACCTTCCGTTTGAGGATGCCCCACAGATGCTCAATAGGGTTTAGGTCTCGAGATATGCTTGGCCAGTCCATCACCTTTACCCTCAGCTTCTTTACCAAGGCAGTGGTCATCTTGGAGGTGTGTTTGGGGTCATTATCATGTTGGAATACTGCCCTGCGGCCCAGTCTCCTGCTTCAGTATGTCACAGTACAGTTGGCATTTATGGTTCCCTCAATGAACTGTAGCTCCCCAGTGCCTGCAGCACTCATGCAGCCCCAGACCATGACACTCCCACCACCATGCTTGACTGTAGGCAAGACACATTTGTCTGTGTACTCCTCACCTGGTTACCACCACACACACTTGACACCATCTGAACCAAATAAGTTTAACTTGGTCTCATCAGACCACAGGACATGGTTCCAGTAATCCATGCCCTTAGTCTGCTTGTCTTCAGCAAACTGTTTGTGGGCTTTCTTGTGCATTATCTTTAGAAGAGGCCTCCTTCTGGGAAGACAGCCATGCAGACCAATTTGATGCAGTGTGCGGCGTATGGTCTGAGCACTGACAGGCTGACCCCCACCCCTTCAACTTCTGCAGCAATGCTAGCAGCACACATATGTCTATTTCCCAATGTCACCCTCTGGATATGATGCTGAGCACATGCAATCAAACTTCTTTGGTCAACCATGTCGATGGCCTGTCCTGAGTGGAACCTGTCCTGTTAAAACACTGTATGGTCTTGGCCACCGTGCTGCAGCTCAGTTTCAGGGTCTTGGCAATCTTCTTGTGGATAAGGGAAATGGGGTGGTTGGCGCTGCCTAGAAACACCCTAGATGCTACTGTATCATAGGGAAAAAATCCAATGACGATATTTATTATATAGATATTTTCACAGCTATACCCATAGTGTCTGAATAAGGCTATGTAATATATATAAATGCTTCCTGCCACAATAGGCAAAAATGGAGGAGGTGTATCATATAGGCCTAAGTACCCAGCCCATGGCTCCAGGTGATGGATGGGTGTGTGGTGAAAGTAAAACCTGGTATGGAGAAAGAAGCTATGTATAGGAGATAAACCAAAAAATATACATGCAAAGCAACTCCAATCCACATATAACACTGTCACATCTATATAGGAATTACAAATCAGCCAGATAGGATCCTGCAACAAAAGTTCAGTAATCGGTACAGTGGTCCCTCGATATTGTGGCTGTTAACAGAAAAAACAAAAAGTCTATAGTATGCAGGACAAGATGATATATGAAAGTTCCATATGCATAGTGGTGTCTGCATCAGATCTAGACAATCAGATCTAGACAGCATCAAGGTGACTTTAGTGCTTAAATATATTTCCAGGTGACTTCTGTGCTCCCCCTTCAGAATTCCTACTCACCGAATCCAGACACCCCTACAGGGGTAATAGGCATGTAGTGCTTATTATGGAGGTCACTGCTCCCTGATGTCTGCGGTGGATGTCCCAGATGTATCCTTGTTAGTTAGTGGATTCTGAGAGACAGAACTTGCTCATTGCTCAAGGAACCCCCAACAACCTCTGGAGGAACCCTGGTTGAGAAACCCTGGTATAGACAAAACGTGTAAGCCTCCTCTAAAGCAGTTGCGACCCGCACAGTTCAAGTTAGGGTGGACCTGGGCTGAGCCAATCTTCTTATAGCCTAGGGCAGGGGTCTTAAACTGGTGGCCCTCCAGCTGTTGCGAAACTACAAGTCCCATCATGCCTCTGCCTGTGGGAGTCATGTTTGTAACGGTCAGCCTTGCAATGCCTCATGGGACTTTAGCAACAGCTGGATGGCCACCAGTTTGAGACCCCTGGCCTAGGGCATCTTTATGTAGAGCATCAATTCTTTTTTTTCAGATCCTCAGAGAGTTTTTTGCCATGAGGTGCCATGTTGAACTTCCAGTGACCAGTATGAGAGAATGAGAGCGATAACACCAAATTTAACATACCTGCTCCCCATTCACACCTGAGACCTTGTAACACTAATGAGTCACATGACACTGGGGAGAAAAAATGGCTAATTGGGCCCAATTTGGACATTTTCACTTAGGGGCGTACTCACTTTTGTTGCCAGCAGTTTAGACATTAATGGCTGCGTTTTGAGTTATTTTGAGGGGACAGCAAATTTACATTGTTATATAAGCTGTACACTCACTACTACATGGTAGCAATGTGTCATTTCTTCAGTGTTGTCACATGAAAAGATATAATAAAATATTTAAAAAAATGTGAGGGGTATACTCACTTTTGTGAGATACTGTACATCAAGTATATACACACTTCTCCTCTTCTACCTCAAGCACAAACTTGCTTGTAGAACTACAAGTCCCAGGACCAGCTAGCACTGACAGGATGGTTTGACAAGGGAGTAATCAGACTATAGCAATTGCCCTTTGCAGGCAGGGACTGCGGGTCCCTTTGGTAGTGTAGCAAAAATAGAGGTCTTTGGCATACCTCCCAACATTCTGAGATGGGGATGAGGGACACCTACTAACAAACGTGGGTAGGCATAGGACACGCCTCCCTGCCACACCCCCTTAAAGGAGAATTAACCAAAAAAAGGTTAAATAAATCCACAAGGACTTTTTTTTACCACTACAATCCCTTTATATTGGCTTTTAAAATGTACAAATGCAGCAATTTAGAAATTGGATGAAAGGTTTAGCACTGGGAAACACTTTTTGAAAGATAAAAAGTGCATTTTATATACAACTATATAGATCAGACCAAAATGAGGGACAAATGAGGAGGAAAGAGGGACATTGCTCCAAATCAGGGACAGTCCCTCGAAAACAGGGACAGTTGGGAGCTATGGACTTTGGTGCTAGCTGTCCTTTCCTGTGGCTACTGCTCCCAGTACCACCTCTTCAGGCACTGCCAGCCCATCTGCCCCTTTCACTAGCCCTCCTGGCTACTTCTCCACAGTCCTACCAGACTGACTCTGCATCCATCCCAGACTGCTTGCACCCAGTCCCTTCAGGCATGCCTCTCAGTACTCTGACTGTAACACTTACCAGCCTTCTTGGCTGTCTTCCTCGCTGGAGATTTGCCGGCAGTGTCCTCCTGCTGTCCTCTCCTTGCTCCCATACCTCCTGGTCAGGAGCCCAGGCCTGAGTTTACCCACCTCCCCGAGACTGGGGAGCTACTCTCAAAGGCCTCCAACAGCCCAACACTCTATCTCAATCTTCCACCCAAACTCCACTGACCGCAGCTGGGCAGACCCTGAGTATTTGAGGGGGCCTGTCCCCTGCCAACCCATCCATTGGGGATTGGTCAGGGCCCTCAGAATACTCCAGCCAGCTCCTCCTGGACTCCTCTCAACTGCTTCTGGCACCTTGTTCCAAGATTCCAGCAAGCAGGGAGAAGTCATCAGAGATGCTGCTGCTGAGTCATCCAGCCCTCCCTGAGTCACTCAACCTTGACCCAGAAAAACACACAGGCTTGGCTGCCAGTCAAGCCTGAATTTACCTACACTAACGAAAATTCTATCCTTAGCACTCTAGCCACACTAGGGGGTGCTACAGATAGCAGATGTATCCCATGTACTATACATCAGTTGACCTTTGGGGCATCTCTTGGCATTCTTCTGTTTTTTTCATCTCCATCTTCATGTATATGTGGCCTCTGTAAGGGCCCCACACCATACACACATATTTAAAGGGAAATTATAATAATTTGGGGTTAAGCTAGTCATCAGTTTTTCTCTTAATTTGGTAAAAACAAAAAATGTAATTAAAAATATATTTTGTACTATAAAGAGTATATACAATCTTCTACAAATACACATCAATCATATGACATAGGATACCTCGAGCACTAGGGGTTAGCTACAGAGACAACACAGCATAGGAATGTCCTTACAAGCACTTCAGACAGAGCCATATGGTGGGAGGGAGGGCGTGGGAACACTTCTGTGAAGAGGAAAGAGTTACTGCCTGATTTATTTACTTATGTATGCAGTTACTGAGCTCTGTACATGACAGGATCAAAGGAGAGCTTGATAAACATGTGAAAGGGAGAAGAGAGCTCCACTTGCTGGGTGAATGTATGAATACAGAATATTCATATTTACTATGAAATATTTACCCAACTAAAAAAAAGGAAGACAAATATTTTAAAACATTTTTCTGAGTAATATAAATGAAGAAAATCTGTACAAAACCTTTACACATCACTTCTGAGCAATACCCATATGTCATTTTTAGGATCTCCTACTTAATGGAGGTAAAACCTTATATGGTGAGATGTGTGATGGGGATGAATATCACATCGTCCCCCTTGAACACCATTATTCGCTACAAGATGCACATTTGCCAGAGTGGCTAATTGAATCAGCAGGCACTTGTTATAGCTAACATTATATGTAACCCATGGAGGTGTAATGACACCATGACATGCAATATGGGATGTAAAGAGCCGGTTCGGTTCCCACCAGAACATACCAAACAGGCAAAAAATTCGGACAAACACCGTTAAAGTCTATGGAACATGAACATGAAAAATCAAAAGTGCTAATTTTAAAGGCTTATAACCAAGTTATTGTCATAAAAAGTGTTTGGGGACCCGAGTCCTGCCCTAGGGGACATGTATCAATGCAAAAAAAGTTTTAAAAACGTCCGTTTTTGTCAGGAGAAGTGATTTGCTTAAAGCGAAACAATAAAAATGAAATATTCCTTTAAATATCGTGACTGAGGGGGGTATCTATAGTATGCCTGTAGAGTGGCGCAGTTTTCCCCTGTTCAGCACAGTACCACAGCAAAATTACATTTCTAAAGGAAAAAAGTAATTTAAAACTGATTCCCCTTGTCCCCTCCTCCCTTTCCCCTCCCCCCTTTCCCCTCCCCCTCCTTTTACCCGGGCCCCCAAACACTTTTTATAACAATAACTTGCATATAAGCCTTTATAGTCTTTTGAATTTGCCGCGAACACCGCCTAATGTTCATTGTCGCCAAACGTCGAACAACCAAAGTTCGACCCAAACCTATGCTCGGGCCAAACCGTTTGCCTATCCCTAATGGGATGTAGGAGCTAGGTTTCTATAAGAGTAGAGTGTTCATCGTCTCTCATGAACACTTTAGGATTAATCATTGAACTGATCTGTATGTCTTCCAGTTCCTCAAAAGGTCAACATTCTACAATTCAGTTTTAGGTGGAGTGTCAATCACTGAACTCTGCTAATTGTGTAGTCCCAGAATAAGCAGGCACTGATAGGCCAATAGAGACTCAGCTGGTAGCACTGATGGGCAGGGAGAGAAACCACATCCAAGCTGTGTTATTGTGCTGCAGGTAAGCATTTTGCATCAGAGCTGAACATAACCCGAGTGCAGATAGCAATAGGCTGAGCCAAGTCATGGGAGTTCCCCACCCACGTTCCTATCTGACATACAAACTTAGGTAACTTCCCACTTATGAATATATATTTATCTTGTGTCACAGCTGTAATTTGGACCATACCACGACTATGGGTCATCCACACATAATTACATTTTGGAAGAAAGTTTCATTTTAACATCCCAATCTGCCTTTTCTGTGCTTACTGTAGAAATAATTAAACTGCCAGGATGATAAAGAGGCTCTGCAAGATTTGTGGCGGCCCTGAGTTGTTTATTTTTAAATGGAAACACATTAATATGACGGCAGCCCAGAAATTATATTCAATTACCGGATTATCCAGACGAGGAGCGAGAGACGGAGGAGGGATAGAAATAGAGATTTGATTAGAATTCCTGGAGATATTCCATCTCATGGTTACTGTGTAATCATGCTGTGATTGTATATTCCAGATTATGAGGAATGATCAAAGAATCTTTTCTACAGGAAGGTGAAGAGTGTCTAAGGGAAGGTCAGTAAGGACTGTACAGAGTGTGGAACAAGCACATCACAGAGAAAAAATGTATACAGGGATCGTACAGTATAATGGTTATGTATGTAATGACAAATGACAAATTTGGAGCTCCTGGTATAGCACGTTAGAAGCGCATTACAAGCATTTTATACATGTACATTGCCTTGCAAACGTATTCACCCCCCCCCCCTTGACATTTTTCCTGTTTTGTTGCCTCACAACCTGGAATTAACATGGATTGTTTGAGGATTTGCATAATTTAATTTACAGAACATGCACACAACTTTGAAGATGTTTTTTTTTTTTATTGTGAAGCAAACAACAAATAGGACAAAATAACAGAAAAAGTCAAGTGCATAACTATTCACCCCCCTAAAGTCACTACATTGTAGAGCCACCTTTTGCAACTTTTACAGCTCCAGGTCGCTTTGGATAAGTCTCTATGAGCTTGCCACATGTTAACACTGGGATTTTTGCCCATTCCTCCTTGCAAAACTGCTCCAGCTCCTTCAAGTTGGATGGTTTGCACTTGTGAACAGCAATCTTTAAGTCTGACCACCGATTTTCTATTGGATTAAGGTCTGGGCTTTGACTAGGCCATTCCAACATATTTACATGTTTCCCGTTAAACCACTCAAGTGTTGCTTTAGCAGTGTGTTTGGTGTTATTATCCTGCTGGAAGGTGAACCTCCGTCCTAGCCTCAAATCACACACAGAGTGGTACAGGTTTTGCTCAAGAATATCCCTGTATTTAGCACCATCCATCTTTCCCTCAACTCTGACCAATTTCCCAGTCCTGACTGCTGAAAAACATCCCCACAGCATGATGCTGCCACCACCATGTTTCACTGTGGGGATGGTGTTCTTTGGGTGATGTGATGTGTTGGGTTTGCGCCAGACATAGCATTTTCTTTGATGGCCAAAAAGTTCAATTTTAGTCTCATCAGACCAGAGCACCTTCCTCCATACATTTTGGGAGTCTCCCACATGCCTTTTCGCGAACTCAAAACGTGCCATTTTGTTTTTTGCTGAAAGTAATGGCTTTCTTCTGGCCACTCTGCCATAAAGCCCAACTCTATGGAGCGTACAGCTTATAGTCGTCCTCGGTACATATAATCTAGTCTCTGCTGTGGAACTCTGCAGCTCCAGGGTTACCTTAGGTCTCTGTGCTGCCTCTCTGATTAATGCCCTCCTTGTCCGGTCCGTGAGTTTTGGTGTGCGGCCGTCTCTTGGCAGGTTTGCTGTTGTGCCATGTTCTTTCCATTTGGTTATGATAGATTTGATGGTGCTCCTAGGGATCATCAAAGATTTCAATATTTTTTTATAACCTAACCCTGACTTGTACTTCTCAACAACATTGTCCCTTACTTGTTTGGAGAGTTCCTTGGTCTTCATGGCAGTGTTTGGTTAGTGGTGCCTCTTGCTTAGGTTTTGCAGCCTCTGGGGTGTTTCACTAAGGTGTGTATATGTAATGACAGATCATGTGACACTTAGATTGCACACAGGTGGACATCATTTCACTAATTATGTGACTTCTGAAGGTAATTGGTTGCACCAGAGCTTTTTATGTTCTGCATAACAAAGGGGGTGAATACATACGCACATGCCAATTATACATTTTTTATTTCTGAAAAATAGTTTTATGTATATATTTTTCTAATTTTACTTCACCAGCTTAGACTATTGTATTCTGATCCATCACATATAATTCAGATTAAAAAAACATTGAACTAAAGGCTGTAATGTAACAAAATAGGTAAAAAGCCAAGGGGGTGAATACTTTTGCAAGGCACTGTATTTAGGCATTTTAGTTATAGCCAATGGAAAGCACCAGGGGAGGAGCCCAGCTCTTATAGGCTCAAAAATCCCTGAAATTCGCCTGAAAAAACATGAAAATGTTTCATTCAAGCATTTTCATGCATTCCTATTGAAGTCTATGAGGCCAAAACTTCCAAATCTGTCTCAAAATCAGCTCATGCCTTAGAGCCCTTTCACACTGATCCGTTTTCGCCTTACCAAAAGCAGAAGAAAGCAGAAAAGTGGAAGCAGGGCCATTAAATCCTATGGAACCAGTCCCACCAGTCAGCTGTGGGTCAGTTGCATTTTTAAAAGTCCTGCATGCGCAATTTTTTGTACTGTATTTTGTACTGTACCTCCCCTCCAAATTTAGTGGTTCTACCTTACAAACTCAATCTTCTGATCTGGAGCAGTTACTGGGGTCGGAGCTGCTTAAAAAGACATTTTCTGAGGTCTACAAGGCGCTGTTTACAGTCAGGCCTAAGCCCCTTGAAAAGTGCAGAGAGCAGTGGATGTGAGTGATACCCAATTTTCAGGGTGATGACTGGGATGACATGTGGGATTACCCATTTTGCTAACTAGTGTTGGCTAAGGACCGCCTCATTCGATTTAAAATCTTACACAGAATTTATTACACCCCTGCCAGGCTGCCAAAAATTTACAATTCTGATTTGGGGGACTGCTGACTTTGTAAGCAGGGCCGTCTTTAACGCGGGGCAAACGGGGCATCTGCCCAGGGCCCAGCCATTGCAGGGGGGCCCCAAAGCAGCTGAGCTGCCCCTGGAGTGCACGCTGCCTGCCGGGTTTTTTTTCAGCCAAAGTTCCGCTCCGGCGCTTGTCAATTGCTAGCTCAGCTGCTCGCTACTGTAACTTGTTAATACAGAAGCGCTGCTCCCCTATTTACAAGTGACAGCGCTTCTCTCCCGGCTGCCGTTCATATCCCTCTCTGCTCTACACACATTGAGCTGTATACGAGAACAGAGGAAGGGGGCGGAGGATAAGAAGCTCCTCCATGGACATGCATATTGCAGCTTCTCTTGTGCAGCCCGGCCCCGCTCTGATGGTTTTTAGGCAATGGAGTCTGGAGGCGGGGCGGGTTTTATTGAATGGGGGTGTTTAAACTGAAATCAAGGGGAGGAAAGCTCTGTACTTGGGGGGGGGGGACTTGGATGTACACAACACACCCCTAAACCCTGCAATCTGTATATAGTGCACCCCTCCAACGTGCACTCCATACATAGCATACCCCTCAATTTTGAACTCTGTACGTAGCACACCCCTCAATCCTGCACTCTGTATGTAACGCATCCCTCAACTCTGCATCCTGTATGTAACGCACCCCTCAACCCTGCACTCTGTATGTAACGCAAAGAGAGAGAAATGCCCCAAAAGGGATACTATGGGCAGAAAACCAACACAGGATCAAAGTATGGTAAATGGAAAAACAGATAAAAAATATATACATTTTATTCAATATACAAAAATGACAAATACCATTACTAAAAGCATTGAATAGCAAATGAAGAACAGGAGTATTGCACAGTATTACACGCTGCAGGAAAAAACACTTCTGAAAACTGGGAAACAGAGACCAGAAATGGCTGCATGAGGACCCAACATGTTTCGGAGAGCATAAAAAGATAAATTTCCTTTCATGACACTATATTTCCTTCTTCAGGGGTTCAAATAAAGCGTGCTGTTGTGCTGCGTCAAAACATAACTACACAGCCCAGATGAACATCACTCCTGCAGGAACATGAGAGGCTAGTTTATTCAGAGATTCCCACCCTCCTTATCTTCTTGGCGGTTCCTGTGAGCTCTGACTTACCACTCCACTCTCTCGGGGTCCAGCTCACGTGTCTCTCCAAGTTATGTTTTGACGAAGTCCCACTCATTTTGCACCCAAGCGGGCAGTAAAAAGTTAATCCTATCTGGGTTATTCCAACTTGATAAATCAACCTAGTGGACTTTTGGATGTGGGAGTTCATCTATCATCAATATTGCTGTGTATCTTGTCATTGTCATTGCAGAGGAACATGCTTTTATTAAACACAACAGCACGCTTTATTTGAACCCCTGAAGAAGGAAATATCATGAAAGGAAATTTATCTTTTTATGCTCTCTCCGAAACATGTTGGGTCCTCATGCAGCCATTTCTGGTCTCTGTTTCCCAGTTTTCAGAAGTGGTTTTTCCTGCAGCGTGTAATACTGTGCAATACTCCTGTTCTTCATTTGCTATTCAATGCTTTTAGTAATGGTATTTGTCATTTTTGTATATTGAATAAAATTTATATATTTTTTATCTGTTTTTCTATTTACCAAACTTTGATCCTGTGTTATTTTTCCGCCCATAGTATCCCTTTTGGGGCATTTCTCTCTCTTCACATTAGGCTTTGGGATGTGGCAGAGACCCTCAGGACTAGCTTCCTAACTAGCTCCCCTTTCTCTACATTGTTCTGTATGTAACACACCCCTCAACCCTGCACTCTGTATGTAACGTACACCTCAATCCTGCACTCTATATTTAACGCACCCCTCAACCCTGCATCTGTATGTAATGCACCCCTCAACCCTGCACTCTGTGTGTAACGCACCCCTCAATCCTGCGCTCTATATGTAACGCACCTCTCAACCCTGCATCTGTATGTAATGCACCCCTCAACCCTGCACTCTGTATGTAACACACCCCTCAACCCTGCACTCTGTATGTAACGAACCCTCAACCCGCACTCTGTATGTAACGCACCCCTCAACTCTGAACCCTGTATGTAACGCACCCCTCAACCCTGCACTCTGTATGTAACGCACCCCTCATTCCTGCACTCTATATGTAATGCACCCCTTAACCCTGCATCTGTATGTAACGCACCCCTCAACCCTGCACTCTGTATGTAGCGCACCCCTCAACCATGCACTCTGTTTGTAACACACCCCTCAATCCTGCACTCCGTATATAACGCACCCCTTAACCCTGCACTCCGTATGTAACGCACCCCTTAACCCTGCACTCCGTATGTAACGCACCCCTCAACCCTGCACTCCGTATGTAACGCACCCCTCAACCATGCACTCTGTATGTAACGCACCCCTCAATCCTGCACTCTGTATGTAACGCACCCCTCAATCCTGCACTCTGTATGTAACGCACCCCTCAACCATGCACTCTGTATGTAACGCACCCCTCAATCCTGCACTTTGTACGTAGCTCACCCCTCAACACTGCACTCTGTACATAGCTCACCTCTCAGCCCTGCATTCTGTACATAGCGTACCACTCAACCTTGCACTTCATACAAAGCGCACTCCTCAATCCTGCACTCTGTACGTAGCGTACCCCTCAACACTGCTCTCCTGTAGGCGGCATGGCTAGTCATTTATTTATGGGAGCCTGTCCTTAGGGATACTGCTCACATTGGACTCTGTGCCTACCCGCACTCAGTTAACCTTCACAGTTGTGTTCTCTGCTCTGCTCATTGCTAATAGCAAGTTCTAGGAGTTTTCTGTCCATTGATGGGTCCCCTCACCTCCCCAGTCCATGGTGTGCAGGCAGTGGGGAGATGATGTGCTGTAACCTTTAGCAACCAATCAATGAGCTGTATTGATGTGCTGTAACCTCTAGCAACCAATAAGTGTTAATGATGCATAGTAACCTCTAGTAACCAATGAGTGAGCAGGAATAATGTGCAGTAACCTCTAGAAACCAATGAGTGAGCAGTAAGCATATAACCGCTAGCAACCAATCGGTTAGCAGTAATGATGTGCAGTACCTTCTAGCAACTAATCAGCAAGCAGAAATTATGTGCTGTAACCTAGTAACTAATCAGTGAGTCGTAATGTGTGCTGTAACCTTTGACATCCAGTCAGTGAGCGGTAATGATATGCTGTAGCCTTTGGCAACCAATCACAATAACTGCCTGATCTGCTACAGTGAACTGATTTGAGTGGGGGGGGGAGCTGGGGGGCCCAAAGAAAATGTTTGCCCAGGGTCCAATCAATATTAAATATTAAAGACGGTCCTGTTTGTAAGTATTACAGGACTTCTGGCAAGGGGTGGTCCGAGCCCTTGAAAACCTTACCGCTCTTCAGATACCAATGACCATCTCATTGTGTCTACTTGAATTGGTAGATGAGCAGTCACCTCTCAAGACGCAGAGAACCCTACTTACTGTAAACCCTATTTTATGCTTGCAAAGTGATTTTATTGCATTGGAAGAAGGCAGAGGCCCCCTCTCTCCTCTAAATAATAAGGTGTTGCCTCTGTATAAAGCTACCTACTTGAAGAGAGGCTGCCCTAAGAAATTTGAAAAGGTATGACACAGTTGGATCAAGGGGCAGCCCGTCCATTAGGGGCGCCCGGGCGCCGCCCCCCTCTCCAAGCCACCCCCTATATGCAGTGCATAGGTTCATGCATAGCATGAATCTGTCCACGGCCACCCCCTATTCATTTGTCCAGCCCTCTTTTGGGTTACCGGGCATATGAATTAGAGTGGCCAGGGTTTTGTTTTTGAACAACCTGATTAGAGCCATAGGCTCTAATAGGCTTCAAAATAGGGTGGACTTGGGACACAGAGCATTGCATCTGGAGCCCACCCAAGTGTGTTGCAACAGAGAATGAAAATTCGCTGTTGCAACACTGATTCTCCTCCCGGCCAATCGGGAAGCAGGCATGAAACCTGTTTCCCGATTGGCCAAAACATCAGGCGATCCTATTGGATGCCTAGTGCCGGGAGGAGGA
The DNA here is from genome assembly GCF_042186555.1 of Aquarana catesbeiana. NCBI lineage: Eukaryota > Metazoa > Chordata > Amphibia > Anura > Ranidae > Aquarana > Aquarana catesbeiana. The sequence continues at coordinate 535,884,794 of NC_133326.1, forward strand.
GAGAGGAGACACTGCGGAAGCTGCTCCAGGAGAGGACACCGGAGCAGCTTTCACTGAGCCATGCTCTCACCACCCGCATCCAGGGTAAGGGAGGGTAGTGTCGCTCCACCGGAGGGTTGTTTGCTGCCCCCCCCCCCAAAAAAAAACACCAGCCGCCACTGGATGGGTCTCTGACATTTCTGCTCTTACATGAGGCTGTCCTGGTTGTGGCCTATATGTTTGCTCCTATTGCTGTTATCTTGTGCGAGGTTCTCTACTGCTACCCTTTTTGGAGATACAATATTTGCCTGGTTGATATTACTGTGAGATTTGATATCACTTGTGATTGTCCTGCTTTAACATTTCAGGATGATTCCTTTTTTGAGCGTATCCTATGGGAGGTTATTTGTATGGTCCTGTCTATCTGGCTGTGGCAGAGACTAATGCCCCGTACACACGGTCGGATTTTCCGATGGACAATGTCCGATCGGAGCGTGTTGTCGGAAATTCTGACCGTGTGTGGGCGCCATCGGACATTTTCCATCGGATTTTCCGACACACAAAGTTGGACAGCAGGAGATAAAATTTTCCGACAACAAAATCCGATCGCGTCAATTCCGACCGTGTGTGGCCTGTTCCGACGCACAAAGTGCCACGCATGCTCAGAAGAAATTCCGACACGGGACAGCTCGTTCTGGTAAACTTAGCGTTCGCAATGGATACAGCACTTTCGTCACGCTGCAATGTAAAAAATGGTTTAATACAGCGCACTCTCTTCTTCTTTATAATGTGACAAGAATTAAGTAGTTTTGCTGCTCATATTCACACACACTTCTCACAAACTTTTATTTGTGTTTTTTTAGTGGGATTCCCTCAATATATTGTTATTAGTTGTCACATCTGACAGTTTTATATTTTTTATGTTTTTTTTTTTTGTTTTTAAGCCTTTTTTTTTCTTTAATGTTTGGATTTTTTCCAAGGCTGATCTTTGTTCAATGTTATTTTTATTTTTACTCCAGAATATTTTTGTGTGTGTTTTGTGTGGCAAGTTACCCCAACACCATTGATATCTTTTAATATTTAATCTCCAGGAGATTGTTTGTTGTTGGTGTCCCTTGTTCATTTCACATTGTATATTAGAAATGTACCTGAATCCTCACAAACTGTCATTTTTGAAGTAAAACACATAGGAGAGTATAATTCAAAACAAAAATCCTTTATTAAGGGATCAGAACCAAACAAAGAGGAAGGCAACACTGGATCAACAGGAGAAATTAGCGAAGCCTGGGACCCCCACGGCAGACATCAATTCTTCAACATCAAAATTGGTGGCCTGAGGAGTCCATATGTAAGGGAGGGCAGTCTGGTCCGGGATTTGCAGAGATCTGGATAGCAGCAGATGACATCTGTGTCCCCAGGCTGTGATACCACAAGAGGCTGCATTTTTTGGCCGACCAGACTGGACCCAGGGCAATCACTGTCTGGTCTTCCTTTCACACTTCCTTCCGGGCTGTGGCTGTGCAGTTGGAGATGTGGCAGGAGGAGGAGTAGGACCTGGAGGAGGACTGGGAGGACCTGGAGGAGGACTGGGAGGACCTGGAGGAGAGGGAGGAGGAGGAGGAGGACCATCCCAAAGCTGTGTGTGAGGTGTAATTTGGCCCCTCATACCTTTCTCCAGAGCCTCTGATATGAGGGCCTGACACATGGCTTTTTGGCCCTCCTCCATCCTCTGCATTTTATATGCTATGAATGCAGCAAAGTTCTCCTGCATGGTGTGGGGTGCTCCCAGGACCTCTGTAGCCCTCCAAAAGAATCTGATAGCCGCCTCCTCTAGGGCACTCGTCCTACTGCCACTTTCTCTTTTCAGGGGGGGTGGAGGGACCTGCAGATCAGCCAGCTGGCTCGGCCCAGCCACCTCCTGGCTGAGACTTCCCTGTGTATGAAAAAGGGACATAGTTGTAATGTTTTGCATCATCAATCACAATCCTAAATTACTACTCCAAACTAACATCTAGTTAACATCATTGATTGGACAAGCAGAAATATTTACAGAAATGCTATACCTGGCTCAATCTGGGCTCCTCCACATGCGGCCTGGAAGGCCCAGGTTGGGCGTCAGAAGCCTCAGCCAGGGGGGAAGGAAGCGTGGAAGGAAGACTGGAGAGGGATGGCCTGGGTTCAGTCTGGCCTGCCAGAAAGTGCAGCCTGTCGTAGTACAACATCCTGGGAACATAGATGTCATCTGCTGCTCCGGATCTCTGTGAATCCAGGACTTTCTTGCGCTCCCTCAGATATGTGCTCCTCAGGCCACCAATGAAAATCTTTAAATAAGTGATGTCTGCCGTGGGGATCACCTGCTTCACAATTTCACACAATTGCTCCAGTGCTGCCTTCCTCTTTGCTTGGTTCTTGAAATGGGGGTGGGTAATCTCCCACAGACAGGGCAGCTCACTTAGCATATCAATGAATAGTGACATGAAGTCAGTATCTCTCATTAAGATATCCATGTTCACTGCAAGACACAACACAAGACAAAGCCTAATGTCAGACAAAACTCTCCTAATCTTGTTACAATATAGGCCTCAATCTAGAAGCAGTATAGGCACAAGTTTGTCTCTTACCTTCGTTCTTACGATCGGCACGTCCAATGCTCCTTCCTCCGCTCACAGATCGTACGTAATACGCACGCGTGTTACGCTTTATACACACTGCGCATGCGTGTAACTCCGCCCGCCCCTGACGTTCTTTCTAGTGTATTCCCCGCCCCTTTTCGTTCGGCGCAGTGGGTGAAGAGCATGATGGCAGAGTTACAGCAGGTGCATGCTAATTATAGCAACGAGGAGGAGGAAAGCCCGGATCCAGGCACGTCCCGATCCAGAAGGAGACGTTTTAAGGCCACAAATATGTCGTTTGGGGAGATGTTGGAGATGGTACACATCATGAGGAAGTCCGACTATGACGGAAAATATGGGCCTTACCCCAACCCCAACATCCGAAAGGCAAAAATCATTGGTAAAGTGGTCAGGAGTCTAGAGCGGAATTTCGGGGTACGAAGGTCTAAAGATCAGCTCAGGAAGAGGTGGTCAGACCTGAAGTTGAGAGAGCCAGAGCAGTACCGCAAGATCCGGAGAGTGCTGCAAAAAAGTAAGTAGTTGTGCTGTGTTCCTATTCTTTCTGTCTTTATTACGTTCGTTCTGCTCCATATGCTTTTATTAATTGTAACGTTTAAAAGGGCAACTTTAATGTTCATGGGCCCATTATTCGTTCGTATCAAACATTTTTATTTCGGCCTCTAGAACACCATTGTTTAGGCCATATGCATTTTCACACATTTTTTGGGGCCTACTTGGATGCCAAAGATTTGTTTGTGTAGATGGGTTTGTTACTAGAATGAAATGACAACTAGATTGTGTGTAAAGAGAGGACACTGAGCAGCTGTTTTCACATCTGGACACTGGAGCACTAGTGTGGGACCCCAGAACACCATTTTTATTAGGGGGGCACACAGGTGCTCCAGTGTATACTATAGGGGGGGCTACATCTGTGAAGCTTGTACCAAACATGTAAAGTATTGCAGCTTGACAAAGGGCAATAAAAAAAATATACATCTTGGAACTCGGCTAAAATAGACAATTGTACCCCACTTCCAAGCAATGTTTCCTATTTCTAGTTCTGCCATCAAATATCTGTGTGCTAATTATACCATTTTTGTTTTACATAGGGGAGAAAAGACTCGGAGGACAGCCCTCATCCGAGGAGACCACAGACCCCCCACCTATGGAAGAAGGTGAAATACCCCCAAACGAAGAAGAAGAGCAGGAGGAAGAAGAAGACATGGTGGAGATTGGCACCACAACAGGTGAGTGTCTGCGACCACAGACTCAGGTAAACGAGATGGATGGTGGCAGATTTTTGAGACCTTTTTTTTGTTCTTTATCTCTTTTTAGGTGATCGTGATGTGAGGGATCCTGAACGCTTTACTTCAGAAAGTGCCCAGATACTTATCGGGGAGATCATGGGGTGTAATCTCCAATTGCAAAACATCCAGAAACAAATCAGTGATGTTATTAAAAAAAATAATAACATCATTGATGTTTTGGGGCGAATTTAAACCCCACAAAATCACCTGTTTTATTAATGTGGTCCAATCTTCCAAAAATTTTTAAAATGTTTCGAAAAGCCAAATTTGGAGGATGCACACAGTGTGCCAACATGTGCTATCTGCCATCACGGGAGATCAATGGACGCGTTTTGGGGGTGCAACACCTTCCTCAATTATAAAGTCGCATTGAGGAAAGGCTTTCTCCCCCAAAACACGTCCCTTGATCCCCCCTGATGGCAGATAGCACATGTTGCCATTCATAAATTGGTGTGCATCTTCCAAATTTGGCTTTTCCAGGGGTGATTTCCCCCCATCTGAACGCTAGATCAAACCCAGTTCCTAAATACTGATGTCTGATATAGCCTTCAGGTTTTACCTAATGTGAACTTTGTAAGTTCAAGTTTTTTGGCTTTCTTGTTGGTTTTACACAGGCCTGTTTTATCTGAAATGGATATTTTGATTTTTCATAATGCTACTGCAAACATTGTTATACAACAAATATGTTGGTTTGTTTTAAAAACCTTTGGTAAATGCGCATGTGATTGTGCAGGTATAAAAAAGTGCCTTACTCAAGAATGTGTGGATTATTGTCTCAACACTACAACACTTTTGGGGTGATGTAATTGTTGTTTTATGCACAAATGGGGGTTATTTCCTAAGGGCAAATCCTCTTTGCACTACAAGTGCAGGTTCAGTGCAGTTGCAAGTGCACTTGTAGTGAAATGTGTTTTTGCATTTAGGAAGTACCAGCCAACACTGTTTTTTATAAGGTTACCCAATCACGACATTTTCTGCACTCAACACATTTCTGTCAGGGTCAGCTAAAACAAACACAAGCAGTAAATGTCCACCAAGAATTTCTTTTGGTTGTTTTTTATTTAAAAAAGGTGTCACAGATTGTCTGGCATATTGATAGCCCCCCTACCCGCAAAGAACTCCAGGTATCGTAACCGGACATCACGGGCATTCAGGGAGGGCAAGCCAGGACGGCCGCTTTCAAGTGCCGTCATTGTTGATGTATTTGGGATTCCGGCCTCAGGCCCAACTGAGCCAGCATAGTTGGCTGAATGTTTTTGTAGAAAATTATGGAGAACACAGCAGGCAAGTATTATATGGTTCAGTTTATACTCCGCCATATGGATGGGTGTCATAAATAATCGGAACCGGCTGGCCAGGATTCCAAATGTGTTCTCCACCACTCTTCGGGCTCTGGCCAGCCGGTAATTAAAAACCCTCTGTTCCGGGGTGAGGGTCCTCATCGGGAATGGCTGCATCAGGTGGTCCCCCAGCGCAAATGCTTCATCAGCAACGAACACAAATGGGAGACCTTCAACATTGTCCTCTGGAGGTGGCAAGTCCAAGCTGCCATTCTGGAGACGCCTGTAGAACTCCGTCTGGGCGATGACTCCACCATCGGACATCCGGCCATTCTTCCCCACGTCCACATACAAGAAGTCGTAATTAGCCGACACCACCGCCAACATCACTATACTATTAAACCCCTTGTAATTATAATAGTACGACCCCGAGTTGGGTGGTGGGACGATGTGGACGTGTTTCCCATCAATTGCCCCTCCGCAGTTAGAAAAGTTCCACCGCTGGGCAAAGTGGGAGGCCACAGTCTGCCATTCCCGTGGCGTGGAAGGAAACTGTTGAGGAAAAAACAATAAACAATTTCTATTTTTTCACAGAAACCTGGCAAGCAGATTAGACACAAACATTATGGGTCAACCTCCAGATAGCATTTATTAAGGGGAATTTAACAACAACAAAGTATAAGGTACACCTATCATATTCCCCCTCCCCCCCTCATGGGCCATTTCTAACATTATAGGGGGGGGGGAACTCTTGGACAGGTAACCCTCTTCACTTCATTGAGAGATTAATGCCTAAATACAGGGTATTACTTGGAACAGCCCCTCCTTAGTTACACTATTGGCAGCCCACTGGACAGGTAAGAAGTGTCATAATACAAAGATATAAATACACACTGTACACATTTGAGCACATTTGGACATTCTGCTATTACCTATCAAGATCATAATAGGATACAAGAACTTTAAACAGTACCATTGGAAAGTATACAGGCAGGCCCTTGCACTACATGCTTTGGGGAATTAATCCATAAATCTGAGCACTAAAGAGATGGGTATAGTGTGTATGGGTTTGGCAAAGTCAGCAGATAGATGATTGAAGATAGAGAATTGGGATCAGCTGACTTAGCAGTTGGGGGAGGGAGGGTTACAAAAAATTTGGGGACACCACAAAAAAAAGCCTCTGCCACTCTGCCTGAATTTAAATCAAAAATAACATTTCAAAACATTTTAGGGGGTGTTTGGGGTAAAGCACTACTATGGAGCTGATAAAATACATTGTTAAGTAACTACATGAGGTGAATATAGGGCAGGAGACACCATGCTGGGGAGGTTATTGAAGGGCAAATATGTATGAAGGACCTAAAATAATAATTACATAAAAATCCAGCATGCATGAGGACAAAGGGGACATTCACAGCATATTACAATCATGGTAATTAGGGAATGAGGAAAGAAATACAATATATTATCAATCATTCAATACAATAAAATGTGATATTAAAGGATAAAAATCTTACCTTCATATACTCCTTCTGCAGGACCTGGATGATGGCAGAACAGGTCTCTGGGATAATGATCCCCAGAGCCTGGGGGGAGATGCCTGTCGAGAACTTCAAGTCCTGCAGGCTTCTCCCTGTGGCCAAATACCGCAAGGTAGCGACCAACCTCTGCTCCGGAGTGATGGCTTGCCTCATGCAGGTATCCTGCCTGCTGATATAGGGGGTCAGCGAAGCCAACAAATGGTGAAATACGGGGTCCATCATCCTGAGAAAGTTCCTGAAATCATCAGGATTATTCTCACGGATCTCACGGAGCAAAGGCATATGACAGAACTGGTCACGCTGAAGCAACCAATTCTTGGTCCATGAACTCCTCCCCACCCTGTTCATGGACTGGACTTGTGTCAAGGTCAGGACCCCAACACCAAGCCCCCGCACAGCACGAACTCTACGAGGAGTACGCATACGAAACATGGCTAGAAAACGGTCGGCTGCTCAGAACGAAGTAACAGAACGCACTGAAGAACAGCAAGGCCTGTGAAGAGCGACCTGAAAAACACCAACGAGCGGACAAGATCGCACAGAAAACTCCAATACGAACTGACTGCACGCACTGAAGAGCAGATACAAACCCACAAGCACAAACTGAACGGCAGAAAACGATCTGAAAGCCACGAGTCTGAAAAAGCGCGAATCGTCTCTCACCAAACTTTTACTAACACGAGATTAGCAAAAGGAGCCCAAAGGGTGCCGCGCTTGGTTCTGAACTGGCCTTTTCTAGTCTCGTCGTACGTGCTTGACGTCACCGCGTTCTTGGCGATCGGAAATTCCGACAACTTTGTGCGACCGTGTGTAGGCAAAACAAGTTTGAGCCAACATCCGTTGGAAAAAATCCGAGGATTTTGTTGTCGGAATGTCCGAACAAAGTCTGACCGTGTGTACGGGGCATAACTGTTACTTTTGTTGTGTAGTACTATGTTTTTGTACTGTTTATATGTGCAAAATCAACAAAAAAAAACATTTCCCCCAAAAAATGCACGTCCCCGATGAAATGGTGCAAAACACACCCAAAACGTGGCAAAAACGCATATGCATTTTGACTGCGTTTTTGCAACTGAGCAGTGTGAAAGCAGCCTGAAGCTATAGGCATCTGAGCGCTCATATGTGAACAGTCCCCTTTGAAATTCATGGGATTTAGGATGATGAGCATTTTGGAGCTTCGAGGTACAAAACATTAAGGTGTGAATGATGCCAAACATTAATCCCCACTGTAACCCTCACACTCCTCCTGTAACCAACATACTTACCTTCCCTGCAACCTTAACAGGAACCCTCCCTGTAACCCTTAGTCCCCTTTCACACTACTGTGACTTCAAAGTCACACGATTTTACAGCGATTTTGCGGCCGAGACTTTGCCGCGATTGCCTGTGTAACTGGCATCAAAGTCGGACCAAAGTAGTGCAGGGACTACTTTGAAGTCCGCATTCACACCTGAGTGTTTCAAAGTAGCGCGTTTTTACCTAGTTTTTACAGCAATTTTGAAGCATTTTTACCAAGTTTTTGCTGCAAATTTGTTCAAGTTACCAATGTATATGTCAGAAAAACGCCTGTAATCATGTGACAAAATGCTCAGATGTGAACAGGTGCCATTGAAATGAATGGGATTTTACTTGTTGAGCATTTTTTATCCGTTTTTTCAGGCTAATCTGACGGTAACTTTCACATTAACAAACACTAATCCATCCTGTAACCCTCACACTAATCTACCCTGTAGACATGTGCACTGCCAAAAAATGTGTTTGTTTTCGTTTCATTCATTTTTTTTTTCACTAATTTTTCGGGTCATTCATTACAATCGACATTCGTTATTTCAAATAAATTCGAAAATTCAAACATTTTGAAATTCAAAAATCGGAAATTCGGAAATTTGAAAATTCGGAAATTCGAAATCCAAAAATTCGAAATTTTGGAATTTAGAGAATTCGGAAGTCTCAAAATTAAAAAATCTGAAATAGTAACTAACTAACTAACTAATAATAACTAACTATTAAATTATAGGTATTGAAATTTCCTTTCAAATTTGGCTGTTAGTGAATGCAACGAATGCAAATTTATCCAAAGTTACGAATTGTCCGAAATAACGAATGCCGCATCTAAACTAATGGAACATAATGAATTAATAATAATAAAAAGTTTTTATTATTATCATTATTATTTATTATTATTAAATAGTTACTTCCATTTGTTTAGATGTGGCATTCATTATTTCGGATAATTTTGCATTCATTATGTTCACTAACAGCCACATTTGAAAGGAAATTCCAATAACTATAGTTTAATAGTTATTATTAGTTAGTTAGTTATTTCAGATTTTCTAATTTTTGGGTTTTCTAATTTTTGGATTTTCATTCTTATTTTTGGATTTTTGTTCTAATTTTTGGATTTTCGTTTTAATTTTCAGATTTTAAAATTTTTGGATTTTCGCATTTCTGAATTTTGGAATTTCTGAATATTCGAATTTTCGAATTTTCGAATTTCCGAATTTTAGATTATTTCCCAATTTTCAATTTTAGAATTCTAAAATTTCCGAATCTACGGATTTTCGAATTTTGGAAAAATTTGTTAAATGGGTTTTCGTTAATTTGAATATTTCCGAATTAACGAGTTTGTTGAATTTCGTCGAAAAACTAATTTGGAATGAAAAAAATTGCTTGTCTACTTCCCTGTAACCCTTACACTGACCCATAACACTAACACTAGCTCTCCCATTAACACTAACACTAACCTTCCTGTATCCCTTACAACTATTTCACTACTTCTCATACCAACTGTCCCTGTAACCCTAACACTAATCTTCCTGTAACCTTCACACTAACCATCCCAATAACCCTAATACTAATTTGTCTGTAACTCTAACACTATCACCCTAACACCACACTCTGTAACCCTCATGCTAAATCTTCCTGTAACTCTGCCTTTATCTGTCATAATACTAATGTGTGTGTGTGTGTGTGTATATATATATATATATATATATATATACACTGTACAGTATATGTATATACAGTGGGGACGGAAAGTATTCAGACCCCCTTAAATTTTTCACTCTTTGTTATATTGCAGCCATTTGCTATAATCATTTAAGTTAATTTTTTTCCTCATTAATGTACACACAGCACCCCATATTGACAGAAAAACACAGAATTGTTGCCATTTTTGCAGATTTATTAAAAAAGAAAAACTGAAATATCACATGGTCCTAAGTAGGGATGAGCCGAACACCCCCCTGTTCGGTTCGCACCAGAACATGCGAACAGGAAAAAAGTTTGTTCGAACACGCGAACACCGTTAAAGTCTATGGGACACGAACATGAATAATCAAAAGTGCTAATTTTAAAGGCTTATATGCAAGTTATTGTCATAAAAAGTGTTTCAAAAACAGCCGTTTTTTCGGGAGCATTGATTTTAATAATGCTTAAAGTCAAACAATAAAAGTGTAAAATCCCTTTAAATTTCGTACCTGGGGGATGTCTATAGTATGCCTGTAAAGGGGCGCATGTCTCCCGTGTTTAGAACAGTCTAACAGCAAAATGACATTTCAAAGGAAAAAAAGTCATTTAAAACTACTCGCGGCTATTGCATTGCCAGTCCGACAATACACATAGAAGTTCATTGATAAAAACGGCATGGGAATTCCCCACAGGGGAACCACAAACCAAAATTAAAAAAAAAAAGTAGGGGGTCCCCCTAAATTCCATACCAGGCCCTTCAGGTCTGGTATGGATATTAAGGGGAACCCCGGCCAAAATTTAAAAAAAAAATGACGTGGGGGTCCCCCTAAATTCCATACCAGACCCTTCAGGTCTGGTATGGATTTTAAGGGGAACCCCACACCAAAATTAAAAAAAGAAAAAGGCGTGGGGTCCCCCCAAAAATCCATACCAGACCCTTATCCGAGCACGCAACCTGGCAGGCCACAGGAAAAGAGGGGGAGACGAGAGAGCACCCCCCCTCCTGAACTGTACCAGGCCACATGCCCTCAACATTGGGAGGGTGCTTTGGGGTAGCCCCCCAAAACACCTTGTCCCCATGTTGATGAGGACAAGGACCTCATCCCCACAACCCTGGCCAGTGGTTGTGGGGGTCTGCGGGTGGGGGGCTTATCGGAATCTGGAAGCCCCCTTTAACAAGGGGACCCCCAGATCCCGGCCCCCCCCTGTGTGAAATGGTAAGGGGGTACAAAAGTACCCCTACCATTTTACTAAAAAACTGTCAAAAATGTTAAAAATGACAAGAGACAGTTCTTGACAATTCCTTTATTTAAATGCTTCTTCTTTCTTCTATCTTCCTTCATCTTCTTCTTCTTCTTCTGGTTCTTCTGGCTCTTCTGGTTCTTCCTCCGGTGTTCTCGTCCAGCATCTCCTCCGCGGCGTCTTCTTCCCTTCTTCTCCTAGGGCTGCTCCGCATCCATGATGGCATGGAGGGAGCCTCCCGCTCTTCTCTTCATCTTCTTCTTAATCTTCTTTTCTTCTTCTCTTCTTCATCTTCTTCTCTTCTTCATCTTCTTCTCCGGGCCGCTCCGCATCCATGCTGGCATGGTGGGAGGCTCCCGCTGTGTAACGCGTCTCCTCTTCTGACGGTTCTTAAATAACGGGTTATAGACTGGTTGCAATTGAGGGAAAGATGAATGCGGCCAAGTACAGGTATATCCTGGATGAAAACCTTCTCCAGAGTGCTCAGGACCTCAGACTGGGCCGAAGTTTTACCTTCCAACAAGACAATGACCCTAATCACACAGCTAAAATAATGAAGGAGCGGCTTCACAACAACTGCGTGACTGTTCTTGAATGGCCCAGCCAGAGCCCTGACTTAAACCCAATTGAGCATCCCTGGAGAGACCTAAAAATGGCTGTCCACCAACGTTTACCACCCAACCTGACAGAACTGGAGAGGATCTGCAAGGAGGAATGGCAGAGGATCCCCAAATCCAGGTGTGAAAAACTTGTTGCATCCTTCCCAAAAAGACTCATGGCTGTATAAGATCAAAAGGGTGCTTCTACTAAATACTGAGCAAAGGGTCTGAATACTTAGGACTATGTGATATTTCAGTTTTTCTTTTTTATTAAATCTGCAAAAATGTCAACAATTCTCTGTTTTTCTGTCAATATGGGGTGCTGTGTGTACATTAATGAGGGAAAAAATGAACTTAAATGATTTTAGCAGTTTATAGTCCCGACATACGTGTTTTACGTCACCGCGTTCAGAATGATTGGATTTTCCGACAACTTTGTGTGACCGTGTGTATGCAAGACAAGTTTGAGCCAACATCCGTCGGAAAAAATCCTAGGATTTTGTTGTCGGAATGTCCGATCAATGTCTGACCGTGTGTACGGGGCATTAGTGTGAAAGCCTGAGTGCTTTCACACTGAGGTGATGCCCTGGCAGGACGTTAAAAAACTCCTGCAAGCAGCATCTTTGGAGCGGTGAAGGAGCGGAGTATACACCATTCCTAAACCGCTTATGCCCACTGAAATGAATGGGCAGCGCCACCAAACCGCCGGCAAAGCACCGCGGCGTTTTCCGGGTTGTTTTAACCCTTTTTGAGCCACTGGCGGGGGTTAAAAGCGCCCCGCTAGAGGCCGAAAACCTCAGCAAAAACTACGGTAAATCGCCACTAAAAATAGTGTGAAAGGGGCCTTAGAGAGGATTACTTTCTGGTGTTCTTTGGAAGTAAATTCCAGAGTTTTGAAGCATAGTTTTCCAAAGAAGTGACCCCTCCAGAGCAGTAAACCCATTCCCCTTCTAGAGGGGTGACTCTTCTCCCTCCAGAGAAGTCACCCCTCTTTCTCCAGTGTAATGATCCCCTCCAGAACAGTGACTCCACCTGTCCTGGAGCAGTAACACCCCCCTCGAGCAGTGACTCTTCCCAACCCAGAGCAGTGATTTCTTCCCATAAAGAGAAGTGATCCCTCCAGCGCAGTAACCCATTCCCCTTTCAGAGGTGTGACCCTCCTCCAGCACAGAGACCCTCTCCCCTCCCTCTCCCCCTGCACAGCAGTGACTCCTTCACCTCTAGAGAAGTGACTTTTCCTATCCCTCTGTTGGCTCAGTTCAAAGCTTCAATCAGGGACAGAGTGCCTGAAAGGGAGCAGACTCTGCTGAACTCTCTCTAGAAGACACAATACACTCTGGGAATCCTGTATGATCAATGCTCTCTGTATTTTCATAAAAACAAAGAGTACACACATATTCATACTCCTATATAAACACGCTATTTCAGATAGCAAGGATAACTTGGCACACATTTGTGGCAGTGTTGTAAGTCTGTTAACTTGCTGCACATTTTCACTGGCAAGTTGTACACTTACAGAGCACTTGAAGCACAAATTCTAGTTGACATTTTTCCAATTTGTAGGAAATTTGTGTGGCAAGACTCTAGCAAGAGCAAAGTTGCAGTGGAGAGTCTACAGCAAGAGCTCTGCAAGTCACAGTGGCCTTTGTGGTGGGATGACTATTGCACAGCATAACTGAATCAGAACTTACAGCAGACTTGCAGAATATTTGCACAGAAATATGATCTGGAGTCATGCAATGTGGACTTGCTGCCATTGTGCATCAAACTTGTGAAGCCTGGCAAGTCTGGCAATAGCTTAGCAAGTCATTTTCAAACTTGCAGCTCAATTGCTTGCTATCTGGGATATATGATATATACTTTGTGTATATATATATATATATATATATATATATATATGGTAATACAAAGATATGGTCAGGAGGTGGCCAGTATAACAACACCTCACGTATGAGATGCAGTGAGCCAATGGCAGATGTTGTACCTGCAGTTTTGATCTCAGATGTTTCTTCACCTTATCCAGCTTGAATCTGACATGTTTTCCAGTTGGTTTTTCATCTTCAGACTCTTCCAAGCCATCAGTGGATTCTTCCTCATCCTGCTCTCCAGCTGCCTGTCTGCTGAGGACAGGGCTGGGAATCTGCGCTGGTTCAATCTTTTTCTGTTTTTTTAATATTTTACCTTTAAGAGCCTAAAGAGAAAGAAAACAATTATTAATAATCAGGGTTTCTAGTGGATGAAGCTCAGAGTTCTGCAGGGGAGGGGCTTATTGCTCATAGGATATTAAAGAGAAAATGTACTCCAATAGTAAAAGATGATATTATGTTGAACACTAAATACAACCAGTTATTACTCTGCCCCCCTCTCTCTGCAGTGTAACAACTATTATGCATTCCAGAACCCAACACCCTCATAAATTCTGTATTAATGTGACTGATCTCCACTTTATCCTGCCACCTGTCAGCTCGCTTTACAAACGGCTGGATAGGAAGGGTTTTATTGCATCATGGAACCCAAACATTTCCTTCTTTAAGCAGGCCTTTTTAGCTGTGGGAGGAAAGGCCACACACAGTAGGAAAAATGTATATCCTTACAAGTGTGCCTGGCAGGTGGAACGATAAGTGTCATCACATACATACCTGCCAGAAAACAGATAATTATATTATCGTCTAGAATTTTAATGGTCTGGGTTCTGTTTTGTAACCATTATAAGTGCAGTTAGTACTTGGTGATGTTCTAATTTTGGAAGTGAGCAGATTGTCCCTCCCAAAACTGAACTGGCTTATTGTTTTAGCAAGCTTTTCGATTTGTCAGTGAAGTGAGTTGCTGGAAATATTGTGTGCAGGCTTCTTGCAGTGTACTGAATGGTAATTACTAGCCCTCCACACACAAAGAGTGCACTCAGGAGTGAAGTGACAGAGATAAGTGTGGAGACAGAGTACCTGAAAGGGAGCAGACTCTGCTGTACTCCCTCTAGAAGAATACACTCTGGGTGGGAATCCTGTATGATAATGTTCTCTGTATTTTCATAAAACAAAGATCATGTACACACATTTACTGTACATACACACATTAACACACAATCAATATATATATATACATATATATAGATATAGATATATATACAGTATCTCACAAAAGTGAGTACACCCTTCACATTTTTGTAAATATTTTATTATATCTTTTCATGTGACAACACTGAAGAAATGACACTTTGCTACAATGTAAGGTAGTGAGTGTACAGCTTGTATAACAGTGTAAATTTGCTGTGTCCTCAACACACAGCCATTAATGTCTAAACTGCTGGCAACAAAATTGAGTACACCCCTAAATGGAAATGTCCAAATTGGACCCAAAGTGTCAATATTTTGTGTGGCCACCATTATTTTCCACCACTGCCTCAACCCTCTTGGGCATGGAGTTCACCAGAGCTTCACAGGTTGCCACTGGAGTCCTCTTCCACTCCTCCATGAGGACATCACAGAGCTGGTGGATGTTAGAGACCTTACTCTCCTCCACCTTCCATTTGAGGATGCCCCACAGATGCTCAATAAGGTTTAGGTCTGGAGACATGCTTGGCTAGTCCGTCACCTTTACCCTCAGCTTCTTTAGCAAGGTAGTGCTCGTCTTGGAGGTGTGTTTGGGGTCGTTATCATGTTGGAATACTGCCGTGCAGCCCAGTCTCTGAAGGGAGGGGAATCATGCTCTGCTTCAGCATGTTACAGTACATGTTGGCATTCATGGTTCCCTCAATGAACTGTAGCTCCCAGTGCCGACAGCACTCATGCAGCCCCAGACTATGACACTTCCACCACCATGCTTGACTTTAGGCAAGACACACTTGTCTTTGTACTCCTCACCTGGTTGCCGCCACACACGCTTGACACCATCTGTACCAAATAAGTTTAACTTGGTCTCATCAGACCCCAGGACATGGTTCCAGTAATCCATGTCCTTAGTCTGCTTGTCTTCAGCAAACTGTTTGTGGGCTTTCTTGTGCATTATCTTTAGAAGAGGCCTCCTTCTGGGACGGCAGCCATGCAGACCAATTTGATGCAGTTTGCGGCGTATGGTCTGAGCACTGACAGGCTGACCCCCCCACCCCTTCAACCTCTGCAGTAATGCTGGCACCACTCATATGTCTATTTCCCAAAGACAACTTCTGGATATGACGCTGAGCATGAGCACTCAACTTCTTTAGTCAATCATGGCGAGGCCTGTTCTGAGTGGAACCTGTCCTGTTAAACCGCTGTATGGTCTTGGCCACTGTGCTGCAGCTTAGTTTCAGGGTCTTGGCAATCTTCTTATAGCCTAGGCCATCTTTATGTAGAGTAGCAATTCTTTTTTTCAGATCCTCAGAGAGTTCTTTGCCATGAGGTGCCATGTTGAACTTCCAGTGACCAGTATGAGAGAGTGAGAGCGATAACACCAAATTTACCACACCTGCTCCCCATTCATTCCCGAGACCTTGTAACACTAACGAGTCACATGACACTGGGAAGGAAAAATGGCCAATTGGGCCCAATTTGGACATTTTCACTTGGGGGTGTACTCACTTTTGTTGCCAGCGGTTTTGAGATTAATGGCTGTGTGTTGAGTTATTTTGAGGGGACAACAAATTTACACTGTTATACAAGCTGTACACTCACTACTTTACATTGTAGCAAAGTGTAATTTCTTTAGTGTTGTCACATGAAAAGATAGAATAAAACATTTACAAAAATGTGAGGGGTGTACTCACTTTTGTGAGATACTGTATATATACCATTTTATATATATTAGAATAATACAAATACAAAGATATGGTCAGGAGGTGGCCAGTATAACAACACCTCGCTTATAAGATGCAGTCAGTCAATGGCAGATGTTGTACCTGCTGTTTGGATCTCTGGAGTTTCTTTAGGTTATCCAGCTTGAATCTGACATGTCTTCCAGTTGGTTCTTCATCTTCAGACTCTTCCAATCCATCAGTGGATTCTTCCTCGTTCTGCTCTCCAGCTGCCTGTTTGCTGGGGACAGGGCTGGGAATCTGCGCTGGTTCAATCTTTTTGTGTTTTAGTATTACTTTACCTTTAACCCTTTCATGACTAAGCCTATTTTTGAAATTTGGTGTTTACAAGTTAAAATCCATTTTTTGCTAGAAAATTACTTAGAACCCCCAAACATTATATATATATTTTTTAGCAGAGAATCTAGAGAATAAAATGGAGATTGTTGCAATATTTTATATCACACGGTATTTGTGCAGCGGTGTTTTAAACGCAAATTTTTGGAAAAGGGACACTTCCATGAATTTTAAAAAATCCAAACAGTAAAGTTACCTCAATTTTTTTGTATAATGTGAAAGATGATGTTACGCCGAGTAAATAGATACCAAACATGTCACGCTTTATAATTGCACGCACTCGTGGAATGGCGGCAAACTATGGTAGCTATGAATTTCCATAGGCGACGCTTTAAATTTTTTTTATGGTTACCAGGTTAGAGTTACAGAGGAGGGCTAGAATTATTGCTCTCGCTCCGACGATCGCGGCAATAGCTCACATGTGTGATTTGAACACCGTTTACATATGCGGGCACTACTTCCGTATGCATTTTCTTCGCTGCGCGAGCACGCGGGGTCGGGGGCGCTTTAAAAAAATTTTTTTTTTTTAATTTATTTATTTTATTTATTTTTAGACTTATAAATTGTGTTTTTTTAAAAAATGTTTTTTTTTTTACTTTTATTGCTGTCACAAGGAATGTAAACATCCCTTGTGACAGTAATAGGTGGTGACAGGTACTCTTTATGGAGGGATCGGGGGTCTAAAAGACCCCCGATCCCTCCTCTGCACTTCAAAGTATTCAGATCGCCGAAAACTGCGATTCTGAATACTGTGTATCTTTTTAAATTCGGCGCCATTGGCAGCCGAGTAAACGGGAAGTGACGTCATGACGTTGCTTCCGCGTTTACATTGAGAAGGCTGGAACGAAGCCGCCCACAGCTTCGTTCCAGCCCGCCCACAGCCGCCGGAGGCAGCCGATTGGACACCGAGCCTCCCGATCGCACGGGAGGCCCAGTAAGAGCGGCGGGAGGTGGCGGGAGGGGGGACGTCCCCTCCCGCTCCTCCTGTATAACAGCCGAGCGGCTTTTAGCCGCATCGGTTGTTATATACGGGTAGCCGATCGCCCACTCAAAACAACGGTACCGGGATGATGCCTGCAGCTGCGGGCATCATCCCGGTATAACCCCGGAAAGCCGAGTACGCACATATGCGTACGGTCGGCGGGAAGGGAGCCTAAAACAAAACAAAACAATTATTAATAATCAGAGCAGCTAGTGGATGAAGCTCAGATTTCAGCAGGGTAGGGGCTTATTGACTCCTAGAACATTAAAGAGAAAATGTACTCCAATAGTAAAAGATGATATTATGTTGAACACCAAATACAACCAGTTATCACTCTGCCTCCCTCTCTCTGCAGTGTAACAACTATTGTGAATTCCAGAATCCAACACCCTCATAAATTCAGTATTAATGTGACTGATCTCCACTTTATCCTGCCACCTGTCAGCTCGCGATACATACAGCTGGATAGGAAGGGTGTTATTGCATCATGGAAGACAAACATTTCCTTCCTTAAGCAGGCCTTTTTAGCTGTGGGAGGAAAGGCAACACATAGTAGGAAAAAATGTATATCCTTACAAGTGTGCCTGGCAGGTGGAGCGATGGGTGTCATCACATACCTGTCACGGATGGATAATTCTATTATCATCTAGAATTTTAATGGAGTGGGCTCTGTTTTGTAACCATTATAAGTGCAGTTCATACTTGGTGGTTTTCTAATTTTGGAAAAGAGCAGATTGTCCCTCCTAAAACTGAACTGGCTTATTGTTTTAGCAAGCTTTTGGACTTGCCAGTGAAGTGAGTTGCTGGAAATATTGTGCGCAGGCTCCAGTCAGTGTGCTGAATGGTAATTACTGTCCCTCCACACACAAAGAGTACACTCAGGAGTGAAGTGACAGAGATAAGTGTGGAGACAGAGTACCTGAAAGGGAGCAGACTCTGCTGTACTCCCTCTAGAAGACCCAATACACTCTGGGAATCCTGTATGATAATGCTCTCTGTATTTTCATAAAACAAAGATCATGTACACACATATACTGTACATACACATATACACACACTCTATATATATATATATATATATATATATATATATATATACCGTTTAATATATATTAGAATAATACAAAGATATGGTCAGGAGGTGGCCAGTATAACAACACCTCGCTTATGAGATGCAGTGAGCCAATGGCAGATGTTGTACCTTGAATCTGACATGTTTTCCAGTTTGTTTTTCATCTTCAGACTCTTCCAAGCCATCAGTGGATTCTTCCTCATCCTGCTCTCCAACTGCCTGTCCGCTGAGGGCAGGGCTGGGAATCTGCACTGGTTCAATCTTTTTGTGTTTTAATAATATTTTACCTTTAAGAGCCTAAAACAAAAGAAAACAATTATTAATAGTCAGAGCTGCTAGTGGATGAAGCTCGGATTTCCGCAGGGGAGGGGCTTATTGACTCCTAGGACATTAAAGAGAAAATGTACTCCAATAGTAAAAGATGATATTATGTTGAACACCAAATACAACCAGTTATCACTCTGCCCCACCCTCTCTGCAGTGTAACACCTATTGTACACTCCAGAACCCAACACCCTCATAAATTCGGTATTAATGTGACTGATCTCCACTTTATCCTGCCACCCGGCATCTCGCCATACATACAGCTGGATAGGAAGGGTGTTATTGCATCATGGGAGCCAAACATTTCCTTCCTTAAGCAGGCCTTTTTAGCTGTGGGAGGAAAAGCCAAACACAGTAGGAAAAATGTATATCCTTACAAGTGTGCCTGGCAGGTGGAGCGATGGGTGTCATCACATACCTGTCAGAGGATGGATAATGCTTTTATCTCCTAGAATTTTAATGGGTGGTGTTCTGTCTTGTAACCATTATAAGTGCAGTTAGTACTTGGTGGTTTTCTAATTTTGGAAGTGAGCAGATTGTTCCTCCCAAAACTGAACCGGCTTATTGTTTTAGCAATTTTTTGCATTTGTCAGTAAAGGGAGTTGCTGGAAATATTGTGCTTAGGCTCCAGTCAGTGTGCTGAATGGTAATTACTAGCCCTCCACACACAATGAGTGCACCCAGGAGTGAAGTGCCAGAGATAAGTGTGGAGGGGGATTATCACTCTCCAGACGGCGGATATCTGTCAGCTGCAGGTGGAGCAACTAATTACCTGGAGAGGGCCAAGGAGTCATCAGGATGGAAGCAGAGAGTCCGCCAGTGCTGGGAGATGAACAGTTCACGTCCAGCATTGCTTCCCTCATAATAGATGTTGAGAATTGTGTGTGACACCTACACTTCACCATTCATTTTTGAATTTTAAGACAAACATACAAACAAAGGTAATTCCACCCAGAACTGATGTTTTAGTATTTAGTGGATGCTGGAGACAAAGACCACATTACAATCCCTTATATCCCCACTATACTGGTGGTGAGAGTAATACCAATGCTGATGATCTCTGATTGAGGACCCTTCTGAGCATGGACAGGCATGACAGTACAGCCAGCAGACATGACAGCGTCTCTCACTGTGATATTACCTCTCAGGAAACCAATTTACAGCTTGTCCAACGTCTGCTGTTTCATGTTCATTTTTAAGGAACAACTCCAAAAAACAAATCTGTGAACAGTGGATATGTTTCATTTAAGCTTATTCTGAGTTTTCTATAATCCAATGTAGCCACATTCAGCAAGCTTTTTACCATGCTCCTGGGCATGACTGCCACATCTTGTCACATGTCCCTGTGCTATGCAATGTTAGGTGGAGTTAGAAAAGTGGGACATTATGGTGAATATCTATTTATTTTTAGGGTATTTTTTAAGCGTCATTTTTATTTTGATAACTGCAGTGAAAAATTTTAGTCTCCAGTTAACATCAGATTCTTCTCTGGTAGGAGAGAAACATTAACAATATGCTGTAAATTAAACCACTTTCTTGAAGGAGAGCTCTGCCTGCCACTAAATAAATCCTTTTTTCAAGAGAAGCTTTATCGAACATCATAAAAAATTCCAGTGTAAAGACATGGGGTTGATTTACTAAAGGCAAAAAGACTGTGCACTTTGCAAAATGCAGTTGCACCCTGCAAGTGAAGTTGCTCCAGAACTTCGTAAATGAGCAGAAGATCTGCTGACTTCCATCATCCAATCATGTGCAAGCAAAAATGCTGTTTTTAAATTTTCCTTGCACATGATTGGGCATTCTTTGCAAAGTGAACCTTTACCTCATTTACTAAGCTCTGGAGCAACTGCCTATCCACGGTGAAACTACACTTTGCAAAGTGCACAGTCTATTTGCCTTTAGTAAATCAACCCCTTTATATCACTGTATATTGTAGTGAAGTTATACATCCGGACATTGCAAAAATCGCATCTGAATAAGTTCCCTAGGATTCAGACCAAGCGTGTCCAGCCATGGTGCCCACAGCTTCTCAAAGTTGACCATGTAGCCCCTGTGTTGGTTAACGTTTAAGAAGAAGAGTATCCCCCATATGAGTCACTTAGGTCTTAAGGGAGGGTGGATCTGAAAATTTCCATAATAGTAGAATTCATTTGCGAGCCTTAAAAAAAGCTCTGGCAAAGACCACTCTCGTCATCTCCTCTGGAATCACTTCACCGAGAATACCTAGCAAACAACATTTCAGGTCGAGAGGCACGTTAGTTTGAAAAACTCTATTAAGAGTGGACAGAACCCCGGCCCAGTACCAGTGTAACTTCAGGCAATGTCAGAAGAGATGAATGAGATCCCGGTGTGTTCTTCTACATCTACCACATAGAAATAAATCTTTTTAGCAGGGTCAGGTAAGATATTACCATTAACTTCCAATAGGTAGATCTCTGGACTGCTATGCTCCTCCTTTTAAGTCACTTTTACAATTTTGCTGGAAATAGCCTCTGCTGTGATGTGATCTGAGTGATCAGAGGAAGCCCTACCCTCCAAATTTCACATAATGTGAGCAATGCTGTGGTTTCTCCTTAGGCATGCAAGAACCCTATTAAATATCAGAATCATGCAAGAAGCTCAAATTATGAAATGTATATTTCTGAAAACTCAATGTGGGTAAAAAAACACTTAAAACAGTTTATAAACTTAAAAATTCTAAAAACTATTTTAAAACTGACCAAAAACCATTATATTTCCCTTCCAGACGCTTACCCAATATTTTCTTAGTGGTGAGAGCCAATGAGAGCTGAGGATAGCAGCCACTTGACTGAAAATAATGATCGTTATGGTTGATTTTTTTTATGTTTTAGCTGTTTATAGTGCCAGCTAACTACCATCACCTGCCAAACAACTACAAGGGGCAGTGGTGTTACAACTTTGTGCCTCTCACATGTGCGACTCCAGTATGTCACTCACCTCAGGGGATGGCAGGACTTCAGATGATGAATCAGTAATGGCGGTTCTCAGTAGTTTGTCTCCGAGGATGGTGATTAAGTGATTGGCTAGGACTTCCTGCTGCTTGTAGGAACAATGGTCCTCCAGGGACAACACCAGCGGATACTGCGATGTCTGACAAAAGAAGATGGTTAGTTGTATTGTTGTATTGGAATCTGAGAGACGACAAACATTTATTTTCATGATTAATGAGCTGCCTGTCAGAAGAATTCTGAGCTCATAGCCGGGAACATCAGTAGTGCCGATCTGTATGTGACATGCCTAAAGAAACACTCCAGATACAGCAACACTGGAATTCCTTCTACTAGAAGAGAGATCTACATCAAGTACGAATCACAAATATCCTTACCACTATTAACTACATTAAAAAGCCTAGTTGATGTCTCCACCCTGTTCAGCTCTTTATAGTCCTGTATCCGACATATTGTGATGTAAGACTAATATTTGCTTGAAAATGCCTTATAATACCCTTTTTTGCCAGTAAAAATGCTTCTTCCTGCCCTTCCCTTCCAGTGCTCTGGTTGGCAGAGTGACAGTCATACCCCTTATGACATCTGCCATCCTACAGTTCTGTATCCCATCTTGTATCTTCCTATTAGACAGCACAAACATATTTGGACTCTCAACGCCAGTGCCATACCAGGGACGAGGATGTGAGCATATGAATATGGAGGACGTTAGCACAAAGTCTGTCTATATGCATTTTTGTGACTCCAGGGAAAGCTTAGGTTAAGGAGGTTCTGCACTATGTTACCACAGTTTTCATTTCAGGGGAGATTTCAAAGGGGAGAACTCTTCAGAGACAGTGTCAAAATGCAAACTAAAGTACACTTTGACTTTAGCAATAATTAATACATTAAAATTTAGGAGGGAGATATAGACACTATTGACACCACATGCAAAAGGAACGTGAGAAACAAAAATTAAGAAAACAACGGACTTTCAGGTGCCAAAGCTAATCTCGAGAAAAAGGCAAATACATAACCTTCATAAAAAATATCCAAAGTTTTTGTTATTAACATCAATGATTAAAAAATATGTAGCATAAAAATATATGCTGTAAATACAGTTCTGGGTCACTGCAACTATGATCACTCAGAGGAGTGCTTAGCTGTACTGCCCAACTAGAGTAAATATAATAATGGGTTTATAGAGACCAACACATCAACATATGTAGGAATACAGGATATAATCATGGGTCTTGATGCGTTTTGCCATCAATTAGCTTCATCAGGAGTCTAATCCATAACCGATGTGATATATGTATAGCACTGCATCCAATCAAAAAGGATATCACAAGTCACCTCAACTGCAAGGAGGACTAGTGAAGTGTGGACAGCAATATGGAGCCCTCAAAAACCGCCCAGGTATCTGCTTCAAAGAAAGTGGAGTAAGTTAATTTCTTATGCCAACACATATAAAGTGCTGTGGAGTTATGGGGAGTGCTCCAGATCAATCAAGGTGTATCCAGAGATGCCGGTCCTATCAAGACAGATGTTCCCCAACTGAGGAAGGGGTGAGAACCCATTTTTAATCATCGGTGTTAATAATAAAAACGTCGGATATTTTTATGGAGGTTGTGTACTTGCCTTTTTCTCGAGATTAACTTTGGCACCTGAAAGTCCGTTATTTTCTTCATTTTTGTTTCCAATTATTAATACATTCATTTTTTAATTGTGTTTTTCCCTTACCTTAAAGGCATACTTGTCAATGACATAGATTACAGATTTAAAATAAACTTTGCTGGTAAGAGTTCGTCCGTGATAGACTATTGGTTCACCTTTGGCTCCATCAAAGCAATCAATCTCCAGACAACGTAAACCATGCATCAGAGCACTGGAAGAAAAGGACAGTGGGGCTCATTAGCCATGATGACATTTGGGTGCTGGTAATACTCTCTTCACGGATGTTTCCGTCCTCCAGTTTCCAAAACAAGTCTGTTGTGTTCAGTGTGCTTGTTTCAGTCTTGAAGGCTTGCAGTATTGGTTATGTTTTAATTTTTTGTAATCATTTTTGGTGCTGATATATTACAACATAGATGTGACTTGAAGTGATAGTGATATTCGTGCATTACAGAGTTTATGTTAAGGCTGAATACAATGGCTAGAGCTAGAGTTTGTGCTGGCACTAAGTGGGGATTAAGCTGAATTCCAGGGTAGATTTTGGTGTTTGGGTAGGAAAGATTCAGGACTAAAACTTTAGTGTTGAGGTAAAGTTGACTTTTAGTGTTAGATTTTGGTGTTTGGATTAGGGGCTAGTTTGAATCTTTAGGTTAGAATTTAGTGTTTGGGTTAGGGGTTATGTTGAACTTTAAAGTTAAACTTTGATATTTAGGTTCAGGTTTAGGTTGCGTTCTAGGGTTAGACTTGGTGCTAGGGTTATTGGGTTCAAGGGTTAGACCTTGGTATTAGGCTTAGGAGTTAGATTGAATCCTAGGGTTAGACTTTAGGGTCCTTTTACACTGGGGCGGGGGCGTTGTCGGCGGTAAAGCGCCGCTATTATAAGCGGCGCTTTACCGTCGGTATGCGGCTGCTAGCGGGGCTAGAGGCGCTTTGCCGGTGGTATAGCCGCGCTGTCCCATTGATTTCAATGAGCAGGAGCGGTAAAGGAGCGGTATACACTCCGCTCCTTCACCGCTCCGAAGATGCTGCTGGCAGGACTTTTTTTACCGTCCTGCCAGCGCATCACTCCAGTGTGAAAGCCCTCGGGGCTTTCACACTGGAATGAAAGCAGCGGCACTTTCGGGTCAGTTTGCAGGCGCTATTATTAGCGCAATAGCGCCTGCAAACCGCCCCAGTGTGAAAGGACCCTTAGAGTTTGGACGTTGTGGAGGGGCCACCGGCATATCGGCGTTATGCTCCTACACCCATTGGGTGGCTTCCGTGGTTGCGCTGTCACCCAGTGGCAGTGCAGTTTGTCATCTTGGATGGACGGGAATCCACTGCGCATGCGTACTCCCATTGGTAGCTGACACCCTGGGCGGAGCGGACCAGACCCCTTCAGGGGATATAAGTCAGGGGTGAGACATGGCTGAGATCACTTCCTTTGCTCACCAATACTATGCACACCACAGAGATTTCCATTGCTGTTCAGCTGTTTGCATATCAAAAACACTGCTTTTCACACTTTTTCCTTTTTTCTTTCCCAGACAAACACATTTTTTCAGGATTTACTTTCTTACCCATGGTCTCTATTTCTGCTCCATTATTGGATCAGGTTAGTCCACACATGTTTCTATACAAATAACTGTACAACTTTTGTCTACTCTGCTTTTTTAGTAAAGCTTGACACATATACTTATGCTAGAGTATACATGCTCTCATACAAAAATATTATTAGATTTTATAACTTGATGTTCATCTTAATAAATTTGGCAAATCATTGAGACATATACCTCTATGTTTACAGCTGATATCTATCAAGCTACATACTGAGACAATAGGACCATTCACCTTCACTTATGCCATGTCTGCCTCCTGGCATCCCCCCTGGGGGTACCCGTGTCCGTCTTCTCCCCCTCAGCTCCCGTGCCATACTCTGGCTGCTGCTGTCCATTTGGGGGTTCAGCGTTGGAAACTCTGGTTTCGTTCATTGGTAAGTATTGGGCCGTTTTGCTCTCGCCCATTCTGCCATTGTTCTTACATTTACCTCTGTGACACATCTTTTTGTCTATTTAGATAGATCTCATCTGCATCCACCCCTGATGAGCGAGCAATGATCTTGCGAAACGCGCTTCGGGTTTTCTGATGCGTGCATTTGTATATACTGCATAGTATAACGTTTGTATCAACTTTATTTATTCTCTTTATTATGTGCAAATCCATTGGCTGAGCTAATATGCTATATTATCCATGTACCGTATATACTCGAGTATAAGTCGTTCCGAGTATAAGTCGAGGCCCTAATTTACCACAAAAAAATGGGAAAAACTTATTGACCCGAGTATAAGACGAGGGTGAGAAATGCAGCAGCTACTGCAAGTGGAAAAAGAGGGTCAACAATGCCCATCTTCAGCTGTATACCTCCCTGTGTCCTGTAAATGTATCATGTGTCCTGTGCATATGTGTCATGTGTCCTGTGTATATGTGCATGTGTCATGTGTATATGTACCTGTGTCATGTACCTGTGTATATCTGCATGTGTATATGTACCTATGTCCTGTGTATGTGTATATGTACCTGTGTGCATGTGTCTGTGTGTGCATCCTACCTGTGTCCTGTGCATCCTCCGTGCGCCGCTCTGCACCGATCAGCGTGTAGTATTCGGCGGCCATTCACTGTTGAAAAGCCGCGACTCCTCCTCGTCCAAAAAACTCCATTTCCCAGCAGTCAGCCTATCACAGACATTCTCTCATCCTCATACCACGGACGAGAATGAGAGAATGTCTGTGATAGGCTGTACACTGACTGTCTATTACAGACGAGGAGGCGCGGCTTTTGAACAGTGAGAGCCGTTGCCGAGTCTATGCAGCACACGCTGGCCACCGTCTGCCTGCATGACACGCTGATCATGCAGACAGACGGCGGTGACTCGTGTATAAGTCGAAGGGGGCACTTTCAGCCCCAAAAAAGGCGCTGAAAAATTCGACTTATACACAAGTATATACGGTATGTACATTAATTTTAATAAACATTTATACTGCTATTACTCTTGTTACTCAGTGACTAACTGTGACCACCTCATTTAAAGTCCCAGGGCGACTCTCTCCTTTTTTGCAGACTTTAGAGTTTGAGTTAACAATTAGGTTAGATTCAAGTTTTAGACTTAGGGTTAGGGATTTGGCTTAATTCAAGGGACAGACTTTGGTATTAGAGTTAGGTTGTATTATAGGGTGAGACTTTGGTATTTGGATTAGGGGTTAGGTTGAGTTCTAGGGTTAGACTTTGATGTAGGGGTTAAGTTGAATTCTAGTGTTAAATTTTGGTGTTTCAATTAAGGGTTAGGTTGTAGACTAGGATTAGAATTTGATATCTGAGTTCAGGTTTAGGTTGAATACTAGGGTTTCGCTTTGGTGTTAGGTTAAATTCCAGGGTTCTTCTCTGGTGTTTGGGTTAAGGTGAATTCTAGTTTTCAATTTTGGTGTTTGGATTAATAATTATATGTCATTACTTTGACGTTAAATACCGTTGTTATGGCAGCAGCTAGCTGGTATCTTTTTTTTCTGTGGGCAATTCGGCGTCGGATAAAAGTGATCCCAGTGGTGCGTGTGCTGCGGGATCACTATTAGAGGCGGCGGGAGAAGTGACCCCTCTTCCTGGTCGTTTCCGAGCTTACTGGAGCCGTCGGTAAACCCAGAACTGATCAGATTTGGCTGATGGCTAGGCAGGAAGTAGAGTGTAGGAAAGATAGCCCCCACTCTGCTTTGTGCACTTGGAGGACCAGAGCGACCTCCGACATCACTTCTGGTTCTTAGGCTTAAAGACATTTTTTTTTCCTAACTCAAAGTGTCAAAAAAAATTTTTTTCTTTTGCTTTTAAGGGTAAATAAGAGATCTGGGGTCTTTTTCTGTTTTTATTTTAAAGCGGAGGGCCGCCGAAAAATTTTTTTTTAAAAGTCAGCAGCTACAAATACTGCAGCTGCTGACTTTTAAAACATGGACACTTACCTGTCCAGGGCGCCCGCGATGTCGGCACCCGAGGCCGAAGCGTCTCTCCGTCCTCGGGTGCTGCCGCCTCCATCTTCGGTAAGGGAATCAGGAAGTGAAGCCGTGCGGCTTCACTTCCCGGTTCCCTACTGCGCATGCGCGAGTCGCGCAGCACAATACGGATGGTCCCTGCTGCCTCTGGGACCCGTGTGTTTCCCAGCAGGCAGCGGGGAGGGAGCAGGAAGTGGCGTAAATAACCGCAGATTCTGCGGCTATCTATGCCGGAAGTGGGTACAGATACCTGTAATATACAGGTATCTGTACCCCCCTCCCCCCTGAAAGGTGCCAACTGTGTCACCGGAGGGGGGGAGGAATCTGATGAGTGGAAGTTCCACTTTTGGGTGGAACTCCACTTTAAGTTTCAAGAGTCATAACAAGGTATGGTATGCCCACGCAGGGGCGACATCAAACAGGTATGTAAAGAAACAGCGTGTGAACCCATAATGAGTAACATAATAATAAACTGTTACTAGGACCATAGAAGACCAGGTTAATTCTTTGATGTTAGGGTTGGGGGTTAGAAGTATAGCAGTCTACAATGCTAGCCGCCATATCAGGAAGAAAGAGAAGAAGGAGGAAACAGAGAAAGGAGAGAAAAAAAGAAAGAAGACAGAAGAGGAGGGGTCCCAAGAGGGGGCGGGTACCACGTGGGACCTGTACAAACAAGATTTAAAGCCGACCATAACTAGTCAGGGGCAGGGACAGGAAGGAGTATCTTATCCACGGTTCCCAATTTTTCTAAAATTTTGCATGTGAATCCTTCAATATACTGGACATCTGCTCATCAATCATCAAAGCGGTCATTCTGGTTTTCACCCCCTGAAAAGCAACAGACAGAGTCTTCCAGTCCTGGGAAATTGCTCTCTTGGCAGAGATAAAAAAGGTATGTGGCTAATTTCTCCTGGTGTGTGAAGAGGCCTGGTATAGGGCAATGTAAGAGAGCCAGATAGGCATCCTCTCGGATGAAATAACATCTGCAATAGGCCAAAGACCCTAGACCAGAAGCCAATCAAGCGTGGACAAGACCACCATATATGTAGGACATTCCCATGTTGACCACAATTCCGAAAACATCTGTCAGTGCTGCCAGGATAAGCGTGAGCAAGCCTAGCGGGGACCCAGTACCATTGCAGGAGCATTTTATAAGCGGCCTCTAGGGTGGTAGTGTTGAATGAACATTTCACTATTGTTGTCCAAGCCTTACTCCAGTCCTCCCCCCTCAATACCAGATCCAGGGGTCTCGCTCCCGTTGTGTCAGATAGAAAAGGGTCAATAAAGATGACCAACCATTAGGAAAGGCAAAAAGCAATGAAATAAAACCAGGGGACCCCAGGAAAGTAGACAAGTCAAAAGACGTCTTGCGAAAAAGAAAGGTGGAAGTATGACAAAGAGACAAAATCCAATTGCGCAATTGCAAATAATGGAAGTGCTCCTGCCTAGGAATCTCGTGTGTCTCCTGATGGGCCTCCCCTGACGGAAACGAGTGTGCAGTTAAAGTGATTCCCCCCCGGTGAAGCCATGAGATGTCCACCAGGAAATGGAACGAGATTGTTCCAACCTGGTAGAAAAAGGACATTTTTGACGATTGATAACAGATGCAAGAAAGAGGACATCAAGTTTCCGGAATATCTAACAAAATCCCACGGCTATGAAGTATTATAGGGCTAAGCATTAAGTGGCGTAATTTATGAGGAAGCCAGAGCAACACTTGTAAAGAAATCAGGGCACAATTAGGTAGTTCCAAAAGCACCCACAATGGGATGTCAGAGGTGGCATGTAACATGAATAGTTGAGAGATCTGAGCTGCCAAATAATACCTGGCCATATTAGGATTAGGTCGCCTTGTAATCTAAGGGTGTAGAGTGTTGATCTGGGAACTCAGGGGCGTCTGTGAGCCCAGATAAACCAAAGGATTCTGTTCTGTAAAAGACATCCAAAGAAGGAAGGGACATGTATGGGCACAGCCTGAAAGAAATAGAGGGCTTTGGGCAGAATTGTCATTTTAACAGCATAGATCCCACTTATCCAAGAGAGGGCAGGAAATTGCCAGGAGGGGAGAAGAGAGGTCAGTGAGCGCAGCAGAGGATAGTAGTTGGCAGAGAACAAGGTGGAGTAAGAGGAAGTGAGTTTAATCGCCAAATAATCTATGGCGTGGGGTGCCCAGCGATAGGCGAATAGGGTCAGTAGATACAGGACCAGGCCATCGGGAAGGGTGATGTTCAGCGCTGTGGTTTTAGGGAGATTTATACAGCCCACGATAACGGAAAAGTCCAGCATCACCTGGGGGCTGGGAAAGATCTGGTGTCTTTTTGACTCCAGATCTCTCAATAAAGAGGACCTGTCATGCTTATTTCTATTACAAGTTATATTTACATTCCTTGTAATAGAAATAAAAGTGATAAAAAAAGGACAGTGTAAAAATAAAAATTACAAAGTAAAATAAATAAGAAAATTCTTTTGTTTAAAATGCCCCATCCCTCCGTGTTCGTGCACAGAAGCGAACGCATATGTAAGTCGTGCCTGCATATGTAAACGGTGTTAAAACCACACATGTGGGGTATCACCACGATTGTTAGAATAATTTTAGCACTAGACCTCCGCTGTAACTCTAAACAGGTAACCTGTTAAAATGTTTAAAGCCTCACCTATGGAGATTTTTAAGTACCGTAGTTTGTCGCCATTCCACAAGCATGCGCAATTTTAAAGCATGTGACACGTTAGCTATATATTTATTCGGCGTAACATCATATTTTACATTACATTACATTATACCAAAAAATTGGGGGAACTATTGTTTTGGTTTTTTTTAATTCATTAAAGTGTATTTTTTCAACAAAAATTGCGCTTGAAAGACCAGTGCACAAATACAGTGTGACATAAAGGCCTCATGCACACTAGATGTTTTTACAGCTGCTTCTAGGGGCGTCTGACGCGTCTGCCTCTAAACACCCCTCCATGTTAGCCTATGTGTCAATGCACACACAGGCTTTTAGCAGCCGTTTAGTGGCAGGAGCTTTTAGAGGCTGTTAGAGGCAGTAAAAAAAAAAAAAAAAAAAAAAAAAAAACCGCCAGTGTGTTTAGCATGAGCAGAGTTTGGGCAGAAAAAACATTTGAAGCTACTAACAGCTGTTAGAAGCTGCTAACAGCTTCTAAAAGCTGCTAACAGCTTGAAAAAGCTGTTAAACATTAGTGCTTGAGCATTAATTCATTTCAATGACCAGAATAAGGCCTCATGTACACTGCTGCTGGTAAACGGACGTTCAGAGGCAGTTGGATGCTTTTTTCAGCTACCCCTGAACTCATCCAATGTTATCTTATGTGTACATGTACACAGGTTCGTTTAATGTCGTTTTTAGGCAGTTGAGTTTAGAGGCCTTTTTTTGGAAAGCAAAAAAATTAGTTCAGACGCTGAGTTTAGAGGTATTCCAAGCGCCAAATGCTTCTAAACGCAGGTAAACGCGGTAACTCGCGTTTAGCCGCATTTCGTTTACAGGCGTTTTTCATTTTTGGCTAAACGCTGCATGTAAACGCAGCAAAACGGACGTTTTAAATGTGGGTTACTATCTGTCAAGTTAAATCGTTCAGGAGAGGTTATAAAAACGTCCCATGTACATTAAGCCTAAATGATTTATTCTGGCCAAAGAAATGAATTAACGCCCTAGAGCTTGACACCTGTAAAAGCTCCTAAAAGCTTGTAAAAACTTAAGACACTTTTACAAGCATCAGGCATTTTTTCTGCAAAAACGCTGCTGGTTTCTAGGAGCGTTAAATAAAAGTCCTGTGTGCATGAGGCCAAAATATTGCAACAATCGCCATTTTTTTCTCTAGGGGTTCTGAGTAATTTTATAGCAAAAAATACAAATTTAAACTTGTAAACAAAAAGTTCCAGAAAAGGTCTGGTTAGCAATTAGTTAAACTGGGAAGTTAGACTTTGGTATTTAGGTTCAGAAATAGGTTGAGTTCTAGGACTAAACTTTGGTGTTGGGGTTATCGAGTTAGTTTGAATTCCAGGGTTAGACTTTAATGTTAGAGTAAATTCAAGTGTTAGACTTTGGAGATAGGCTTAGGAGTTACTACTATGCATTCTAGGGTTAGACTTTGGTTAAAGGGTAGGTTGGATTCTAGTGTTAAACTTTCGTGTTAGGTGTTTGGTTAAATTCAAGGATTAGACTTTGGTGTTAGGGTTAGGTTGAATTCTAGGGTCACACTTTTTGTTAGTGTTAGGTCGAATTCTAGGGTTAGATTTTGGTGTTTGGATTAGAGGTTAGGCTGCATCTAGTATGAGAATATGGTATATGGGTTCAGGTTTAGCTAAAATTCTAGGGTTTGACCTTGGTGTTATAGTTAGGTTGAATTCCAGGGTTTGAATTTGGTGTTTGGTTTGAAGTTAAAATGAATTTTAATTTTAGATTTTGATGTTTGGGTTTAGTTAGGTTAGGTTAAACTCTGGAGTTAGACTTTGGTATTTAAGTTCAGAATTAGGTTAGGTTCTATGGTTAGACCTTGGTGTTAGGGTTATGGGGTTAGCTAAATGCAAGGGTTATATGTTGATGTTAGGGTAAATTCAAGTGTTAGGCTTTTGTGTAAGGGTTAAGGGTTTGGTTAAATTCAAGATTGGATTTTGGTGTTAGGGTTAGGTTGAATACTAGGACAAGACTTTGGTATTTGGGTAGGGGTTAGTTTAAATTCTAAGGTTAGACTTTGGTGTTGGGGTTTGGTTGAGTTTTTAGTGTTTGGATTAGGGGTTAGGTTGGACTCTAGGATTACAATTTGTTATCTGAGTTCAGGTTTAGGTTAAATTCTAGAGTTTGATATTAGTGGTAGGGTTAGATTGGATTCCAGTGTTAGACATTTGAGTTAGGGGTTAGGATAGATTCAAGAATTAGACTTTGCTGTTAGGGTTAGAAGTTGATGTCACTGGCTAGGTTGAATTTTAGTGTTAGGTTGTGGTGTTTGGGTTAGAGGTTAGCTTGAATTCTAGGGTGAAACTTTGGTATTTGGGTTAGGGGTTGGGTTGAATTCCAGGGTTAGACTTTGATGTTAGGGTTAAGGGTGAGGTTGAATTCTAGTGTTAAATTTTGGTGTTTAGGTTCAGGTCTAGTTTGAAAGTAGGGGTTCGGTTGCCCTCTAGGATTAAACGTTGTTATCTAGGTTCAAGTTTTCTATACAACAAGGATCTAGCTTGAT
Organism: Aquarana catesbeiana; assembly: GCF_042186555.1. Classification (NCBI taxonomy): domain Eukaryota; kingdom Metazoa; phylum Chordata; class Amphibia; order Anura; family Ranidae; genus Aquarana; species Aquarana catesbeiana. Next base: position 535,917,655 of record NC_133326.1, read on the forward strand.
CCTGAAGCCACTTACTTGCCATAAGCCCATAGATGGCTTTCTCCTACCAGCTGATCACTAAGCAAGTACGTGTTATGGGAGGTTGATATGAAGTAGTTGGTTAGAGGTTGGTTCATGTCCTGGTAGATCTTAGTACAGTCCCGGCGGAAGATGTGAGTCTGCTCCGAATTCATGAATCTGGCAAATCCATCAAAGGTCATACATTTCTTGCTTTGAGCTGGAAGTCAGAACAGATCCAGTTTTAATAGACAAGATGTAATCAGTCTGATTATGAAAACAAAGCCATGTTTGTAGAGTTCCCCAATGACTGAGTATATGAATATTTCCTCATAAATATGCTGTGTGACAATTTGTTATTTTAATTTTTAACATGCATTTGGTATATAAAGATCTCTTTCTTAAGTCTAAAACCTATAATACTGGGCTAACAACAATGAGAAAGAAATGAGTTGGAGTGTCAGAGCCCTGCCCCATGACCTTTGTGTATCATTTGTAATTATCATCTTGTTTATGATCACCCTACAGCTAACTGAGCCTATCTCAGCAGTGATAACATTCAATGACATACAGATGATCACTAGAGGCAGCATTTTCAAGTTTGTGTATGAACTATAATAATGAAAATATGTAACAGCAAAAATTTGTATTGCCAGTTTCTTTCAGGCAAATACTAATAACTTACTGAAAAAAAATTACAGTCCCCTTTAAATCACCCAGTCTGTCTCAGAGGAAACCCTTCTACTTCAGAATCCTCTAAACTTGATTAGGTCATTAAAGCAAATACAGGATTGGATAAAACAGCTCTAGAAGAAGCGGATCCACAGGGGGCCAAAGTTGGTTTTCTGCTGAATTTATCATTTCACAAGTTCTCTGCGAAGTTCCCTCTCGGGGTGTTCTCTCCGCATAGAGCATTATACATTATTCATGTCTTGTACAATACAATTGTCACAATAACCGCTGTCACTGCAGCGTTAAGAGAAAATATTGATTTATATTGATAGTGATACAAAGTGATCTCGTTTTCTGGCTAATAATTCTGTGAGATCCAGACAGCGCTGGAACTGAACAGACACAAACAAGAGATCTTTTCTCTACATTGATAAATTTATCAGTAAATGGCAGCTCATGTTGTCACATTGTACAGGTTTGATTGTACTGAAACCTCAGAGTGTCTCTGGTTTTGTAGCATTATTGTATGTCGCAGGCGGACAGCAAAACCTCTGAGATTGAATAACATTAATCTAATGGAAAATGTTTCCGAATGTGAAAATCCGATTATCGACATAACACGAACCAGCTGGAAGATGTGTTCTCACTTAGAGGTAGGTGTCACAGAAAGCACACATGATTTTCCTTCGCTACATCTTCAAACTGCTGCAGGATATCAGTTGATATATGGTGCAGAGCTGTCCCAACCCAAAGCATGGGTGAACTAACAAACAACTTAAAGTAAAGCCCACCTTTGCTTTGTAGTGTAGCCAACTCACTAATTAGAATAAGGTCTTCACAAAACTACAGATTAGATTGGCAGAGGTCTAGTGAGCAGGACAGGCTCTACATTTTGGGGCTGCCAAAACCAGAGATGAGTGGAAGATAACTCAGAAAGGAGCTGGTTTCTTGGGTCCTAAATAAGGTTCTTTGTAGGGCCCAAGAAAGGTTTTGCATAGGTATGTACCTAATTGCAAAAAATAATCAGTTTAAAGGGACCCTGCCAGGAGAGAAATACAACAGATGCTTCACTGCTTAGGAAATCATGCCCTCATAACAAGCGTGCAGCCGTTTGACATGTTTGTTCTAGGCTGGTGAAGAGAAAGACATCCCAGAGCCTGCACCTTCACTAGCCAAGTCAGTAAGCAATGATGGTCTGTGTATAATTATCTCTATCCTGGCAGGTGAATATTTTCTGTATTTTATACCAAAACGTATCTTTAAACGGTCCTTACCTTCATGGTTCTTCTCGTATTTGTGTACCAGCTCGGACACCCTCTGCGTGCTGGCGCAGCTCTCACACAGCTCTGTCTGAAGGAATTCTAAAAGTTCCTTGGAAAGAAGAAGTTTGGCTGAGGTGGAATATTTTTCAAATATATCCACAAGCTCTGTCCTGTAGATGAAGGTCTTGTAAATGGACTTGAAGATGTTGATGTTGATGTGCCCCCTCCTGTGCTTGACTTGTTCCTAAATATCAGACAGCCAATCAAAGCAAACTGTCAAAACAGGCAAATGCTTAAAGGCTAAGTTCAAGATTTTCAGAAAATAACTACTGGGTCAAGGGGCCCCAGTATTAATGTTATTGTTATATCTGATATATCTGTAGGGCAGTTGGGCCCCCATGAAGCCTGGCCAAAAAATTCCTAGTAGCAACCTCCACGTCATGCCCTGTTGCTAGGGTGGGAAAGCCATTGGTCTTTGCCCCTGTAATGCTGGGAGTGAGTGCTACCTGGGAGTCTTTGGGCCAGGCTTTTGTGGAGGGAGGAGTAATGGCCTACAGGTATGAAAATAAAATAATAAACATTTTACAAAGCTAATATCTCCTGGAACCCCAGGAGTGCATTGTCTATTTTCTAGAAAAGGTGGACTGAGCCTTTAAAGTGGACCTATTATATATATATACCTGATCCAGAAATGTGCACCAGAAATGTGCTCTCCAGCTCTCTTCCTCCTCATTGGCTCAAACACAGCATCGGGAGCCATTGGGAGCGAGCATGCACAAGTGCCCCCAGAGCAAGCAACTTGCTCTGGGGGACACTCAAGACGCACCCTGGAATTCAGCCTAACCCTAATACCAATCCAAATTCTAATTCTAGAGTGCAATCAAACCCAAACACCAAAATTCAACACCAGAATTCAACCTAAGCCTAACATCAAATTCTACCTCAGGAATTTAACCTAACACCTAACCCAAATACCAAAGTCTCACCCTAGAATTCAACCTAACCCTAACACCAAAAATCGAATCCTTGAATTACTGTAAGCCAAACTCCTAAACCTAACACAAAAGTCTAACACTAGAATCCAACCTAATTCTTAACCCAAACTCTAAAATCTAACCCTAGATATCAAAGTAACTCTTAAAGTGGTTTTAAAGGATCAAGGATTTTTAGCTTCATGCATTCTTTGTATGAAGGTAAAAAACATTCTGGGAGCAACCCCCCCCAAGCCCCCCAAATACTTACCTGAGCCCGATCTGGATCCAGCAATGTGCACCATAGCAGCTGCTCTCCCAGCTCTCTCCCTTTTCATTGGCTCAGACACAGAAGCGGGGGCCATTGGCTTCCCCTGCTGTCAATCACAGCTAGTGAGGAGGGAGCAGGGGTGGGGCTGAGCTCCATTCTTGGTATCTTATGCATACACAGAGCAGGACTTGGGAGCGAGCACGCAGAAGTGCTCCCAGAGCAAGTGGCTTGCTATGAGGGTACTCAGCAGGGGAGGAAAACCTAAGAGCGCCAGTAGGGGACTCGAGAAGAGGAGAATCAGGGCTGCTTTGTGCAAAGCGATTGCACAGAGCAGGTAAGTATAACATCTTTGTTATTTCCAAAAAAATCCTTTAGTATCACTTTAATTGTAGAATGCTAAATAAATAATGTGTTTTTGCATCCCTTCCAGTTATATATTACCTTTCACAGATAGTTCTCACCCTAAGACTCCATGCACACTGGCTTAAAAAACACTGCTTCTACAGGAGTTTTATGTTTGCCTGTAGAAGCAGCTCTATGTTGTCCTATGTGTCCATGCACATTAAGATAAATACAGGCATATTTTGAGCTCAGCATTTGCATTTCTGATTGGATCTGCCAGAAAAAAACGCTAAACTCTCCTAAACTCGCCTTAACTGTGTACAAAAATGCTCTATATGAGCATTTTTTTCTCTGCCAGGGGAACTGGCATTTTTTAAGCCCAGTGTGCATGGTGCCTAACAATGCTTTCACCCGCTCATCTCTCCAGAAGATCAGCACCATTTCTGTTCAGGCATCATCCAGGATCATCATCTACTTCCTGGACTGAGATGCCAGCTCAGAGATGGTCATATATAGCCTGGTGCCAGCCTTTCACCTTGTAACTTGCTATAAAGCTACAATATTTCAGTCTGGTCACTGGGGGGAGAGGAGCCTGCAGCGGACTGATAACATCATCTCAGTGACCAGAGCATAAGGACAAATCTTTAGGCTCCGTTCACATCTCCGCATATGGGGGCGACAATCGTGGTAAAAATAGAATCGCGGGACACCCGTCGCCAAAAAGAAGCTTCTATATTTCTTTCAGGTCGGCGAGCGTCCCGTGATTCTTTTTGCACGTTTTTACCGCGATTATTGCCCGACGAGTCACGGGAAAATCGTGCCACATTTGGGGTGCTATTAAAATCAATAGAAAATGCACCTGGGACGCAATTTAATCACATCAGTCAATCTAGATGAATCAGCAGAGGATAATGGCAGACAGACATAGATATAAAATAATGGGTTCATAGTAATATAAGAGGACACAGAGGCAATAAAGAGACTGCAAAGCCCATCCTGGTCTCACCTTGAAAAGCACAAGGGCATGGATGGAGTCCACGGGAATGGCTAATTCTTGGAAGGCCTCCATCATTTTGGAATAGGTCATCTTCCCTTCTGGTGCCATAGACTGAAAAACGTCCTCAAGATGCGTGCACAGAAGGTTAAGAGAAGATAACTAGGGACATACGTACACAATGCATATTCAAATAGAGTGGTTATTAAAGTTCTATCTAATATAGAAAAAAGGGCAGTGACAGCCGGTAACCCATAGCAACTGCGTTCTGCTAGCCATCAGCTGTGAATATTTGAAACAGGAAACTATGTATTGTGATTGGTTGCTGGGGGTTACCACTGCACTTCACTCTCCTCCTGGATGAGCGCAGCCTCAGCACTTTTGCGAACAGGTTATTTAATTTGTGTGTTGCAGATATATGTAGGATTTGCGCTGCGTTCATGTGTTAGGGCTGACCAATGCGTCAAACCAGCCTCAGAGTAACCCTAACTTGGCTTAGTCAGCCTAAGAACAGGCACCAAATGTTTTTACTCAGAAAAGCCTCTTTTGTGTCCCTCTCTGATTCAGTTTCACATTTTTCCTGCCTTTCCCTAACTTGATGGCCAAGCACCCCCACCCATTGAAAGGCCTCTACACTTATGCCGCGTACACACGATCGGACATTCCGACAACAAAATCCATTTTTTTTTTCCGACGGATGTTGGCTCAAACTTGTCTTGCATACACACGGCCACACAAATCTTGTCGGAAATTCCGATCGCCAAGAACGCGGTGACGTACAACACGTACGACGAGCCAAGAAAAATGAAGTTCAATAGCCAGTGCGGCTCTTCTGCTTGATTCCGAGCATGCGTGGAACTTTGTGCGTCGGAATTGTGTACACACGATTGGAATTTACGACAACAGATGTTGTTGTCTGAAAATTTGAGATCCAGATGTCAAATTTTTGTTTGTCGGAAATTCCGGCGAAAAATGTCCGATGGACCCTACACACGGTCGGAATTTCCGTCAACAAGCTCCCATTGAACATTTTGCGTCGGAAAATCCGACCGTGTGTACAAGGCATTAGGCTGTGCTATTAAAAGGCTAGTTCACCTTTACAAAAAACCTGCCTATGCAGGTTAGGGATGTTTGTAGATTAAAAAGAACTGTTCAGCTCTGACTAAAGATTATTAATACCCTTGCTATATAAGTGTAGGCCATTTACATACCTTATGAAGTCAAACTGGAATAATCCCAGGACATTGCTAAGTGAGGCCTAGTCATCACTGCTCACCTCCACCATTACAGGAGTGAGCTCTTTCTCTGATTCAAACCTCCTCACTTACTCTTTCTGTCCCCTGATGCAGTAGCTCTGAGCACAGCATTTGAGAGCTCACTCCTGTGATGGTGGAGGTGAGCAGTGATGACTAGGCCTCACTTAGCAATGTGATGGGAGTACTTAGCAATGTCCTGGGAGTATTCCAGTCAGGCTTCATAAGGTATGTAAATGGCCTACACCTATAGCAAGGGCTTTATTCAACTTTAGTGAGAGCGGAACAGTTTGTTGTTATCTACAGACTCTATCTGCATAGGCAGTTTTGTGGTAAAGGTGAACTATCCCTTTAAATGTTGTGGTGGCATTTGGCAGGGTTTAGGCCTGCAGTCAGTGGATGTCAGGTCCCGGTATCAAAGTGAATCCAAATCAGAAAAGAGCACGGAAGCTTAACAGCAGGCGTCCTGTGATGTGTGGGCTTACGCTCCATTCACACCAATGCGTTTTTACAGGCATTTTGCAGAAACGCAGGACATTATTTTTATCATGGGTTCCTATGAAACACTTTCACATCAATGCATTCTTGTGCCTCTGTGTTTTGGAAAGTGTCAGGGACTTTTTTAAACGTAAAGCGCTACTTATTTTTGCGTTTTTGGTTCAATAGACTTCAATGGAGAAGCTACAGAAAAGTACATCTTGCGTTTTTACTGCATTTTTAATCTGCCCAAAAACAAATTTGCCCTAAAAAACGCAAATCGCTGCAAAATCGTGGTACATTTGTAGTAAAAAAACACAGAAAGCACAGCAAAAAGCACTGTAGAAATGCTCAAAAGCAACATGCATAGATGTAAATTGAGCCTTATGCCTCGTACACACGTTCCGAATATTGTATGACCGATCGTACAACCGTTCTTGCTTATAGTCGCAAGTAGAAATTGAATAGCTAAATAAAGTCACGAAAATTCTCGTACGACAGACAAAAAAATCGGAAGTGATGTCATGTGTTGTAATGTATTTGTATTGTATTTTCGGACGACAACTATACTGACTAAAAGAAAATCGTACAATCTGGGATCGTACAAGGAAAATTTTCGAGTATGTCCGATCGAATAATATCGGATGAACGGTCGTGATCGGCTGTCGAAAGTAGTGTACACACGATCCGAATATCGTACGATCCTTCCTCAGACGACTGTTTTCGTACGATATTTGGATCGTGTGTACGGGCCAAAAGGCATAAAGCTTAAGGCCCCTTTCACATATGCGGATCCGTGTTCAGCCATCCGCTTGCTCAGCAGGGATCGCTCCGTTGATCCCCGCTGAGTCAGCGGATGACAAGTCCGTCTCTGCACACCGTGCAGGGACGGACCTGTCAGATCTCCGCTCTCCTCTATGGGAGGATCGGATGATTACGGACCGCCTGTCCATTTTCATCCGATCCGCCAGACGGATGGAAAATATGGTTTCCATCTGTCTGGATTTTGCAGAGCGGATCGGGGCGGATCAGATGTCAGCAGACATGTCACCACTGACATCCATCGCTCCATAGAGATGTATGGAGCAACCATTCAGGTCCGTTGAAAAAACTGACAGGCGGATCCAAACGGTTTGCACGTGTGAAAGGGCTATTAGGCTGGGCTCACACTGATGCAAATTGAATGCGGGTTTCCTTGCATCCAATTCGCATTACAGGAGAGTGTGACCGGCTCTCATTGGAGCCAGTTCACACATCTCTGTGGTGGCTGCGGAGCACACAGCAGAAGGGTCCTGTTTGTCTTTGGCTCCGTTTCAGGTCCAAATTCAGGCAAAAATTCGGAACTGAAACGGTGAACGGGGACGCACCGGACCCCCTGCTGTGCCCTGCGCCGTACGTAGTGTGAACCCATCCTTAACAAGGAGCACAGAACCACTTTATGGGGGTCATACACATTTCGATGATGTTATTCAATCAATGTGTGTGATCAAAGGGACTGAAGCGGTAAACAATCGAATAATTATAACTTCCCTTCCCATTGATTTAGACTGAATTGAAATTGGATTTGATCAAACTGATTCAATGGGCTAGGGCAGAAAATGGTCGATCCTTTTGCATTGATCGGCAACACCACAATGCTTTGGTCATGATTTTGAACATATTTTGATTGATCAGATTATGATACTGCATGGCGAAAAAGGCACGAGATGCGATTATTTCTATCTTCTAACTAACAATCAAAATCAACTTCCCCCTGTGTGGCATATTGATCGAATAGGTTGTCGACTATAGATTGATTATTCCTATCAGGCAAGATAGATCAAAAAAGAGCTTGTATGGTCACCATTTCTGGGATGTTATTTTCTGGCTGATGGTGGCTGTTAGTAACAATAAACTGCCAGCTGATAATTGTATATGTGTATTTGTGTGTGTCTGTGTGTGTATATATAAATATATGTGTACCTGATGCTCCCAACACCTATCGCACACTCTTATGATGAAGGATATTTAACGTCCATGGTGCTGCACGACGGTCCTGTACTGTCGCTGTGTCTGCCAACTGTCTCAGTCCCTCTCTCACACTGAGGACTCTCCCTGATGATGTCATCATAACTGATGATCGTTTTCCAGGCCAGCACAATGCTGGACAAAAATAACAGTTTGTTTTGTATCATGTTTGATACCAAATGAAATGCCACACATAGTGACTTCATGAGGGTCTGGTGGTGTCCCAGGGATAAATCTGAACCTCGGACCGTCCCATTATATTTTTGGAATTCATCCCATACATCTCGCCCTGAGCTAGTCATTACAGTGACAGTCGGATCATAATTAAATTGGCCAGATAAAATATCTCCGACCATCCCAACTCAGTTCTAAGGCTCCCCAGTATTCTGAAATGGCACATGTCATAGTCAAATGTTGCAACACTGTGCGTTCAGGTATAGGTCACGATTGTACAGTGTACTGGCGATGTGGTGTCATAGCTTGAACCACCAACACTAGCATTGGTCCACCTCCAGGGAAAGACAGGCTCATTTCTGCCGCAAGGGCACGGTTTCTATTTTTCTGCCCACTAAGAACGTGTGCTCAGTTAGAGACCATTCTCTGGTCTAGGATGGCAGCATATCAGGTCTTTCTGCTCTGTGTTTCATTATTCTCTCATTTCTACCTGAGTGAATATGCATGAAAGAAGTAATTGACCCTCCGCCACCCACAGGCCACATGGATATATTTGGTAGGTGTGAGGAACTGTGTGTGCTACTGAGCAGAGCTGTGTGCACTGCAGGGGTGTGAATGTGTGCGTCTGGGGGAGGAGCTATGTGTGCTGCTGAGCAGAGCTGTGTGCACTGCTGGGGTGTGAATATGTGTGCGTCTGGGGGAGGAGCTATGTGTTCTGCTGAGCAGAGCTGTGTGCACTGCTGGGGTGTGAATGTGTGTGCTTCTGGGGGAGGAGCTATGTGTTCTGCTGAGCAGAGCTGTGTGCACTGCAGGGGTGTGAATATGTGTGCTTCTGGGGGAGGAGCTATGTGTGCTGCTGAGCAGAGCTGTGTGCACAGCAGGAGTGTGAATGTGTGTGTCTGGGGGAGGAGCTATGTGTGCTGCTGAGAAGAGCTGTGTGCACTGCAGGGGTGTGAATATGTGTGCTTCTGGGGGAGGAGCTATGTGTTCTGCTGAGAAGAGCTGTGTGCACTGCTGGGGTGTGAATGTGTGTGCTTCTGGGGGAGGAGCTATGTGTTCTGCTGAGCAGAGCTGTGTGCACTGCAGGGGTGTGAATGTGTGTGCTTCTGGGGGAGGAGTTATGTGTTCTGCTGAGCAGAGCTATGTGCACTGCAGGGGTGTGAATATGTGTGCTTCTGGGGGAGGAGCTATGTGTGCTGCTGAGCAGAGCTGTGTGCACTGCAGGAGTGTGAATGTGTGTGTCTGAGGGAGGAGCTATGTGTGCTGCTGAGAAGAGCTGTGTGCACTGCAGGGGTGTGAATGTGTGTGCTTCTGGGGGAGGAGCTATGTGTTCTGCTGAGCAGAGCTGTGTGCACTGCAGGGGTGTGAATATGTGTGCTTCTGGGGGAGGAGCTATGTGTGCTGCTGAACAGAGCTGTGTGCACAGCAGGGGTGTGAATGTGTGTGTCTGGGGGAGGAGCTATGTGTGCTGCTGAGAAGAGCTGTGTGCACTGCAGGGGTGTGAATGTGTGTGCTTCTGGGGGAGGAGCTATGTGTTCTGCTGAGCAGAGCTGTGTGCACTGCTGGGGTGTGAATGTGTGTGCTTCTGGGGGAGGAGCTATGTGTTCTGCTGAGCAGAGCTGTGTGCACTGCAGGGGTGTGAATGTGTGTGCTTCTGGGGGAGGAGCTATGTGTTCTGCTGAGCAGAGCTGTGTGCACTGCAGGGGTGTGAATATGTGTGCTTCTGGGGGAGGAGCTATGTGTGCTGCTGAGCAGAGCTGTGTGCACTGCAGGAGTGTGAATGTGTGTGTCTGAGGGAGGAGCTATGTGTGCTGCTGAGAAGAGCTGTGTGCACTGCAGGGGTGTGAATATGTGTGCTTCTGGGGGAGGAGCTATGTGTGCTGCTGAGCAGAGCTGTGTGCACTGCTGGGGTGTGAATGTGTGCACTGCTGAAGCAAAGCTATGTGCACTGCAGGGGTGTGAATGTGTGTGCTTCTGGGGGAGGTGATATGTGTGCTGCTGAGGCTGAGCTGTGTGCACTGCAGGAGTTTGAATGTGTGTGCTTCTGGGGGAGGAGCTATTTGTGCTACTGAAGCAGAGCTGTGTGCACTGCTGGGGTGTGAATGTGTGTGCTTCTGGGGGAGGAGCTATGTGTGCTGCTAAAGCAGAGCTGTGTGCACTGCTGGGGTGTAGCTGTTTTTGCTTCTGGGGGAGGAGCTGAGTGTGCCGCTGTGGCCGGGCTGTGTGCACTGCTTGGGAGTGGCTGTGTGTGCTTCTGGGAGAGGAGCTCTGTGGGGCAGAGCTGGTGTTGATCCTGGCGGCAGAGCTGTGAACACCTTGCTACTATGGGAAGAATTAGTGCAAGGTTCAGGTCACACAAACAATGCAATGAAAGGTGTTCTCCACCTTCATATAACTTAAGTTGTAACCTAAACAGGCACTCCTGCAACTTTTTTTTTTTCAAAAAATTCATTAGGCTATATTGACAAATGTGATTCTTTACCTGGTGCATTAAAGTGTTAAAGTTTGGCTGGTGGCAGTACAAACAGTACTTATTTCTTTTTCATACTATTTACGCCCTTCAGGTTATAACCCCCTCCCAGGCATAAACACATCTGCTCCATCCACAAAGGCTGTGCACCGAGTAGCTGCTACAATGCCAAATAAGACAAATTTACTGGCAGCCAATAAGGATTCAGAACAATTGATGGATTGGGGGCATCACATTGGATTTTGGATATAATTGCCATTTTACATATTCCCCAGAGGCTCATTTCATATCCTAATGTATTTTGCCTGGAAAATATCTCACTTATCTTCTGTATGTAGCCCCCTGTCCCAAACAGGGGCTACTATGTCAATTTAGTTTTAGGCTGGGCTGTAGTTAGCACAGATGGATTGTATAGTTTTTCATCTGGTTTGGCTTATGATTTCTCAATGTCGCCACTAGATGTCACTGACATCATAGTATGAGATTTCACAAACAAAACTAAGTTATGAATATATATGTTTTTCTCAGCCAATACAGTAGGAGCTTTATGCCATTGGTGCATGCTGGGGAAGGATATAAATATTTGGGATAGGCCATGTGCTCGCTCTCCTCCCCTGGGCTGAGGCCTAGGGAGGTGCTGCTCAATGGAGCTCTGCCGTTAGGCCCAATAGCCTTTTTTGGGGCCTAACCTATGCTGAAATGGTTCTGAAGCTGTCCTGCCTGGTCTGGAGGAAGCTGAGCCCAGAAGGAGACCCAGGGGAGGCCCCTTTTTGGAGAGAGCCAGAAAGAAGGCTGGTCTCTAAGAAGGGCCTGATGTCTCACTTGGAGGACGCACTGGAATTCAGGAACATGCTTACTTACAGTGTTGCCAGGTCAGTTTAAAGGTTCTAGCACTGTGAAGCTGGACATTGATCTGGATCTGTTGAGACTGTAAGTGATCTGCTACAGTATCTGGGACCCCTAACCCTCACATCCTTAGCCGTTCTGCAATAAAATTTTAAAAACATCAAAGTGACTGGCGCCCAACATTCTTTCTCAACCCTCACCCCCATTTTAGCCATGGGTGAAATGTTAGCCTGTCCCTGCCTCTGCAGGTGCTATCCTGCCTTTGGGGTGTCAAAGGGGTGCTTCATGTAATAAACTATATTACCAAAAGTATTGGGACGCCTGCCTTTACACGTATATGAACTTTTTTTAGACATTTCTTTTTAATACACATATGAACTTTAATGGCATCCCAGCCTTAGTCCATAGGGTGGTTTAATATTGGGTTGGCCCACCCTTTGCAGTTATAACAGCTTCAACTCTTCTGGGAAGGCTGTTCACAAGGTTTAGGAGTGTGTCTATGGGAATGTTTGACCATTCTTCCAAAAGCGCATTTGTGAGCTCAGGCACAGATGTTGGACGAGAAGACCTGGCTCACAGTCTCCTCTCTAACTCATCTCAAAGGTGTTATATCGGGTTGAGGTCAGGACTCTGTGCAAGCCACTCATGTTCCTCCACCCCAAACGTGCCTTGCTTTGTGCACTGGTCCAAATTATTTGATGGTGGGGGGGATTATGGTGTGGGGTTGTTTTTCTGGGGTTGGGCTTGGCTCCATTTTCAGTGAAGGGAACTCTTAAGGCATCAGCATACCAAGACATTTTGGACAATTTCATGCTCCCAACTTTGTGGGAACAGTTTGGAGATGGCCCCTTCCTGTTCCAACATGACTGCACGCCAGTGCACAAACAAGGTCCATAAAGACATGGATGAGCAGGTTTGGGGTAGAGGAACTTGACTGGCCTGCACAGAGTCCTGACCTCAACCCGTTAGAACACCTTTGGGATGAATTAGAGCGGAGACTGCGAGCCAGGTCTTCTCATCCACATCAGTGCCTGACCTCACAAATGTGCTTCTGGAAGAATGGTCAAACATTCCCATAGACACACTCCCAAACCTTGTGGACAGCCTTCTCAGAAGAGTTGAAGCTGTTATGGCCCGTACACTCGATCAGACTTTTTGACAACAAACATGCAAATTAGCTGTTTTGGAGCAACATCCGACCGTGTGTACGCTCCATCGGACAAACTTTTTCTGTTTGCATCGGACTTTTGTTGGCTGTGCGAACGCACAAACTTTCCGGCAACAAAAGTCCAATGGAGCAAAGTTTGATCGTGTGTACACAAAACCATCGGACTTTTGTACAAACTACAGTACGCAGCCGCGAGAATGTTTCCAGCGCGATCCCATCGCGCTGGTTCTCGGCGACAGGGTACTGTACATCTCGCGCTGGCTGCAATAGGAAAAACACATTTTGCTACTGTGGCGGGCCCTTCGGTCTGGTATGGGTTTTAGGGGGAACCCCCACGGCAAAAAAACGGTGTGGGGGCCCCCCCAAAACCAAACCAGACCCTTATCCGGGCACGCAGCCCGGCCGGTCAGGAAAGGGGGTGGGGACGAGCGGGCGCCCCCCCTCCTGAACCATACCAGGCCGCATGCCCTCAACATGGGGGTGGGTGCTTTGGGGGAGGGGGCGCCCTGCGCCCCCCCCCAAAGCACCTTGTCCCCATGTTGAAGTGGACAAGGGCCTCTTCCCAACAACCCTGGCAGTTGGTTGTCTGCGGGCGAGGGGCTTATCGGAATCCGGGAGCCCTCTTTAATAAGGGGGCCCCCCAGATCCCGGCCCCCCACCCTATGTGAATGAGTATGGGGTACATTGAACCCCTACCCATTCACCTAGGGAAAAAAAAGTGTCAATAAAAAACACAGCTCCGACTTCGGGGGTCTTCTTTGGACTTCGGGGGTCTCTACGGCCTCTACTCCCGGTGTCTGGTTCTTCTCCGCTCTCTCCGGCGTCTTCTTCCGGTGTCCTGTTCTTCGTCACTCTCTCTGGCCTCTTCTCCCGGTGTCCGGTTCTTCTCCCGCTCTCCGGCCTCTTCTCCCGGTGTTCGACCTCTTCTCCCGGTGTCCGGTTCTTCTGCCGGCTCCTCTGCTATCTTCTGCCGCTCTTTTGCTAGCAGTGGCCCGGACTTCTGCATCGTCTCCTTCCCTCCTCTCTTCTTCCGATGTTGACACGACGCTCTCTCTCCCGCTGTAATGTGGTCTGAGCGCTCCGCAATGACTTATATAGGCAGTGACCCCACCCCTTATGATGTCACAGTCCCGGGGCATGCTAGGACTGTGACGTCATAAGGGGGCGTGGTCATGTCATCTGATGACCAAACACAGAAGTTGACCAAAGGGTGGTGGTAAAGAGCTGAAAAACCACGTGATTTGGTGAAAGTTGGCTAAAAAAGGTCTGCCGCGTGTATGCAATACAAACTTATGGCCAACGCCCTTTGTACAAAAATCCAAGGGAAAGTTTGTACAAAGTCCTATCGTGTGTATGAGGCTTAATAGCTGCAAAGGGTGGGCCAACTCAATATTGGTTCCTACGGACTAATGCCCCGTACACACGGTCGGACCTTGTTCCGACAACAAAATCCTAGGATTTTTTCCGATGGATGTTGGCTCAAACTTGTCTTGCACACACACGGTCACACAAAGTTGTCGGAAAATCCGATCGTTCTAAATGCGGTGACGTAAAACACGTACGTCGGGACTATAAACGGGGCAGTGGCCAATAGCTTTCATCTCTTTATTTATTCTGAGCATGCGTGGCACTTTGTCCGTCGGATTTGTGTACACACGATCGGAATTTCCGACAACGGATTTTGTTGTCGGAAAATTTTATATCCTGCTCTCAAACTTTGTGTGTCGGAAAATCCGATGGAAAATGTGTGATGAGCCTACACACGGTTGGAATTTCCGACAACAAAGTCCTATCACACATTTTCCGTCAGAAAATCCGACCGTGTGTACGGGGCATTAGACTGGGATGCCATTAAAGTTCATGTGCGTGTAAAGACAGGCGTCCCAAATAGTGTATAAAGCTGGATTCACACCTATGCATTTTTAGTGCACTAGAGAATGTGTTCCATAGGAAACCATGTTGAATGGACTGTAGTGCAAATCTGCAAAATGCAAAAAGCACTAAAACTGCATAGGTGTGAATCCAGCCTTACTGATTCAGGACTGGAAGACTCAGGAACACTGCAAACAGTTCAGGAATATGGGAGGAGCAGAAATGAAAATAATGGTAATGCCGCGTACACACGATCGGAAATGCCGCCAGCAAAACTCCGATGACAGCTTTTTGTCGGAAAATGCGACCGTGTGTATGCTCCATCGGTCTTTTGCTGGCGGAATTCCAGCCAGCAAAAGATTGAGAGCATGTTCTCTATTTTTCGGTCGGAAAAAGTTCCTATGCGTTCGTCTGTATGCAATTCGGACGTGCAAAAAAATCACGCATGCTTAGAAACAATTCGACGCATGCTCGGAAGCATTGAACTTCATTTTCTCGGCTCGTCGTAGTGTTGTACATCACCGCGTTCTTCACGGTCAAAAGTTCAGAGAACTTTTGTGTGACCATGTGTATGCAAGGCAAGCTTGAGCGGAATTCCGTCCGGAAATTCCAATCATGTGTATGCGGCATAAGGACATATTATTATTATTATAAATAATAATAATACTTTATGGCTGAGTGCTCCATTAAAGCCCCTGCCCCCCATGTATTCAGTACACCCCTTCTCCCCGATTAATCGGTGTGCTCTGGCTCTTTTTCTATACAATTTTACATGTTTACAAGACTCCGGAGAGATCCAACATAGAACAGAGTTGACCTGTGGGGGATCAGAAAGAAATACTCTTTCCATTTACCGCTGCATAAAATAATTAATAGTATGTAGAATGAATTGACGGTTCTTTAGACTGTAAGCTCTTGGGATCAGCCTCCCTTATTTTCTGTGTGTGTATTCATTCATTTTTCATTATTGACTCGTACTCAAATCTCTATACAATGCAGAAGATGCTTACAGAGCCTATGAAAAAATGTAATTAGTTTATTATTGATTTCCTGCATTTTAAATAGCGCCAACATATTCCACAGACAGAACCACCATATCAGGTCCTTTTATAAAATGTCTGTAATTAAAAGACGTAGTAGAACACTAACGCTTATGTTCATCTTGATCTTTAATGCCTGTCCAGCTCTTAGTGTATCCTGTATACCGAGTAAAAAATTTCAGGTATTGCTGGGGGAAGTGTAGGCACATGGGACAGTGTCTAATGATTACCATAAACAGCAGATGTATCTTCCAGCAGTTTTGGGGTATAAATTATTTATTCCATCTGGTGTCACACAAAGAGGAAGTCGCTGAAACATGACTCTGGGCTGCCGATGTCCTTGTGTGACTTGTTCTAACAATAAAATATGGAAGATGTAATTAAGTCTGGGTTGGGTCACCAATGTAGAATTTTCAAAGGATGTTTTTTGCTTTTGATTAGATGAAGTTCTCACAATTCCTCATATGGCAGAATCTTCCCACATCCCCAAATGTTCCCAAGCTTCATACTCTGTCCTTAAAGGAACACATACCTGAAAAGTAATTGGTTGTCTCCCTGCTCAGTGATTTGTATGTAGTGAGCAAATTATATATTCTTCTCTATACAGTGTATGGGGACCTGAAGACACTAACGCCGTCTCCTATTACTATGCTGGCAGGAAAGCGTAACTGCTGATTTCCACACTAGCAATTCTCTTTATTGTAGATTTACTGTATAAACCTGATCACCATCAACATTGCCCCAAGATGGAGTATAACCCTTCCCGGCCATCCCTCCAGTGTGTTTTTATTTGCCCCAGGATGGAGTATAACCCTTCCCAGCCATCCCTCCAGTGTGTTTTTATTTGCCCCAGGATGGAGTATAACCCTTCCCTGCCATCCCACCAGTGTGTTTTTATTTGCCCCAGGATGGAGTATAACCCTTCCCGGCCATCCCTCCAGTGTGTTTTTATTTGCCCTAGGATGGGGTATAATGGCTTCTTCTGCTCTAGGTTGGTATTTTAAAATTAGAAGATGCAATTTTTTTTTAAGCTCCCCTAGGCTACCAGCTTTCTCCAGAGAATACGATAAACTAAAGGAAGAACTGCCCAAGGGGTTCTGGTAATGATGTCGGGGGTTCCCCGGCACATTGTGGGGTTCCATATATAGGACAGCAGTGTTGACATTTGTGTATGGGGACCTGAAGACACTAACACCGTCTCCTATTACTATGCTGGCAGGAAAGCGTAACTGCTGATTTCCACACTAGCAATTCTCTTTATTGTAGATTTACTGTATAAACATGATCACCATCAACATTGCCCCAAGATGGAGTATAACCCTTCCCTGCCATCCCTCTAGTGTGTTTTTATTTGCCCCAGGATGGAGTATAACCCTTCCCTGCCATCCCTCCAGTGTGTTTTTATTTGCCCCAGGATGGAGTATAACCCTTCCCGGCCATCCCTCCAGTGTGTTTTTATTTCCCCCAGGATGGAGTATAACCCTTCCCGGCCATCCCTCCAGTGTGTTTTTATTTGCCCCAGGATGGAGTATAACCCTTCCCGGCCATCCCTCCAGTGTGTTTTTATTTGCCCCAGGATAGAGTATAACCCTTCCCTGCCATCCCTCCAGTGTGTTTTTATTTGCCCCAGGATGGAGTACAACCCTTCCCTGCCATCCCTCTAGTGTGTTTTTATTTGCCCCAGGATGGAGTATAACCCTTCCCTGCCATCCCTCCAGTGTGTTTTTATTTGCCCCAGGATGGAGTATAACCCTTCCCGGCCATCCCTCCAGTGTGTTTTTATTTGCCCTAGGATGGGGTATAATGGCTTCTTCTGCTCTAGGTTGGTATTTTAAAATTAGAAGATGCAATGTTTTTTTAAGCTCCCCTAGGCTACCAGCTTTCTCCAGAGAATACGATAAACTAAAGGAAGAACTGCCCAAGGGGTTCTGGTAATGATGTCGGGGGTTCCCCGGCACATTGTGGGGTTCCATATATAGGACAGCAGTGATGACATTTGTGTAACTCTATGACGGGACTGGCTACTCTTATAAATATTAACTAAGTGTTTTATGTCACCTTATTGGGGCTCATTTACACCAAAACGCACTGCGCATAGAGAAGTGTCCATTAATGTGCAGAGAAAATTCAGAGGTAACAGATTCCTATGGGTAATAATCTGCTAGATTTTATTACAGGTGAAATGGAGTTCACATAATAAAACAAACTTCCTGAATTCTCTACAATGTACAGTAAGAGTCCAGCAAGGGGTTAACCATTCTGAGTGTAGGAAGATTTATATATGAGAGAGACAAGGGCAATGTGGCGGTCTGGTGTCCTCACTGTGACCCGCCGCGCCCTGCCATTATATGGTGCACACAGCCCTCTTTACGCTCATTATGTAAATACAGGTTGGCAGCGACATCCGCCAGGACAAGCAGCACTCTTGGCAGATTTAACCAGGTGAATGTATATCTGTGGTTTCGGATACGCCTGGAGATACTGCGATATAAGCCTGGATACATTAACACCTTCAATGCTGGAAAACCTGCCACTGTTATCCAACTGCTATTCTTTATCATGCTATTATTATTACCCTTTTATCTATAAAAGGGGAAGAGGTCCCAACTCTTGGTGCTCTTAAGGAGAGGAGGTGATAAGAGAAGATGGCATACAAAGTTATCTCCTGGCGTTTTGCGCCTTAATGACAACGTCAGAATGTCTACTCCAGTGTATGGCATTCTGTGCTGAAGAATTCTGCTAGTATGTCAATGTGATGTTAAATGTGTCCGAAATCTTGCAAAGTTAGAGTGAAGTGCAGAAAATGCATTTGTGTGTGGACATCCCTTTATTCTCAAATATTAAGGCTTCCGAACACAAATTGTCTTGAGTGGGCCTATGGCCAGCAGCGTGACACAATATTCTCCAGCAGGGGGGCAACTGTCCTATCCAAGAATAAGCAGGGTGGTGATTTGTACAATTTGGCACCAAGTGACCAATCACAAGCCCCCTTACAAGCAGTATGGCTAAAAACAGAGAACAGCGGAAAAAATTTATATATTTTTTGCTGTCCCAGACATGAGAACTTTACAGAATTATTAATGTAGAACAACACCAATACGTTTTTGTTTTTTTTTCATTTTTGATAGAGTGAGGTATAGTTATAACCCTTCTCAGGCTTTTTTCACCACCTGTGTCCCATTGCAGAGATTTCTCTTCATTTCCTGTCCCACAGGAAGTAAGAGGAAATCCTTGCAAATTAAGGGAATTACTTGGGGGCCCCCAGGTCACCAGAACTAGTGTCCCCATTGGAAGATTTTGTCTCTATTACTTTTCTGGGGACAACCCAAAATCTCCTTAGGGGCAGAGACAGCAGTAAAAACTGGCAGGTGTTCTGTTCTGTTCCCTCTTCACTCTATCCAAAACTTCAAAAGAAGTTTTGCCTTTAGTTATACTTCTATGGGAACTATCAGCTGTTCATTATAACTTGTCATATTTTAGGTGTCTTGCTATTTATGTCACTTTTAAGAGAAGAGTTTGTACTTGGAATATTGTATTATATTGTGTCAGAATTTATTGCACAGGTTAGATGATTCTTTCTGTTCTTATGTGAAGGATCACACCTGAAAAAACAGGTCCTTTTTATTGGGTACACGCTGAACGTTACTGACATTTAATGTAAATCCATCTCAGGATACGAGCAGCAGCACAGATGACGCTGGAAATGGTATTTGTCTATTCCTTGAGGAAATGAGAGAGGCTGCTCTGGAGATTTGTCATTCATCACACGACGAATGATTCCATCTCCCACCGCTGTGGCCGTCTCAGCACTGCTAACAGCCAGAAGATTTGCAATTCAATGGGATGCCGAGCAATCAAGACCTTTCCCTAAAAGTATAATTGGTGCTAAATTGTGAAATGTTCTTCGCTCTGTGTGTCTCTCCACTGAGAAAGAGATAAAAAAATATGAAATATCAGGAAGTTCTGGAGTCCCTTCACCAGATGGAGCAGTGAATGTTCAGTTCAAGCGGGGTTCCACTCAAATTTTTAACTTAATCTTGCCCCCTTCAGTTAATTGCATAGATGTTCAAATGCCACACGAAATTTTTTTTATCGCTGTAACTACCTTTATTTTTTTTTTTATATCGAAAAGCCAGTGGCGTGCAAAACACACCTCAAAAACTTCCACCCGGTGCCAAAAAAAAGTGCCCACACATAGAGAGTGAAACACAAAAACGTGCAACGGGTGTACAGAGTCCTCCACTAGGGAAGGACCTTATCCTGATCCCCTGGGGCGTTAGGCTCCAGACAGGGACTGAGGTCCTTCTGGCCGAAACCAGGCGGACCCCCACAACTGGAAGGACTGCCAAAGCAGACCAACCCAAGTACAGTGGGGCTCCCCCGAAGGGAGACCCCTCAAAGGAGAGGGCGAACCAAGCCAAAAGGCCTATGTCCTCCCCCTCCCAAGACTTTCAGAGTAGGCCCGAGGACCCACACCCTACTCGCCACACAGTGACAAAACGTGTATACAAGACAACCAAAAAAAAGCCAAAAAAGTGACAAACAGGGGTAAAAGAAAGAGTGGGGAAGATAGTGAGATGGGAGAGTGAAAGTGGCCATTGTGCAATACAATGGCCGGCCCTCCGGCCAGGCATAAAAAATTTCCCCTGGTCCTGGCCAAAAGGCCCGGCCCAAGAGGCAGGTGCGAAAAACTTGTGTTGTAGTGAAAGTGACCATGGTGCCATAAAATCAAGTGCTTACACACCGTGACTATACGGCACCCCTGAACTGTCACTTCAGGGGCACATTAACCACTGGCTTTTCGAAGCAGCCCTGACCCCCCAGCCCAGACCACAGCAGACCCCACCACAGACAGAAAGGATATGGAGATCAGGAAGCCGGAAAAGAGCCCTTTACCATCAGGCTCTGCCGTCGCTCCCATCACTCCCTCCTAATTACATTCGGGAAGTACTAATCACCCCCCCCCTTGCAAGAGGGGAGTAAGCGTTCTCTCCCAAATAACTGTCCGGAGCTAGATCTGCCCCAATCCAGGCCAGAAGGCCGGGGCCCTCCGGTTCGGACCCCGTGATTCTCCATCCCCATCAGAAGGCTTCCCTTTCGGCTACGAACCGCTCCAGGTCACCTTTACTCCAGCAGGCTTTGCACAGCAACCGCCATCCCATCTCTATTTCGCCATAGATCAGGGACGGAAGCAAGCGCCACCTCCTGGAAACTGATAAGAACAGATACTACACTTGATCTTAGCCAAAAGGCTGTAATTACCTTTATATTGTACTTTATTGTGACACTTCCTGTCTCTCCTCCCATGGGAGTAGGCGTGTTTATTGCCTTTCCCCGGCGCCGCACTGTCTCCTGGAAGCTTAGTGTCAGGCTTCCCAAGATTCAGTGCGGAAACAATGATCATGCGCGTGAACAAGCTGTGAATGAACAGCATTCACCGCATCCAGGAAATCAATGCTTGTGGGCTTCACATGCCCACAGGCAAGATGGAAACAGCCAGCATCACATTTTTTAAGTTATTCTTCAGTACGAAAACAGACAGAGGCAGAAATATTACACCCAAACTGTGAGTATTATTTTGGGATTAGCAAAGTGTCTCAATGACCTAAAAAAAAAAAAAAAAAAAAAGATTGGTCGCCGGACTTCCGCTTTCAGATCAGAATTCCATGAGCTGTTGTGTGCTGCAACCTGCGCCACCACCCCTGTGTGCACTATTTATTTATTTCAGGTACTTATATAGCGACGTCAATTTACGCAGCGCTTTACATATACATTCTACATTCACATCAGTCCCTACCCTCAAGGAGCTTACAATCTAAGGTCCCTAACTCACATTCATGCATACTAGGGACAATTTAGACAGGATCCAATTAACCTACCAGCATGTCTTTGGAGTGTGGGAGGAAACCGGAGTACCCGGAGGAAACCCACGCAGGCACAGGGAGAACATGCAAACTCCAGGCAGGTAGTGTCGTGGTTGGGATTTGAACCAGCGACCCTTCTTACTGCTAGGCGAGAGTGCCACTCACTACACCACTGTGCCGCCCTAATGTATAAAAACCCACATCAAGGACTCTGCAGGACATCAATTTTTCTGCAGGTTTGATTTCCCCCCATCTACTTTTGCTTTCCTTTAGGCTTGATAATCCAAAACAAATCTTTTGATGGACTGATAATGGGTTTGTTGATATTCACTCACTTCTTACCTCCCACTAGGTTTATAACGTTTGATGCCCTTAGATCTTCACATGGCATTCCATTGTGGGAGCATTATAGGTATCTCCAACTTTGTCACTTAATTTTACAACTTCTTAGGTCCCAGCCACCACTTATGCGCTGACCGCATTCAAGAGCCTTGACTGCTGAGGCGCAATGGGCCTAGGTACGAATCAACTGTAACATAATGGGATAACCCCCCCCACATCCTTGCCCCCTCACCCCATTTAATAAACACACTTACAACCACAAGCTTTGAACATCTCATGGAGCACTGTTCAATCCATCATCCAAAAATGGAAAGAGTATGGAACTACTGCAAACCTACCAAGACATTGCCATCCACCTGATCTGATAGGCCGGGCAAAGAGAGCATTAATCAGAGAAGCAGTCAAGAGGCCCATGGTAACTCTGGAAGAGATGCAGAGATCCACAGCTCAGGTGAGAGAATCTGTCCACAGGAACACTATTAGTTGTGCACTCCACAAATCTGTAATTTATGGAAGAGTGGTAAGAAGAAAGCCATTGTTGAAAGAAAGCCATAAGAAGTCCCATTTTCAGTTTGCGAGAAGCCATGTGGGGGACACAGCAAACATGTGGAAGAAGGTCAAATGAGACCAAAAGTGAACATTTTGGCCTAAAAGCAAAATGCTATGTGTGGCAGAAAACTAATACTGCACATCAGCCTGAACACACCATCCTCACCGTGAAACATGGTGGTGGAAGCATCATGTTGTGGGGATGCTTTTCTTCAACAGGGACAGGGAAGCTGGTCAGAGTTGATGGAGCCAAATACAGGGCAATCTTAGTAGAAAACCTGTTAGAGTTTGCACAAGACTTGAAACTGGGGAGGAGGTTCACCTTCCAGCAGTACAACGACCCTAAACATACAGCCAGAGCTGCAATGGAATGCTTTAGATCAAAGCATATTCATGTGTTAGAATGGCCCAATCAAAGTCCAGATCTAAATCCAATTGAGAATCTGTGGCAAAATTTGAAAATTGCTGTTCACAGATGCTCTCCGTCCAATCTGACAGAGCTTGAGCTATTTTGCAAAGAAGAATGTGCAAAAATGTCACTCTCTAGATGTGCAAAGCTGGTAGAAACATCCCCAAAAAGACTTCCAGCTGTAATTGCAGCAAAAGGTGGTTCTACAAAGTATTGACTTAGGGGGGCTGAATACATACTTTTTACATATTTATTTGTAAAATAATTTGAAAAACATAATTTTCCTTCCACTTCACAATTATGTGCCACTTTGTGTTGTTCTATCACATAAAATCCCAATAAAATACATTTATGTTTTTTTTGTAACATGACAAAATGTGGAAAATTTCAGGGGGGGGGGGTAAGAATACTTTTTAAAGGCACTGTATATATACAGTATATATATATATATATATATATATATATATATACAGTGGGGACGGAAAGTATTCAGACCCCCTAAAATTTTTCTCTCTTTGTTATATTGCAGCCATTTGCTAAAATCATTCATTCATCATTCAAAGTTCATTTTTTTTTCCTCCAGTCTGAGGTCCTGAGCACTCTGGAGAAGTATTCCTGTACTTGGCCGCATTCATCTTTCCCTCGATTGCAACCAGTTGTCCTGCCCCTACAGCTGAAAAACACCCCCACAGCATGATGCTGCCACCATCATGCTTCACTGTTGGGACTGTATTGGACAGGTGATGAGCAGTGCCTGGTTTTCTCCACACATACCGCTTAGAATTAAGGCCAAAAAGTTCTATCTTGGTCTCATCAGACCAGAGAATCTTATTTCTCACCATCCTGAAGTCCTTCAGGTGTTTTTCAGCAAACTCCATGCAGGCTTTCATGTGTTTTGCACTGAGGAGAGGCTTCCGTCGGGCCATTCTGCCATAAAGCCCCGACTGGTGGAGGGCTGCAGTGATGGTTGACTTTCTACAACTCTCTCCCATCTCCCGACTGCATCTCTGGAGCTCAGCCACAGTGATCTTTGGGTTCTTCTTTATCTCTCTCACCAAGGCTCTTCTCCCCCGATAGCTCAGTTTGGCCGGACGGCCAGCTCTAGGAAGGGTTCTGGTCGTCCCAAACGTCTTCCATTTAAGGATTATGGAGGCCACTGTGCTCTTAGGAACCTTAAGTGCAGCAGAAATTTTTTTATAACCTTGGCCAGATCTGTGCCTTGCCACAATTCTGTCTCTGAGCTCTTCAGGCAGTTCCTTTGACCTCATGATTCTCATTTGCTCTGATATACACTGTGAGCTGTAAGGTCTTATATAGACAGGTGTGTGGCTTTCCTAATCAAGTCCAATCAGTATAATCAAACACAGTTGGACTCAAATGAAGGTGTAGAACTGTGACAGACTCACCCGGGACAGAGGCTTTTGGAGGGGACTGAATGTGAGCCTCTTGCCTACAGATTATGGGCCCTGGCATTTGGGGTACCCTTGAGGTGTCGTTACTTTGGCTTCGGGTCCTTGTCCCCCAAGACACACAGACTCTGGGGACCATGTATTTGCCATATTAGCAAGTCATACTGTTGGGACTCATACTGTGAGGAGATGCTAATGTCATCAACTCCACTCACCTGTCTGATGTCTGCTATACTGTGTTTAATGTAAATGAGTCTAGTCTGGCTTACCACAGGTTCTAAGAGTATTCAACTCATTGTTGTTTGTATTGTTAATTGTAATTGGCTCCTGCTATTGTTTAATGTACTGTGTGAAGCTTGGTGACAACAAGTCTGACCTGTCGTGAAATCCTGATGGGCACAGAGTCACATCAGCTGCTTAAAGGGATTAGTTAGCTAGCTCATGTTAATTAGGTTACAGTTGTATTGTTAGAGTAATATGAGCAGGAGGGGGGAACCTCCTCTTCTACTGTATATAAGACTGTATTCTGGTTCTAATAAAAAACAGTCCATGTTAGCAGTGAAACAAGTGTCGTCTTGTTTTATGCTTGGGAGCGGTTGGAATATCTGATATCTGTGTCCAGACTGGGAGGAAGTGGTATACTGACGGAAGCACTCAAGCGGAGTGAGGGACGTTCCGTGACAAGAACCATCTCAAGGATGATCAGAATAAATGGACAGCACCTAAGTTAAATATATGAGTGTCACAGCAAAGGGTCTGAATACTTAGGACCATGTGATATTTCAGTTTTTCTTTTTTAATAAATCTGCAAAAATGTCAACAATTCTGTGTTTTTCTGTCAATATGGGGTGCTGTTTGTATATTAGTGAGGAAAAAATGAACTTAAGGGGGTCTGAATACTTTCCATCCCCACTGTATATATATTTATATATATATATATATATATATATATATATATATATATATATATATATATATATATATATTCAGTATCTCACAAAAGTGAGTACACATCTCACATTTTTTTAAATATTTTATTATATCTTTTCATGTGACAACAGTGAAGAAATTACACTTTGCTACAATGTAAAGTAGTGAGTGTACAGCTTGTATAACAGTGTAAAATTGCTGTCCCCTCAAAATAACTCAACACACAGCCATTAATGTCTAAACTGCTGCTAAGTGAAAATGTCTAAATTGGGCCCAATTAGCCATTTTCTCTCCCTGGTGTCATGTGACCCATTATTGTTACAAGGTCTCAGGTGTGAATGGGGAGCAGGTGTGATAAATTTGGTGTTATCGCTCTCACTCTTTCATACTGGTCACTGGAAGTTCAACATTTCACCTCATGGCAAAGAACTCTCTGAGGATCTCAAAAAGAATTGTTGCTCTACTTAAAGATGGCCCAGGCTATAAGAAGATTGCCAAAACCCTGAAACTGAGCTGCAGCAAGGTTGGCTAAGACCATACAGCGGTTTAACAGGACAGGTTCCACTCAGAACAGGCCTCGCCATTTTCGACCAAAGAAGTTGAGTGCACATGCTCAGCGTCATATCCAGAGGTTGTCTTTGGGAAATAGACATATGAGTGCTGCCAGCATTGCTGCAGAGGTTGAAGGGGTGGGGGGTCAGCCTGCCAGTGCACCATACACCACACACTGCATCAAATTGGTCTGCATGGCTGTCGTTCCAGAAGGAAGCCTCTTCTAAAGATGATGTACAAGAAAGCTCACAAACAGTTTGCTGAAGACAAGCAGACTAAGGACATGGATTATTGGAACCATGTCCTGTGGTCTTATGAGACCAAGATAAACTTATTTGGTTCAGATGGGGTCAAGCGTGTGTGGTGGCAACCAGGTGAGGTGTACAAAGACTAGTGTCTCTTGCCTATAGTCAAGCATGGTGGTGGGAGTGTCATGGTCTGGGGCTGCATTAGTGTTGCCGGCACTGGGGAGCTACAGTTCATTGAGGGAACCTTGAATGACAACATGTACTGTGACATACTGAAACAGAGCATGATCCCCTCTGTTCGGAGACTGGACCGCAGGGCAGTATTCCAACATAACGACCCCGAACACACCTCCAAGACGACCACTGCCTTGCTAAAGAAGCTGAGGGTAAAAATGATGGACTGGCCATGCATGTCTCCAGACCTAAACCCTACTGAGCATCTGTGGGGCATCCTCAAACGGAAGGTGGAGGAGCACAAGGTCTCTAACATCCACCAGCTCCCTGATGTCGTCATGGAGGAGTGGAAAAGGACTCTAGTGGCAACCTGTGAAGCTCTGGTGAACTCCATGCCCAAGAGGGTTAAGGCAGTGCTGGAAAATGATGGTGGCCACACAAAATATTGACACTTTGGGCGCAATTTGGACATTTTCACTTAGGGGTGTACTCACTTTTGTTGCCAGCGGTTTACACATTAATGACTGTGTGTTGAGTTATTTTGAGGGGACAGCAAATTTACACTGTTATACCAGCTGTACACTCACTACTTTACATTGTAGCAAAGTGTAATCTCTTTAGTGTTGCCACATAAAAAGATATAATAAAATATTTACAAAAATGTGAGGGGTGTACTCACTTTTGTGATATACTGTATATAGTATTTATTTATATATATATATATATATATATATATATATATATATATATATATATATATATTGTATATACAGAATATAAAAAATATAAAACAGCACTCAGGGTACTATACAGAGAAAATCTTGCAGTCAGCATCCCCTCCACTCAAATGGAATCTTTTACTTAATGGATCTTACAAGATTCATACTGGAAATAATCTGTGATATTACGCGTTCAGAATTTATTTCTGCTGACCAATCATGGCATGATACATTTAAAAGTACAATTCACAAATATAGGGAAAAGCAGATACTAAGTTCTAATCCTTAGCACCACCCAACACGCCTCCAGCACACCGCTAGTTAAACTGTTGGTTAAGATCACACACCTGCATTCATTATTTATCAGCGCGGCGCTGAGATTACAAGCAATGGATGCGACGACGCTCAGAGAACATCACTGACTGACATTAAAATTAAAATTTATGGAGCTGCGGAGAGAGTTACCCCAGAGGATGACTATAAATATACCAAGAGCAATGTCCCCTGACCGCAATTTACCACATGAGAGCGATGGGGTATAAACCACACTTATTCCTTAAACTGGGACTCAAGATCTTTAGAATGTAAGCTTTTAGGAACAAAATCTTCTTTATAATTCTGTATCAGTTTATTCATGTATCAGAGAAGCTTACACTCTAATGGCCCTACTAGAGAAATTTGCTGTTACTATTAGTCATATACAGTACCATATATGCAGTATATAGCTAGTTCCAATGTATTCCACAGCACTATAATGAAACACTGGGCCATTTACACCAATTTCTGCACCAGAAGAGCTTACACTCTAATGTACCACCACAGTCATTATTATACATTTAAATTACTCTGACATATTCCATAGTTCTGTGCAGAGAACACTAAACCATTCACATCAGTCTCTGCAGCAGAGAAGCTTACACTTTAATGTTCCACTGATGTCACACGCACTGTTATTATTATTACAACATATTATACATTTCTAAAGCCCTGACGTATTTCACAGTGCTGTAAACACTAAGAGAGTCAAATCAGTTTCTGTACCAGAGGAGCTTACACTCTAATATCCCTCCACAGTCACATTATTATTATTATGCATTTGCACATATAGATCTGACAAATTCATATTCCATCGTCTCATATGTAATTGAACTTATATCATTATGGATTTAGAAATGATATCTTATTGATCTGTTTTCTGAAGTGAGAAGTTGACCCTAATATCTCACTAGATTGAATCTGGCGGACAATGTAGATTGTGAGCTCTGCGACAGTTATACCCTCTCATGCCCGCACAACTAACCACAATGTACCGGCAGCTCTAAAAACAATGTTCGTATCTGCATTTTCAAAGCTTGCAGAGCAGCCGATATTCAGAATCCATCAGCTGGAATAATAGAGAGGAGAATGAGAACATTAAACTTCAGGAAAAGCTGTTTCTATAGTAACCAGAAAAAAAATCTGTTTAAATAAAAGAATAATACAAATTGGAGGAGAAAGTGATGATAAAACGCTCTGTGATGCACAATCAATGTCACCAACAATCGCAATGCAATGTACCACGAACAAGGTAACACTGTATTAAAGGGGGGCTCCAGATAACATAATTCAGAGCTTAACAGAGCTTCAAAAATATCTATTTCTTTGTGTTTGCTTTCAGAATTTCCAATTTCTGGGATAAGGTTTTCCCTTGTTTTAGTCCTCAGCCTATTCTCGCTCCAGGCTCCTTCTAATGACTGCAGCCTTCCAGAGATAAATAAATGAGCTGTAGGGTCAAGTCTCTGCCCCTTCTTCATGGTCCTATCACTGCAGATAATGTAATTGGTCCTTTTGTTGATCCTCTGACATGCTGCTAAGCCAAATTCCATGCACCAGTTGGGTCAAATTCACTCTCTTCTAATAACACATGTGTAGCGCACCCCACATAGGAGCCAGGAGTAGAACTGGGATCACCCACCCTGCACAGCCAGGCACACCAAATTTCCACAGGCATGCTTGAGTCAATGACCAGTCCAGTACTTTGTTTTTGTATTTTATTTAAGGAATTTACACTTGGATGGGGAAAGGGGTACTATGGGATGCCTATTTGACTTCAGAAAAACTCTTCAGGAACAACTTTTCCTATATACAGCTGTATACAGTCTCTTCTTCCTCCAGCACTCACTTGCTTGCAAAAGAAACAGACTCAGCTGGGACACCTTTAGTGGATCTGGCAAAGCGCTGGCAGATCGAAGCAAGAGCCCTTTTCAGGCAAGAAACCCGGGGACCCATTAGTTGTGTAGCAAAGTCCAGTGTCAAGCTTACATCCCTGTGGCTACTGATCTCAGCGCCACCTCTTCAGGCACTACCAGCCCTCTGGGCAGTAGTTGCCCCTTTCACTAGCCCTTCTGGCTAATTCTCTTTAGTCCTCCCAGACTGACATCACAGTCCTCCCAGCATGCACACCCACCAGCCCATGGAGAACTCCTGGATGTGCTGTCTCTCGCACGCTGTCCTTACATATGCTTTCGTGCATCCAGAAAGAATATCCTCGGTGTGTTGTAGAGGGTCGCTCCAGTACCCGAGCTCCAGGCCCAAAGTCATTCCCAGACTATGGGCACCCTTAAGGGTCACTGACAGCCTTCTCAGCACTCCTCCTCCATCTTCCACCCGACTGCCCCTTGCTGGCTTGACACATGAGTATTTTTGAGGTACCCGCCCCCCGCCAGCCCATTTACTGAGGATAGGCTAGGGCCCTCATCAACACTCCAGGGAGGTCCTCCTAAACTCCACCCTCTACTTCTGGAAGCTTCTCCAAGGTTCCAGAGAGCAGGGGGAGTTACCAGAGATGCTGTCTGTTGAGTCATCCAGCCTTCCTGAATCACTCAGCCCTGACCCAGTTTTAACCCAGGCTTGGCTGCTAGCCAAGCCAAGTGTACCTACTCTAACAACTATGTACACTAGCACACTAAGCTAAAAGGTGCTACACATGCTTCTGGTGCAGATCAGGGGAGAAACTAAAAGTAACATAAAGTAACATAAAGGGGAAGAGGGTGACATAAAAGAGCACCTGTTGTCATGAATTGCACAGGCCCTCTGTGAAAACTGTAAGTGGAAGCAATGTCTAAAGTTGAATATGAGTTTTACCTTTTGACACTTTCCCCAAATGTGCCTTATGGCTGCTGACATTTGGACACACAAATTGAGTAGAAAACGGTCGGTTTTCAAACTAGCATAGGTCAGGGCAAATGGTGCTTGGGCAGAGGCGTAACATAAGTAAGGGCAAACAGTGCTCTGGCAGAGCCGTAACACAGGACAGGGCAGACAATGCTCAGCTGACCCGTAACACAGGTCATGGCAGAAGACAGTCATAGTGCTCATGCAGAATTGTAGCACAGTTTGAGGCAGACAGTGCATAGGGCAGGGTAGATGGTGCCCAGGCAAAACCGTAACAAAAGTCAGGGCAGACAGCACTCAAAGACAAAGGCATAAAGGCAAAGACATAATGCAGATCAGGGTAGATGGTGCTCAGGCAAGGCTGTAATACAGTTCAGGGCAGATGGTGCTCAGAGACATTACGCATGTAGCTGGGGTGCAGCGTGGTGTGGCAGCAATAACACACACAGTCCAGGTGTAACGTAAAGAATTTGTATTGAAGTAATGCAAAGACAGTTCACAATAAACCCGTTGGGAAGACAGCCCAACTGAGAACACTCACGAGATTCCAACAGCATGTAGAGAGCAAGTTTCACCTGACAACTGACAGTGCCTGTTAGGAAGGGCAGAATGTGGCTTGGCTGTCTCATGCCCAAGCAGGAACATGTCAAAAGAATTTTGTGAACCCTATGTTTTCCCTCCTCATCAGGAACCTTTCCCTGTCGCTAGTTCTGTCCCTACCAGACAGAGTACCTGTTTATCTGCTACCCACTCGCAAATGCGCGCCAAGCCTGAGAGCCAAGGTCTTAAAAAGTCTCTGCCTGACCCAAGATGGCCACTGAAGTCATTAAAGTGGCAGCATCTAATTGGATAGCTTCCCTAGTGACCTAGTAAACCATAGAGGAACTATGTTCCTCTGACTTCCTCTCCAACTGCAATGCTGCTGTAGACGAGCACCACGTACAGAGCAAAACATAGACTGTTCCTGCCTACACGCAGGTCAGGGTAGAGGGTGCTCAGGCAGAGCCATAACACAGGTCAGGGTAGAGGGTACTTAGGCAGAGCCATAACAGAGGTCAGGGCAGGGGACACTCAGACAGAGCTGTAAAATAGGTCAGGGCAGACATTGTTCAGGCAGAATTGTAACACAGATCAGGGCAGATGGTGAGCAGGCAGTTGTAACAGAGGTCAGGGTAAATGTTTTTTGGTAGCTGGTGATATCACTGGGATGTCTCTGTTGCAATAATTTGATAATCCAGATGTGACCTGCCTGTAACCATAATAAACCAGGATTAAAGAATACCAGTCATAGCACAAGCCCTGGAGGTGGTGGATCACCTAAGGAAAGTAATCCGTTCTTTTCAGCTTTATTCTATTCAGACATAAAGGTGCACACCACTGGAAAACACCGAGCAGAGCAGATCTGTGTGGGCACTTTGACCTGACTGCCAGAGCCTGCTGTATCTTCTGCAACCTCCTGCTAATTTATGGTCTGGAAATCCCTTTTCAGGACCACAGGTGTCAGTGAGGCAACTTTAGAACATGATGGAGGATTATGCGGCAATCTGTGTGATTCTCTGGAGTTGTTTTTCGTCTCACAGACCGCATTGCAGAAAAAAAAATGTCAGGATTTGTTAACACCAAGTGAGCGATAGAGAGTATTTACTGAGCAGCAGCGATCCTGTCCCTCTTCTTATATGACCCATTAGAGAAACTCCCCACATGAGGCATTCCATTTCTTGTGGCTAGTTTGTGACTTTGCAGAAATAAAATGTGAAGGGGATAACAGAGTGGTGGTTATATTAAGCTGCAGCTTCCATTTCCTTTCAATAACTTCACAGATCAGTTTTACAACAGATGAGATTGTCTGAGACCTCATTGGGAACAAAATAGTTTAGATTTCAAAGAAAAAGATGAGCGTAAGGTTTCTTACCCCGATAATGTCCCTGTATGGACCTACTATCACTTTTATGTTATCCCTTACCAATATAAATGTCCCTGGATTCACCTCCTATCTTCTTTATATTATCCGTTACCCCTGATAGTGTCCCTGGACTCACCTCCTTTCCACTTTATATTATCTCTTACCCTGATAATGTCCCTGGACTGACATCCTATCCTCTTTATATTATCCCTTACCTTGATAATGTCCCTGGATTGACATCCTATCCTATCCTCTTTATATTATCCGTTACCAATGAAAATGTCCCTGGACTCACCTCCTATTCCCTTTATGTTATCCCTTACACAGATAATATACCTGTACTGATTTCCTGTCCCCTTTATATTATCCCTTACCCTGATAATGTCCTTGGACTCACCTCCTATCCACTTTATTTTATCCCTTACCTTGATAATGTCCTTGGACTCACCTCCTATCCCCTTTATATTATCCCTTACCCTGATAATGTCCTTGGACTCACCTCCTATCCGCTTTATTTTATCCCTTACCCTGATAATGTCCTTGGACTCACCTCCTATCCACTTTATATTATCCCTTACCCTGATAATGTTCCTGGACTCACCTCCTATCCCCTTTATATTATCCCTTACCCTGATAATGTCCTTGGACTCACCTCCTATCCATTTTATATTACCCCTTACCCTTAATAATGTCCCTGGAATCACCTCAGGCTGTGCCTGCAGCAGTGACAGCGTGGCGCTGGAAGGCTTGGTTTTCAGTTAAGTTTTACATAATGTGCTAGTATGCGATGCATACTAACACATTATGACTTTACCTTTCAGGGTGCAAAAAAAAAAAAACACCTAGTGGTTTACTACCGCTTTAAATAAAATAAAAGCATTCTTGAAACTATAAAATATGCTTAGATTAATAAAACAAATGTCACTGTATAAATATGAATTTAGATTACCTTAAAAGAGGACACTGTTAGTGAGTAGAGCAGTGGACAGTGTTAGTAGGGCAGTGGATGGTGTGTGGATACTGTCAGTAGGGCAGTGGATGGTGTCAGTAGGGCAGAGGTTGGTGTCAGAAGGGCAGAGGATGGTGTCAGTGGGATAGTGGATGTTGTTAGTAGGGCAGTGGACGTTGTTAGGGCAGTGAACGGTGTCAGTACAGCAGGAAATGTGTCAGTAGGGCAGTGGATGATGTCAGTAGATTTTTATTTTTATTATTTTATTTATTTATTTTTACAGTTTTTTAAAATTATTTTTTACAATTTTAGGTTGTATCATTTTTTTTTACAATATTTTTTTAAGTCCTGTTAGGAAGGGGGCTTTGGTGAAATTTTAGACTGGCAGTCTCATTTCTCCAGCTGTACTGCAGTCATTTATTTATCTTCTTCTGCATTCTTCAGGTATCGGATAGCACCTAATTCACAGGCACAGTAGGGTGGACCGACCTAGAGCGATATTTTTTGTTCATTTAAGCCGTACAAAGATGTGTTTTTATTTGTTTTACCACTATCTCCTTTGGATGGATGGGCTGTATAATTCCTTACTTAAAGCAATTGTAAACCGCGGCAGTAAAAAAAAAAAACTTTCTCCTGTCAGGAAATTGCACCTGCACATGCATCGCATCCTAGCACATTATGAAATACTTACCTTAGTATGAAGCCCTCCAGCCACGCGCTGTCACCGCTGACAGGGCTTCCATCTTCTCCTGGTCTGGCCTTCCGGGTTCGCGGGCTCGGGCTGTATGAGTGATCAGAGCTGCGACGACCTCAATCCCTCGGCTCCGGCATGGTGCTTTGAAGGTCCGGCACTGTATGCCAGACCTTCAGAGCACATGCGCTGATGATGTCACCCGCTTCATCCAGGGTGAATATCTCTTAAATGGTGCAGGTTTAGGAGATATTCATTTTACCTACAGGTAAGCCTTATTATAGGCTTACCTGTAGGTAAAAATCACACAGCGGACTTTACTACCACTTTAATGTGAAAACTTGAGATGCTGTGTTTATAATGTATTTCTGTGATATCTTTGTCTTATTAATAAAGAATGAAAAAAAAAATGTAGTTCTCTCAGTAATGTATACTTGAATTTGAGGAACAGAGAGAGAAAATGAAGAGAGAAAAAAGAGGAGAGAGATGATGAGAGGGTGGATGTCTGTGCAGGTCAGGTCATCTATATACATCCACTTAGGCAGTGTTGGAAAGTCATTAGTAGTAAGGAACATCATAAATTTGCAGTATTCCTGGCTGTGTGAGAACCTATCCAGAAGTAAGAGGGCAGCACAGGGTTGGGGCTGCAACTTGCAGTCGAACCAAAAGGGACGGTTCTGGCGGTCGGAGAACCTATCATGGTCGGAGATAGAAGGGAAGCTGTCGCCACTAAGGGACCAACCCCCTTTAACATGGATCACAGTGAGTAACTGAAGCAAGTACTGGAGCAACATTCTCACCAAACGGGCACGGTGAAGAATCAGGAAACTTCAGGCGGTGATCAAGTCAGGTACCCAACAAGCGGAGGTGATGCTTGCAGAGCAGCCTTGTGTGTCAAGTCAGAGACCAAGCCAGTTAGCAGGGGTGAAGCTTGAAAGGTATCTGGAGTGCCAAGCTAGGGACCCAGCAGTGAAGCGTGGGTGACACTTGAGGGAGATACCACCGCAAAAGCCTTGAGGAGCTCAGGGGATTCAGAATCAGTGAATCAGAGGGACTAGTGAAAGACTAGGAGCTCAAGGGGCTGACGAGCTACAAATGGACATTGTAGTGAAGCTGTGAGAGCTGTTGAACTTTGTGTTAGGAACTGTTAAATACTGTTGCCATAAGAGACAGCAAACCTGCACATGCAGAAGTGGCACCTTGCTGGGGCCTTTCCCTGTACGGCTGTCTTCCTATTGAAGTCTCAGAGTCTGCCTATTGAAATTGCAACCACTTAGGGGTGTCCTGGCCCTAACCCTCTTTCCCCTGCAAAATATAAAAGGGACTGTTAAAAGAAATAAAACCTCTTTTGCATCCAAGAAGTGTCTGGTGCCCAATGACTTTCACCATCTTTGCACCCACTATGATTCACAACCCACAGTGGTGAATCAAAGGTTCAGCGGTCTATGGCCTCAAAGGTTCTCATTAGACTGGAAGAGGTTAGAGATTCTGCTACATTTGGCGCCCAACGTGGGGCTAAGTTGTTGTCTTTGCAGCAGTCTCCCATAGCAACCGGCTTCAGCTCCATCGGGACTTCGTCTGGCTCTGTAGGAATGTTGCAAGTAACATTTGCCCTTCTTATAGACTGTGTTGTTGTGTGTACCATCAGTCTGGGGAAGAACCAACAAGTCTCACTGCTAATGGGAGAGAATCAGCCTGTTCTTTTGACACTTCCTGCCAGTGCTGTAAGGGTTAAAACAGGCCCCAAAATTATCCCTTACCCCGATAATGTCCTGGACTCCCTGCCTATCCCTATTATATAATCCCTTAACTCTGATAAAGAAAAGCCCACAGCAAAAAGAATAGAAGAAATAAGAGCAGGGCTACGTGAAATGGGACCCTGTAGGCTGGTTCAGCGAGGGTTAAATTATTCCTGCAATTAACTTGGGCTCACAGGGGATTTGTCAGAGCGGTGTGAGGGGGAGGCACTGCAGAGAAGAGGTCAGAGGTGCAGACATCCGGTCAGCACATGAGGATAAGAAAAGCTAGTGTGCTGACGTGTCTGCCCCTGCTCTCCTCTGTGGATCGATGGCTGAGGCTGGAAGGATGGCGGAGCAGCTGCGGGTAATGGCAGAGACAATGGGCACGGCATGGCTGCAGAGCCAGCTCACAGTCATGCAGGGAATGGCTGCTGCGGCTCCCAGCGGGTCACAGATGCGGTGTGCTAGGCGGGCATGCCCGCCGGAGCGCTACAGCCTCTCCGGGTCCCCTCGAGCTTAGCCCAGCTTGGGGGGGTCTGGTTTACTACCCTCAGACCCCGCCGGCTCCGCCGCCATTGGCGGAAGCTGGGGACGGTCCCAGGAGGACGCCTCGGCGGGGGCTGACGGGTCGGCAGACGGGACGGCGGCGCAGCACCTCCCCACCCCCGGCCTCCAACCGTGCACAAACCAGGGGGAGTGCGGCACCATCCCCGGTGGATGTTTCCCTGGAGATGGCGGCTCAGCGGGGAGGAATTGCACAGAGACGAGCCCATCCACCACGGCAGCTGGTGTCCCCAATGCACCCGGATCCAGCCAGGATTCGAGGGCCACAGCGGAAGGGAGGAGAAGCATGGCTCCTCCTACCTCTATGGGGGTGAAGAGGTCCCACACTGCCGCTGCCGGGATCAACAGTCCCACGGGCCAAAGGCGCAGAACTGATGACGAGCTGCCAGGGCCTTCCGCGGCCGGCACATCCTCACCAGTGCAATCTCCAGGCGATCTCCAAGATTCGTCCCGCTCGGAAGGGGAGCTGTCCAGCGAGGAGGAGGTAGTCGCCCCCCCGAGGAGGTCAGCTTTGGTGGATTCCAGATTGACGGCTGTGGGACCACGTCCTGGTCGGCCCGGTAAGTCCATGCCTAATGTTGATTCTTCTTTTCAGTCTTCTCCTGTCCATATGTCCGGCTTCAGGGGTAGGCGGACCCTGGGAGTAAATGTCCCTTCAGCAACAGGGAGTGGGGTCTCTCTTCCCCTCTGTCGGTCGTCAGGTGTGGGGCCAGCCTCGTCTGGGGAAGCCATGGCCGCGCAAGACCTGTTGGTGGGACTACGGTTGTTGGTGCAGCGTTTCGATGCGGGCACGCCGGCGGGATCCCCGCCGTTGTCGGCCTGGGTTTCAGAAGCGGGTCAGGCAGGGGCTCGATCAGTAGTGGGTCAGGTACAGGGGACAGTGCAAGGGTCAGAAGTGGTGGTGTCACCGGGGGATTCGGTGGTTCAGGAATCGAGTGCCCCTTCCCCTGCGGTTCCCGCAAAAGAGGTTAGCAAGAATACAGAGCTGGTTCAAATCCCTGATTCGGCCAAGTGCAAAGTGTACGTCTGATTTGAGGGCCCCGTGGGGACTCATCTCAAAGCTGAAGTACGAGAAAAGATTTGGAAAGGGGAGTATGTGGAGATCTTCACGTTGCTCCCTGTGGAAAAATCTAACCTGGACAGGGTTAAGCCGGAGGAATCAAAAAAAAGAAGATGAGGAAAAACGGCGGTATCGGTTGATTCCGCGAATGTTTAGTAATTGGTTGCAGGGATTCGCCATTTTGGCTATTGTCATCGGCAAAAAAGCATTGGAGAATTGCTCGCCATTGTTTTGCTATCTGGACTCCATTGGCAAGGCCCAGAGGGTTTACGGTGGTGTAGCTTGGCTGCGATATGACGAACAATTTCGTCAACGCAAAGCTATACACCCTTCACTGCGCTGGGACCATAAGGACATCAGTTTGTGGATGAAACTTATGTCCTCTCCGCGAGCCTCTACGCGTTTTTTCCAGCAGGGGCTGGGAGTCCAAGCGCCCCTGGACAGCCGGCCACAAAAAAGCGGGCAATTCAATGAGGGTTCTTTTAGGTTCAGCGCCAACTGCCGATACAAACAAGAATGCTCACACTGCGGAGGGACTCACCCCCTGTCCTGTTGTTTTAAGGCCGGCAAATCCCATACCGGCGATGCTGCAGGCAAGAGGCCGAACGCCGGTGAGGGTGGACAGGATGTCCCCCTTTCTAAATAAATATACGGACTGGCAGGCGGCTCAGTTGCTACAAGCGGGTTTCCTGGAGGGTTTTGTTATTCCTTGCACCCTTACGCAGATTCCCCCTATGGCGGACAACCTTAGATCTGCCAGGGTACACTCCGAGGTGGTTTCTGAGAAGCTCGCTAAGGAAGTGGCATTGGGTCGCATTGGCGGCCCCTTTTTGCTTCCCCCTTTGGAGAATTTAGTGGTGTCACCGTTGGGCGTTGTTTCGAGGAAAGAGCCCAATGGGTTCCAGTTGATACACCACCTCTCGTTTCCAAAAGGTGGTTCTGTTAACGATGCCATCGACCCGAGGTATGTGCAGTATCATATACTTCGTTGATGCTGCCGTGTGTTGGGTTCGGCGATACGGAAAAGGGGCCCTTATAGCCAAGGCAGATATAGAAGCGGCCTTTCGTTTGCTCCCTGTTCACCAGCACAGTTTTCATCTCCTGGGTTGTAAATGCTTTGGGGCCTATTACGTGGACCTATGCCTGCCTATGGGTTGTTCCAGCTCTCTCATTCTTTGAAACTTTTAGTTCCTTTTTGGAGTGGGTGGTACGGGACATGGCAGGCGTCAATTCAGTCATTCATTACCTGGATGACTTTCCCATCTTCTAAGTTATGTGGAGTACTGCTGGCTACAGTGCAGCACATAGCGGAGCGTTTTGGGGTACCCCTTGCAGCTGACAAGACAAAAGGCCCTGTGGAGGTGATTACATTTCTGGGGATTGAGATTGATTCTAGGGCAATGGAATGTCGTCTGCCTGACGATAAGTTGCATGCCTTGAAGGAAGAGGTTCACTTAATTGCAGGAAACCATAAGATCCAACTGCGGGACCTGCAGTCTCTACTCGACAAGCTCAAATTTGCATGCCGTATTATGGGCAGAGGTTTTTGTCAACGGCTGTCAGCTGCCATGGCTGGGGTCATGTCACCCAGGCATTTCATCAGACTAAATAGAGAACACAGGGATGGCCTGCAGGTCTGACGGGCATTTCTGGACCAGTTCAAGGGGTGGTCCATCTGGATGGAGGAGCCGGTCAGCAATTATGACCTGGAACTCTTTACGGATGTGGCTGAATCTACCGGGTATGGGGCATTTTTGGGGGGTAGGTGGAATGCGGAGCACTGGCACAAAGAATGGCAGGAGGCGGGATACCTAAAGAACTTAGGGGGTCATTTACGAAAGGCAAATCCACTTTGCACTGCAAGTGCACTTGGAAGTGCAGTCACTGTAAATCTGAGGGGTAAATCTGAAATGAGGGGAAGCTCTGCTGATTTTATCATCCAATCATGTGCAGGCTAAAATGCAGTTTTTTTATTTTCCTTGCATGTCCCCCTCGGATTTACAGCGACTGCACTTCCAAGTACACTTGTAGTACAAAGTGGATCTTCCTTTCGTAAATAACCCCCTTGGTGCTACTGGAACTTTTTCCAGTGTTGGTTGCCTTTGCACTCTGGAGGGAAGTTCTCTGCAACAAAAAGGTATGGCTGCATTGTGACAACCTGGGGGTAGTGCAGGTTCTTAACTCGCTGTCAGGATCCTCCCCTCCGGTCATACGTTTGTTGCAATACTTGGTTTTGTGTTGTTTACAGCAAAACATTTTCTTATATGCTGTACATATTCCCGGAGTGGAGAATACAGTGGCTGACGCTCTTTCCCGTTTTCAGTTGGACAGGTTCCGCGCCGGGTGAGGAGCAGCACGGAATCCCTTTTCCTGCTCATCTATGGTGGTTTGCATTGGAATCGCCTCCGGTCTGATTCGAAAGTCCTTGAGTGAGTCGACATGGTCGTTTTATTCCAAGGTCTGGAGGGAATGGGAGTCTTTAAAGTGGATGTAAACCCAATGTCATCCTTTCTAAACTACTGCCATAGGGGTTATCTATAAGGATATACATGCCTCCTGCATGTATCTTTACCTGTCAAATATCTCCCCTCTGTCTGTTATGAGATCCGAAAAACTGCAGATTCTGTGGGTGGGTCTGTTGTCTGGAGCTTGGTGGGTGGAGTCGTGATGTCAATAGACTCCCCACCCACTTCTACACTCCCCTTGTCAATATGCATTTTCTCCTGTGTATTTCTTACACTGAACTTCTGCTATGATCTCTAACATCCAGTGAAAAGACAGGAAAGTGACCACATGACTTCAGCATGCCAAAGCATGCCAAATCATGCTGAGGTGTGGAACAGCCAATCCTTGCAGTGCTGCTGAAGAAAGGAGTGGGGGTGGGAATTAAAAAATAATGCATGTCTTAGGCTAGTGCACGAGATATGTAAATCACCTGTCACTTACAGCAAGGGGGAGGATTTGACAAAGTTTTTCTCTGTTTGTCAAGTTTCATCTCACTGAACAATAAAAGAGGATTGTATAAATAAAATAAAAGAACTCTTTGTGGCAAGACTGGGCTCAAATGATAGGAAATCTTATACTCTACATTATGACATAAAAAAAAAAAAAAATTTCGGGTTTACATCCTCTTTAACACAGCGATCAGGCTGTGAGGGTGATAGTGGGGATATTAGCCAGTTAATTAACTATTTTATATGCACGTGTTTTGCGGAAGGGGTATCTATTTCAGCCATGCAAAGAAAATTGGCTGGCCTGGCTTTTTGGTTCAAAATGCGACGCATGCCCGATTTTACCAAAGACTTTTTGGTGAAATAGGCATTGAGAGGTTATCGAAAGGGTGTTCGTCGGCTGGACGGCCGCCGGCCTATCACTTTTGATATTTTGCATTCTTTGTTCTTACAGATGACCGCGGTTTGTTCATCTGAGTTTGAGACGTTGCTATTCTGGGCGGCATTCACGTTGGCATTTTATGAAGCCCTCAGGGTGGGGGAACTGGTTAGCCCTTCCAAGGTGGCACATGGGGGCTTGTCGGCGGACGACGTCCGCTGTGATGACTCGGTGGTCAGGCTTTTCATGCGCCATTCAATGACGGATGAAGCCGGCAGGGGGGCTCACATTGATTTGCGCCAAATACAGGGTTCATTCTCATGCCCTGTGAAGACGGTGATGGCTTACCTAATGCTTCACCCAACAGTTGCCGGTTCTTTTCTGGTCCATTCGGATGGTTTGGCTTTATCTAAGTTTCAATTTGTATCGGTACTGCGGTGCTGCCTCTCGTCTGCCGGTGTCAGGGACAGTAATTTTTCATCACATTCTTTTAGGATTGGGGCAGCCACTGAGGCGGCCGGTGGTGTCTGGGCAGTGCTGTGGTCAAGCGTATTGGCAGGTGGGAATCCGATAGATTCAAAATTTAGGTCCGCCCCCATTTGATTTGATTTAAACAGTGCAATTCAAGCATGTGCTTTGTATTTTGAGGATTATTTGGAAAACTATAGGAGATTAATGTGCGTGTGTGGCCAGCTCTCAGTCAATGTCAGACAAGCTATTGAGTGATACTCTAGTGAGTCTAGTCTGTATCACATGGAAGGGAAATGAGCGATCCTTTCTTCTACAGCTGTTTTGCAGTGAAAACTCTGCATATCTGGTTTTACTGCAACCAGTTTATTTGCATGGCTTCCAGGCTTGTCTGACATCACCTGCAGTACATGTGACATCACTAGGATGTCACATGTACATCCTAGTGATGTCACATGTACTGGTTTATAAAAAAAAAAATAAATAAGGTAGGGGCAACCTGTGTCTTTTTGTTTGTGTTTAATTTTTCCGTGATCTGTTGAGTAGTAATGATGGTAAGATTGTGATGGGTGTGTGTGTGCTATGTTTCACTTTTTCTTTCAGATCATACTTGCCTCGCTTGGATCCTGGGCCATTCTTTTGTGCATTGGGGCAAGGAGGGCTGATATCAGGCCTAATGGCCAACAGCTGGGTTTTCCAAGAACAGAAGCCAGCATCCGATGGATTGGAGTTCCGGGGATGTTGTGGAGCAGGGTGGTACCAGAGGTCAACAGGATCTCTAGATGGGATAGGCCCATGGATATATTGGTCATACATGCAGGTGGTAATGACCTTGGGGTTAGATCGACTAGGCACCCTATACGGACATTAAATTTGATGTGCTGCGACTGCAGGCAGCATTCCCGTACACGATAGTGATATAGTCAGAGATGGTGGCCCGCACCACCTGGCAACTTGCCCAGTCAGTGGCAAAGGTCAACAGGGCCCGGGTTAAGGCCAATAAAGAGGTTAGGAGGTTTATTGCAAGAAATGGAGGTCTAGTAGTCAGGCATAAGGAGCTTCAGTTTGAGACCTGGAGATATCTCTGTGGGGATGGAGTTCACCTTAATTAGGTGGGAACGGACCTGTGGTCCTTAGGCTTAAAGGAGTGTATACAGCGAGCAATACGTTGTTGGCGGGGCACAAAGGTGTGAGGCTTCACACTTTGTGCTGTGGCGATTGGGTCTTTGGAGGCATTTGGAATTAAATTGATAGAATTAAAGGTTTGGGACACAACTGAGGTATGGGTCCCCGGTGAATGCCAGTTATGTGGTTAACTGGGAGTGTATGGTGATCTGCTGAAGATGGATCGTCCCCAAGTCGGTGCAATGCAACAGGG
This sequence comes from Aquarana catesbeiana, assembly GCF_042186555.1. Taxonomy (NCBI): domain Eukaryota; kingdom Metazoa; phylum Chordata; class Amphibia; order Anura; family Ranidae; genus Aquarana; species Aquarana catesbeiana. The sequence continues at coordinate 535,959,902 of NC_133326.1, forward strand.
ACCATAAAATGGTTAAGCAGATATAAGGAAAATAGTTGGATACATAGTGCCTCCAGGGACCGGCAACCAAAAAGTTTATGCTTTGTTTTTGGTTTATACAGTTAATTATATTACTTTAATAAAGGGGCTGTGAAATGGCCAGTTTTATCTCAACCTTTTGGTGTCAGACTATTCGTAGTAGCAATAATAAGGGGCTACAATATGGTTATAAAAATGGGTAGTAGAGGTAAAATATAGGACAGTATACATAGGGGTTACGGGGTTATGAGCTATGACTAAGCACTTAAGTGTGAAACGCGTCAGCTCATTTGTCCCATTTTTTGCTGTGGCTTGTATCTGTTGGACTTTTTACTAATAAAGGCTATATTCCGGAGTGCGGCTGTCCAGAACTTCCTTTTTGCCTCATGTTACATAGGGGTTACCTTTTCATGTCCCCGGACTTACCTCCTATATCCTTTATATTAACCCTTACTCTGATCATGTCCCAGGACTCACCTTCTATCCCCTTTATATTCTCCTTAGCCCTGATAATGTCCCTTGACTCTTATCCTATCGACTTTATATTATTCTTTACCCCTTATAATGTCCTTGCAGGTGTAAACGGACTTGTGTCACCCACCTACCTTCAGATCCAATCAGGCCCACTAAACAAAATGGAGAAGGACTACATCCTCTTCCATTTGGTTAGAGCGGATTGCAGGCAGCCGGGTGTAAATGGACAGCTAGGTCCGTTTACTTCCGGCGGCCCATAGAGTTGGGCAGGGTCTGTCTGTATCCTCTCTGTATAAAACTAAATGAACACTGACTTGTCATTTGACATGCTCTTCTCCAATCAGCAGGGAATCAGCAATGATCCCCAGCTGATTGAAATGGAAGGCACCAATGTGAAAGGGCCCTTTGAAAAGGTTGCAACCCCTGTAAGTTTTTTTTTTTTTTGCCACCTGTGGCTGATTGGGGAGATTTCCTTTCATTTCATGTCCCATAGCCATAGCAGGGGATGAGAGAAAATCCCTCCAAAGTGAGAGAGAATTCCTAGTTGTCATTAGGCTCAACAGAGCTAGTCTCCTTTGGAAGAATTTTCTTTTGTTCCTGTTTTGCAAACAATCCACAATTTCTTATTTTATTCTTATATTCTTGGTCATAACTAAAAACAGGACAAATAGAGAAGGTGAATCTGCCTAACAGGGGCACAGACAGAAAAAAAACTGACAGGTGTTCTAATACTTCTCCATGCTATCCAATGCTAATGCTAAAATAAACTTAGTTCTCTCTAAGTAAATGTATATTTGGATTTAAGGGTCAGAAAGAGAAAGACTGGAGAATGAATAGGAGAGAGGAGAATGAGAGGAGAAAAATGATAGGGAGTGGGGAGAGGGGGTGGATGTCTGTGTAGATCAGGTCATCTATATACATCCACTTAGGTAGCGTGTTGAGAGGGTCGGTAGTACGAAACATCATAAACCTGCATTTCTCCAGCAGGTTCTGGTGTTTTATATTCCCCAGATAACGTCCGCACTTACTCATTCAGCAAAGTAGAAATTGACTTAGCTCCGAGAGAGAGATGGAAAATGAGCGTCAGTTGTGGGGTGAATGCTAATCGCTTGGAAACAGCAGGGGTATGTAAAGCAGCCAGTGCAGGCGATGGAAGAGGCTCTGAATGGCAAATCCTCATATTATGAGACACATGGAGAAGAATTTTTCTTGCACAACTGTCACCGCTGCTGAAGGTGCGCGGGGGGGTGGGGGGCAGTGCTTACTGATGGGGGAGCCCAGGGGGAAAATAATGAAGACAAATTTCAGGGGGCAGATGATGAGGGGGAATCCCAAGGGGCTGATGAAGAGCAGGAATTAGCAAGGGTAGACAAAGAGTTTAGGGGAATAGATGATAGGAGGAGGGCCCGGGGGGCAGCTGATAAGGGGAAGCCAATGGGGATAGAGGATAGAGGGAAGCCAAGGAGGGACTCCCAGGTGATGAGTGGGGACCAAGGCGGGCAGAGGATGAGAGGAGGAACCCAGTTTGGCTGACAAAGGGGGAGCCAAGGGAGAAAAATGATGAGGGGAAAACCGGGTAGTCAGAAGATGAGGAGGGATCCAAGGAGGGCAGATGAAGGCAGAGCCAAGGTGGGCAGATGATGAAGGGGATCCCAGATCTCAGGTGGCAGGCAAAAAGGGGAATACCATGAAGGATAGAAGATGAGAGAGGAGGTCAGGGGGACAAATTCAGAGGGAGTGCTCAGGGAGGTAGGAAAAGGAGGGGAGGTAATGATAGGGGATCCCAGGAGGGTAGGTAATGAAGGGGAACTCCATGGGGGCAGATGACAAGATGAGAAACCAGATAGCAGATTAAGAAGAGGGATCATATTGGGTGGAGGATAATGAAGGGGTAGGCAATAAGAGGGAACTCCAGAGGGAAGATGGTTATAAAGGAGTCCCTTGGGGAAGAAGATTGAGGGGGGGGAGTGCAGGTGACAGATGAGATGACAGCTGAACTCCAGCGGTCAGTCAGACAATGGGGGGGCAGTGGACAGTAGAACACTCTAAAAGACCTGTGCCGGCATCACTAATGTGGGCACCCGGCTGTGACAGATTGTGGCTTCACAGCTGGGTGCGCACTGCACATGCGTGAGTCGCGCTGCGTGTCCTGAATGGCCAGGCCTGTGACATGTCCCAGAAGATTGCAAGGAGGAAGGGGGAGAGTTAAAACTAGGTACTGTCAGGGCTGGGCTCAGCCCTTCCTTCTCTGAGCTGGCCGCTCAGCTGTCGGCTAATTGCCAGCTCCCATCTCTCTCCACAGTTACTCAGCTGTTGATGATCCTGCTCATCAGTCCTGCCTACTTAAGTCCGGAGGAGCTCTGCCTTCGCCTTGGTCACATCACAAGAAACTATCTCCTGCGTTCCTGTTTAAATACTGGCTTTGCTGACATCCCTTCTGGCTCCAGATCTTGCTTGCTGTTCCACTACATTTGATCCCTGACTTCTGGCTTGGGTGAATATCCGTTTCGGTTATTGAACTTTCGCTATGTTTTGACTACGTTTGTTCTTTTTACTTTTATTAATAAACAAGTGTGATTTAACTGTACTTCTGTCTCGGTCTGATTTCATAGTTTATGACAGTAGGCATAGTAGGAATAACACGGCTGTGTTATTACCATGCTATGGATGCCGTACGGGCTTACCAAATACCACAGCACAGCCTGTGACAGGCTTTGGCGTCCCACTCCCCCTACTCCCGGAACCCACACCTGGCTGGACGACTTCACCAGTGATTTCATCTCAACTCGTTGTGCCACTTGGACGATCTTAAGGAGAAACTCGGTGTGCCTAGCACCTCACGCTATTCTTACTGGATTTAATGTGCTGCCAGCTGCTTACGGACTTGCTGAGACTTGCAGTCCCCCTCCTTTTTTCCAGTCCTGAGACGTTCCTGAACGCAGATTTGCAGTCTTTCATGTGAGTGGATATTGCTTTTCTAATAAATGTTATAGTGATACATATTCAGAGGCGCACCTTTCCTTGTTTTTTTACCAGTTTATTTGGACCTTGCTTCTGGTCTTCTCGATGGCTGCCCTGACAGACTCATTTATATATATATTTCCATAAATATACCCATTTTTGCCCCCCTGGACTATTAAGGAACACTTTATGAGAGGTATTGTTGCATTGCGCCTGTTTTACTTGTTAAACACTTGCCATTGAGGCTCTTGATGGGAGACGTCTACAGCCTGCCCATGTGACTCATGAGACGGTTCCGTTGTCCATGGCCATAGGGGCTCTTCACTATGAGATAATCCGATTCCAAGTTATTTCCTCACCTAAGTTTCCGCTGGTTATTGGTTATCCTTGGTTACAGAGGCACAACCCCTCTTTTGATTGGCTCCATGCTGAAGTTCTCTCCTGGTCACCACAATGCAGTGAGACATGCTTCAAGGAGGTAGCTAAGGTCCTGTGCACCTCTTCTCTTTCCTCCCTGCCGGAGGAGTACCGAAAATTTAAGCGATGTCTTGGACAAAGGTCAAGTTGGTAGTTTGCCTCCACACCGGCCGTATGATTGCGCAATTAACCTTCAACCTGGTGCCATACCCCCTCGTGGATGGGTTCACCCTTTGTCGGTCTTGGAGCAGTATGTTGCAGACGCACTTTCTCAAGGTTTCATCCGTAAATCCTCGTCTCCGGCTGGTGCTGGTTTCTTCTTTGTGAAGAAGAAGAGTGGTGAACTGAGACCTTGATTATAGGGGTCTCAATCATTTCACAATTAAGAATGCCTACTTGATTCCGTTGATTACGGAGTTATTTGACTGCCTCAAGGGAGCAACATTTTTTAACAAAGCTTGATTTGAGAGGGGCATACAATCTCGTGAGGATTAAGGAGGGCAATGAGTGGAAAACTGCTTTTAATACCAGAATAGGCCATTATGAGTACCTCGTAATGCCTTTTGGCCTTTGTAACGCCTCGGCAGTTTTCCAGGAATTTATTAATGATGTCCTCCGAGATTTATTGCAGTTATGTGTAGCATGATATCCTAATTTTTTCCAAGTCCCTGGAGAGCCACCACACAGATGTCTGTCGTGTGCTTCAGAAACTAAGAGAGAACAATCTCTCTTGTAAACTGGAGAAGTGCGAGTTCCATCGTGAACAGGTTAATTTCCACTGCTGGTTTTTTGATGGACCCAGAGAAACTTTCGGCAGTCCTACAGTGGTCCAGACCCACGGGTTTATGTCCTCTGCAGTGTTTCCTGGGCTTTGCCAACTATTATCGGAAGTTTATTCGTATTCGTAACTTCTCGTCTCTGGTCAAGCCCCTGACTGATATGACCAGAAAGGACGGTAACCCACAGAGTTGGTCTCCGGAGTCCATTACGGCCTTTGAGAGTCTCAAGGCTGCCTTTGTTTCTACTCATGTGTTGGCACATCCTGATCTTACGTTACCTTTTATCCTTGAAGTTGATGCTTCTGACACTGGCGTTGACGCCCTCCTGTCTCAACGTTCTACCTCTGAGAGCGCTATACATCCTTGTGGCTACTTTTCTAAAAAATTGTCACCTGCGGAGTGCAAGAGATTGGTGACAGAGAGCTGTTGGCGATCATTTTAGCCCTGAAAGAATGGAGACATCTCCTCGAAGGTACCACTGTGCCGGTTCTCATTCTTACTGACCATAAGAATCTCACATTCTTGTCTGAGGTTAAACGCCTCTCTCCCAGAAAGGCGCAATGGGCTCTTTTCTTGTCAAGTTTCAATTACATTGTCTCATTCTTACCCGGTACTAAGAATGTAAGGGCTGACGCCTTGTCACGACAATTTTCCTCTACTTCTAAGTAGGAGGCGGTTCCAGTTCCTGTGATTCCTCTTGATCATATTCTGGCTACGGTTCGCACCAGTCTCACTTCTCCTTTGGGTGACAAAATTCTTGCTGCTCAGGTCCATGCTCCTTCTGAGAAACCTTGTGACCGCTGCTTTGTCCCAGATAGTCTCCGTATTGCCATGCTCCAGACTTACCATTCTCCCAAGGCAGCTGGCCACCCTGGGAAGAATCAACTCGTTTGGGCCATTTCCCAACAATTCTGATGGCCTAGTCTACGTGTTGATGTAACTGCCTTCGTAGCTGCCTGTTCCTTGTGTGCTCAGAGTAAGACTCCACGACACCTTCCAGTGGGCCTCCTACAACCCATACCCAATGGAGAGAGGCCCTGGACCCACCTATCTATGGATTTCATTGTGGAGTTACCCAACTCCCAAGGCAACACTGTCATCCTTATGGTGGTTGACTGGTTCTCAAAGATGTGTCATTGTATTCCACTTAAGAAGTTGCCCACTTCTAAGGAACTGGCTTCCATTTTTGCTCAGGAGATCTTTCGCTTACATGGGCTACCCAAGGCGATTGTCTCGGACAGGGATAGTCAGTTTGTGTCCCGGTTCTGGTAAGCCTTTTGTGCACAGCTGGGAATTCAGCTTGCTTTCTCCTCTGCATATCACCCACAGTCTAATGGGGTCGCAGAACGAGCCAATCAGTCCTTGGAGCAATTCCTACGTTGCTATATTTCTGACCATCATAAGAACATAATATACCACAAATTTCAGTACTATTTAGGCAATTATATCATGCTCTAAACAATATTTCCATGTGCAATTCTCCAGGTTTTAGCAGAGTAAGGATTTGGGCGCTAATTGCGCTGATCAGTGCGATTAGCGCTAATTAGCACAATTAGCGCTAATTCGCCGCAATTAGCGCTAATTATCGCCGCAGTACTATCCTAAATGACCCCCACCCAAAAAGACTTGCAGCTGTATTTGCAGTAAAAGGTGGTTCTACAAAGTAATGACTCAGGGAGGCTGAATACAAATACACTCCACACTTTTCACATATTTATTTGTAAAAAATTTTGAAAACCATTTATCATTTTCCACTTCCACTTCCACTTTGTGTTACGTGCCACTTTGGGTTGGTCTATCACATAAAATCCCAATAAAATACATTTCTTTATCGTACATCACGGGACACAGAGCCACAGTAATTACTGTATGGGTTATATAGGCACCTTTAGGTGATGGACACTGGCACACCCTAGACAGAAAGTTTAGCTCCCTATATAACCCCTTCCCTGACTGGGAGTACCTCAGTTTTTTCGCCAGTGTCTTAGGTGTTGGTCACGAGTAAAGATGTGCTGTGCTCAGCTCCACCGGAATATTCCTTTGCTGGGGCAAGCTACGCAACTAGATCCATTCAAAGTGTCTTTTTAGGCCGAATTGCATGGTACTGGGCCTCGTGTCGGAAGAAACGAGGTTTTGCCTGTAATGCTTCTTTTTTTAGAGAGCTGGACCCCGGGATCCAGTGCTTGGTTTTTTCAGCCATATTCCCTGGCGAGGTGCTTTACAGGTCCAGGGGTGTGGATCCCCTGATAAAAAGGGGCCCCGGTCCCTGATGGTTTTTTTAAACGGAGCCCACTGTGAGTGGTGAAGATTGGATCTGTCTGGTTTACCACAGAACCCTGCAGCTGGATAAGGTAAGTGGAGATTCCTAAGGAATTTTCTAATTCTTATGGGTTTTCTCCTTTAAAGTGGTGTTCCGGCCGAAATTATACTTTTTAAATTAAAATACCCATATAATGCACAAGCTTAATGTATTCTAGTAAAGTTAGTCTGTAAACTAAGATCTGTTTTGTTAGTTTATAGCAGTAGTTTGTTATTTTATAAACCTACAGCAGGCCGTGGCCATCTTAAGTGTGGGCATCTGAAGCCAGACTGTATTATTTTAGCGATGTCTTGGAGAAAGGTCAAGTTGGTAGTTTGCCTCCACATCGGCTGTATGATTGCGCAATTAACCTTCAACCTGGTGCCATACCCCCTCGTAGATGGGTTCACCCTTTGTCGGTCTTGGAGCAGTATGTTGCAGACACACTTTCTCAAGGTTTCATCCGCAAATCCTTGTCTCCGGCTGGTGCTGGTTTCTTCTTTGTGAAGAAGAAGAGTGGTGAACTGAGACCTTGTATTGATTATAGGGGTCTCAATCGTTTCACAATTAAGAATGCCTACTTGATTCCGTTGATTACGGAGTTATTTGACTGCCTCAAGGGAGCAACGATTTTCACAAAGCTTGATTTGAGAGGGGCATACAATCTCGTGAGGATTAAGGAGGGCGATGAGTGGAAAACTGCTTTTAATACCAGAATAGGCCATTATAAGTACCTCGTAATGCCTTTTGGCCTTTGTAACGCCCCGGCAGTTTGCTAGGAATTTATTAATGATGTCCTCCGAGATTTATTGCAGTTATGTGTGGCATGATATCCTAATTTTTTCCAAGTCCCTGGAGAGCCACCACACAGATGTCTGTCGTGTGCTTCAGAAACTAAGAGAGAACAATCTCTCTTGTAAACTGGAGAAGTGCGAGTTCCATCGTGAACAGGTTAAACTCCTAGGCTATGTCATTTCCACTGCTGGTTTTTTGATGGACCCAGAGAAACTTTCGGCAGCCCTACAGTGGTCCAGACCAGCGGGTTTATGTCCTCTGCAGCGTTTCCTGGGCTTTGCCAACTATTATCGGAAGTTTATTTGTAACTTCTCATCTCTGGTCAAGCCCCTGACTGATATGACCAGAAAGGACGGTAACCCACAGAGTTGGTCTCCAGAGTCCATTACGGCCTTTGAGAGTCTCAAGGCTGCCTTTGTTTCTACTCATGTGTTGGCACATCCTGATCTTACGTTACCTTTTATCCTTGAGGTTGATGCTTCTGACACTGGAGTTGACGCCCTCCTGTCTCAACGTTCTAACTCTGAGAGCGCTATACATCCTTGTGGCTACTTTTCCAAGAAATTGTCACCTGCGGAGTGCAAGAGATTGGTGGCAGAGAGCTGTTGGCGATCATTTTAGCCCTGAAAGAATGGAGACATCTCCTCGAAGGTACCACTGTGCCGGTTCTCATTCTTACTGACCATAAGAATCTCACATTCTTGTCTGAGGTTAAACGCCTCTCCCCCAGAAAGGCGCGATGGGCTCTTTTCTTGTCAAGTTTCAATTACATTGTCTCATTCTTACCCGGTACTAAGAATGTAAGGGCTGACGCCTTGTCACGACAATTTTCCTCTACTTCCAAGTTGGAGGCGGTTCCAGTTCCTGTGATTCCTCTTGATCATATTCTGACTACGGTTCGCACCAGTCTCACTTCTCCTTTGGGTGACAAAATTCTTGCTGCTCAGGTCCATGCTCCTCCTGAGAAACCTTGTGACCGCTGCTTTGTCCCAGATAGTCTCCATACTGCCATGCTCCAGACTTACCATTCTCCCAAGGCAGCTGGCCACCCTGGGAAGAATCAACTCGTTTGGGCCATTTCCCAACAATTCTGATGGCCTAGTCTACGTGCTGATGTAACTGCCTTCGTAGCTGCCTGTTCCTAGTGTGCTCAGAGTAAGACTCCACGACACCTTCCAGTGGGCCTCCTACAACCCATACCCAATGGAGAGAGGCCCTGGACCCACCTATCTATGGATTTCATTGTGGAGTTACCCAACTCCCAAGGCAACACTGTTATCCTTATGGTGGTTCTCAAAGATGTGTCATTGCATTCCACTTAAGAAGTTGCCCACTTCTAAGGAACTGGCTTCCATTTTTGCTCGGGAGATCTTTCGCTTACATGGGCTACCCAAGGCGATTGTCTCGGACAGGGATAGTCAGTTTGTGTCCCGGTTCTGGTAAGCCTTTTGTGCACAGCTGGGAATTCAGCTTGCTTTCTCCTCTGCGTATCACCCACAGTCTAATGGGGTTGCAAAATGAGCCAATCAGTCCTTGGAGCAATTCCTACGTTGCTATATTTCTGACCATCATAAGAACATAATATACCACAAATTTCAGTACTATTTAGGCAATTATATCATGCTCTAAACAATATTTCCATGTGCAATTCTCCAGGTTTTAGCAGAGTAAGGGTTTGGGCGCTAATTGCGCTGATTAGCGCTAATTCGCAGCAATTAGCGCTAATTATCGCCGCAGTACTATCATAAATGACCCCCATCCAAAAAAACTTGCAGCTGTATTTGCAGTAAAAGGTGGTTCTACAAAGTAATGACTCAGGGAGGCTAAATACAAATACACGCCACACTTTTCACATATTTATTTGTAAAAAATGTTGAAAACCATTTATCATTTTCCACTTCCACTTTGTGTTACGTGCCACTTTGGGTTGGTCTATCACATAAAATCCCAATAAAATACATTTCTTTATCGTACATCATGGGACACAGAGCCACAGTAATTACTGTATGGGTTATATAGGCACCTTTAGGTGATGGACACTGGCACACCCTAGACAGAAAGTTTAGCTCCCTATATAACCCCTTCCCTGACTGGGAGTACCTCAGTTTTTTCGCCAGTGTCTTAGGTGTTGGTCACGAGTAAAGATGTGCTGTGCTCAGCTCCACCGGAATATTCCTTTGCTGGGGCAAGCTATGCAACTAGATCCATTCAAAGTGTCTTTTTAGGCCGAATTGCATGGTACCGGGGCCTCGTGTCGGAAGAAACAAGGTTTTGCCTGTAATGCTTCTTTTTTTAGAGAGCTGGACCCCGGGATCCAGTGCTTGGTTTTTATAGCCATATTCCCTGGCGAGGTGCTTTACGGGTCCAGGGGTGTGGATCCCCTGATAAAAAGGGGCCCCGGTCCCTGAAGGTTTTTTCAAAAGGAGCCCACCGTGAGTGGTGAAGATTGGATCTGTCTGGTTTACCGCAGAACCCTGCAGCTGGATAAGGTAAGTGGAGATTCCTAAGGAATTTTCTAATTCTTATGGGTTTTCTCCTTTAAAGTGGTGTTCCGGCCGAAATTATACTTTTTAAATAAAAATACCCATATAATGCACAAGCTTAATGTATTTTAGTAAAGTTAGTCTGTAAACTAAGGTCTGTTTTGTTAGTTTATAGCAGTAGTTTGTTATTTTATAAACCTACAGCAGGCCGTGGCCATCTTAAGTGTGGGCATCTGAAGCCAGACTGTATTTCTTCCTGGATCTCATCCTTGCAGATCTCGCACATGCTCAGTGCAGCACAAGCAGTGTAATAGGTTTCAGGTCAGGTTTCCATAGCAACGGCAGTGTCAGAGGAAGTCCCAGAAGGCATTGAAAACAGGAAATGATGCGATCGGCCAGGGAGAAGGAAGTGAAAAATGAATACAGCAGATATACAGTAGGTTCTGAGAAAAAAAAAAATATCCAATTCGTTTACAGTGCACAGTTTAGTGAGGGATGCTGAAGAGTTGTAAAAGTGGGTGGAACTCCACTTTAAGTAAAATGTTGTCATGCCTAAAGTTGCCACCAGGGGCTGTCAAGAGCACATACCTGATTCCATGCTTGTCAGTTTCGCTCTGTGTGATTACAAGCTGCACGCTTCCTCCAGCCCAAGCCCCAGGTAAGATGTTGGAAGGGGGGCTTTTCTTTTAGAATCCCCCACCTGGACTGTTTTTTTCTTGTCTGCAGGAGGCCGAGGGAGCATGGGTCAGTCGGTGGTATGTCGCGCCGCTCCCGCCGCACCCTGACATAGTACAGCGGTTTTCTCCAGCAGCTCTCCTTCACCCCAGCCCCCCTCACACACATGCCGATCCAGTCGGATCGGAGCCCCGCTCGCGTGGGAAAGCAGTCCTTTTTTAAAAAAGTGAGGGGGGGCCCGATGGGAAGTCAGAGGGAGAGGGGGCGGGGCTTAACGTGGCACTGACATGCTTCAACGTTCACAGACGCAGGGGCTGTGTAGGCTAAGTACATCTTTTGTAGGTGCATTTAGCTGATGGAGGGACACAGAGTAGACGGGGGCATGTGAGTGTTGGTGACACAGGCATTCCCAGGACATGTTTACTGAAGCATCAGCCTGAGCCTTGATAGCAGTGGCAGTTGCTGGACTATTTGCTCAGCAGTGGGTGCATTTCTGGTAGTACCTCTGCATTTGTGCTTGGCACTATGGGCAGAAGGGGAGGTACAAATACCCCAAAAAACAGGGGCTCAAAGGGATCTCCCTCAGGCTCTGAGGACCCTCCCTCTGCAACGCCATCCCCCCCTGAAAGGCCTAGGGAGGCTGGTCAGAGCGAGCCATCGGGATTGTCAGGGGTTGCAACTGCTTCAAGCATTTCAGCCCCTGTATATATTAGTGCGGAGGATTTCTCCTCAGCCATGATTGGATTGGAGGAAAGATTAGCGGCTTTAATTGCATCTTCACAGAGTGGAAGAAAATGCATTAGGTCCCCTTCTACCACCCAGGACCCTCAAACAGAGGAACAGTGGGAGAGTGAAGATGATTCTCCCTCAGGGGACCGTGAAGAGACTGATGACTCCTTTTCCAAGGGATCAAGTGGGGAAGGACCTTTTTCAGCTTCACAGGCTGAGAAATTGCTGGTGCAATCTCTTACTGAAATGGTCCGCTCCACATTTAGGCTACCCTTAACTGAGTCGGTTGAAAAGCCCACTTCTTGTTTGGGTTCGCTGAAGCCTCCTCAAGCTTTGCGTGTCTTTCCTGTCCATTCATTGCTGGAAAAGCTTATGTATTCTGAGTGGGATCACCCAGATAAGCACTTTTTCCCTCCTAAAAAGTTTTCAAAACTTTATCCTATGGAGTAAAAATTTACAAAGTGTGGGGTATACCAGCAATTGACGCTGCTATATCCTCTGTAAATAAAAGTTTGACTTGTCCTGTCGAAAATGCTTAGGGATCCGACCGATAAAAAGTTGGAATTCCTGTTAAAAAACATTTTTTCTTTGGCAGGTTTAGTAGCTCAACCTGCAGTGGCGGCAATTGGAGTGTGTCAATCCTTGAGAGACAACTTGAAACAGATGCGCAAGGTTTTCCCTGAACAGCAGGGTCAGGATTTAGCCGAGCTGCCAGCGGCTTTGTGTTTTGCAATTGACGCAATCAGAGATTCTATTCTTCAGACCTCTCGCCTTACGCTTGGGTTGGTGCATATGCGTAGAATCTTATGGTTGAAAAATTGGTCAGCCGAAGCGCGATGCAAAAAGCTCCTGGCTGGGTTTCCTTTGCGCGGTGAAAGGCTGTTTGGGGATGATTTGGACAAATATATCCAAAAGATATCAAGTGGGAAAAGTACCCTTTTGCCAGTTAAGAAAAGGAGTAAACGTCCCTCATTTAAACGGGCTCTTTCTCCAGTGCCAGGGGTATCAGCCTCCAGGCAGTCATGACGGCCTCCACTGTCAGGTTCAAGAGGTAAACCTCAGAGTCAACCCCAGGGACAGAAGAAGTCCTGTAGATAGATAGATAGATAGATAGATAGATAGATAGATAGATAGATAGATAGATAGATAGATAGATAGAATATACAGGTAACGTTATATAGAAAGAGATTTTCATGCAACTTTTTTTAATGTTGTGGTATTACGTTGGTGATATAATTATTGACTATGCATTAGTCTCCACCCCCTGCGCTGTACATTATTATAGGCAAGTATGCCTCTGATAGAAGAAACACATCTGGAAGACACAAGCCATCTCAATAATTACAGAGAGAATCGTCAGTGGTTTCTTACATTCCCCCACACTGAACGCAGTGAAAAGAGAAGCTGTTTAATTACAGATATAATGAGTGGGTCGCCGGACAGTAAATTGTTGTCGCGTTGCACAAGCTGAATCATTTGTGAATCTGCATCAATCCGTCGCCCCAGGGCTCCACAGTCAGATAATACTTTACCCTTCTCATTTCCTAAATGTTTGATGAGGAGTTATTTTTCTTCAGGCCTTACTGATGCTTCACTCCAAAATTAAAAATCTAGAATATTCTGCCCTAACGTTATTGCTTCTCAAGCACCAGAAATTAGATATTGAAACAGTCCTGTCAATAACTTCACAAACCTGCATTTCTGACATGTTAAAATGTATGCCAACAGTATCATTTTTCAGAAAAGCTCCACCTGCTATCATGAAAAGCCGTTCTTGAGCTCCTGTTAGTAAAGCCTGATACGCACAGGCATTTTTTTTTCATTCAACCCAATGGGCTGAACAATGGGCTATGAGATGTTAGTACAGCGATCTCCCCACTGAGCTATTTGTTCTGACAGGGGGACTCCCCCCCCCTCCATCCAGAACACACCAGCGCTATTCAGCTGCTGTTTACCCAGCATGCCCGTTCGACAGAAGCCGGATCTTTGGCCAGCTTCTGTTGGACAGGCTGCTGTACACACAGGTCACATTTAGGCCCATGTGTACCAGGCTTTATTCTGCCTAGGCTAAGATGATGTTATCCGCTTGCCGACTGTATACTGTATATATACGGTGGCAAGGTGGCTCTCCTGCACTAGGTACGTGATCCTGCACTTCTGGGTCTGGGGCGCATGCCGCCGCCGGCTTGCTCCTGCTGTGATTAGACACAGCGGGAGCTGATCAGCGGGTATGGCAGACTCAATGTCGGCTGGCACCCGCCGATGCTTTGGAACACAGGCAGAACGCCGGTCTGCTTATGTAAACAAGGCAGATAGTGGTTCTGTCACTACAGAAGATATGGATCCTGTGTCTCTGCTAAGCAGGGGCACTGATCCATGCTTTCTCCTAGTACAAGCATCTCCCCCACAGTAGTAAAACACTGGTCAGGCACACATTTAACCCTTTGATCGCCCCTGATGTTAACCCCTTAACCACTTCAGCCCCGGAAGGTTTTACCCCCTTCCTGACCAGAGCACTTTTTACAATTCGGCACTGCGTCGCTTTAACTGCTAATTGCGCGGTCGTGCAATGCTGTACCCAAACGAAATTTGCGTCCTTTTCTTCCCACAAATAGAGCTTTTTTTTGATGGTATTTGATCACCTCTGCCGTTTTTATTTTTTGCGCTATACATGGAAAAAGACCGAAAATTTTGAAAAAAATGATATTTTCTACTTTTTGTTCTAAAAAAAATCCAATAAACTCAATTTTAGTCATACATTTAGGCCAAAATGTATTCAGCCACATGTCTTTGGTAAAAAAAATGTCAATAAGTGTATATTTATTGGTTTGCGCAAAAGTTATAGCGCCTACAAACTAGGGTACATTTTCTGGAATTTACACAGCCTTTAATTTATGACTGCCTATGTCGTTTCTTGAGGTGCTAAAATGGCAGGGCAGTACAAAACCCCCACAAATGACCCCATTTTGGAAAGTAGACACCCCAAGGAAATTGCTGAGAGGCATGTTGAGCCCATTGAATATTCATTTTTTTTGTCCCAAGTGATTGAATAATGACAAAAAAAAAAAAATTACAAAAAGTTGTCACTAAATGATATATTGCTCACACAGGCCATGGGCATATGTGGAATTGCACCCCAAAATACATTTAGCTACTTCTCCTGAGTACGGGGATACCACATGTGTGGGACTTTTAGGGAGCCTAGCCGCGTACGGGGCCCCGAAAACCAAGCACCGCCTTCAGGATTTCTAAGGGTGTAAATTTTTGATTTCACTCTTCACTGCCTATCACAGTTTCGGAGGCCATGGAATGCCCAGGTGGCACAAACCCCCCCCAAATGACCCCATTTTGGAAAGTAGACACCCCAAGCTATTTGCTGAGAGGCATGGTGAGTATTTTGCAGCTCTCATTTGTTTTTGAAAATAAAGAAAGACGAGAAAAAACATTTTTTTTTTTTCTTTTTTCAATTTTCAAAACTTTGTGACAAAAAGTGAGGTCTGCAAAATACTCACTATACCTCTCATCAAATAGCTTGGGGTGTCTACTTTCCAAAATGGGGTCATTTGGGGGGGGGTTTTGCCACCTGGGCATTCCATGGCCTCCGAAACTGTGATAGGCAGTGAAGAGTGAAATCAAAAATTTACGGCCTTAGAAAGCCTGAAGGCGGTGCTTGGTTTTTGGGGTCCCGTACGCGGCTAGGCTCCCAAAAAGTCCCACACATGTGGTATCCCCATACTCAGAAGAAGCAACAGAATGCATTTTGGGGTGTAATTTCACATATTCCCATGGCATGTTTGAGCAATATATCATTTAGTGACAACTTTGCGCAAAAAAAAATAAAAAAAATAAAAAATTGTCTCTTTCCCGCAACTTGTGTCACAATATAAAATATTCCATGGACTCGACATGCCTCTCAGCAAATAGCTTGGGGTGTCTACTTTCCAAAATGGGGTCATTTGGGGAGGTTTTGAACTGTCCTGGCATTTTATGCACAACATTTAGAAGCTTATGTCACACATCACCCACTCTTCTAGCCACTTGAAGACAAAGCCCTTTCTGACACTTTTTGATTACATAAAAAAATAATTTTTTTTTGCAAGAAAATTACTTTGAACCCCCAAACATTATATATTTTTTTAAAGCAAATACCCTACAGATTAAAATGGTGGGTGTTTCATTTTTTTTTTTCACACAGTATTTGCGCAGCGATTTTTCAAACGCATTTTTTGGGGAAAAAACACACTTTTTTCAATTTTAATGCACTAAAACACACTATATTGCCCAAATGTTTGATGAAATAAAAAAGATGATCTTAGGCCGAGTACATGGATACCAAACATGACATGCTTTAAAATTGCGCACAAACGTGCAGTGGCGACAAACTAAATACATTTTTAAAAGCCTTTAAAAGCCTTTACAGGTTACCACTTTAGATTTACAGAGGAGGTCTACTGCTAAAATTACTGCCCTCGATCTGACGTTCGCGGTGATACCTCACATGCATGGTGCAATTGCTGTTTACATTTGACGCCAGACCGACGCTTGCGTTCGCCTTAGCGCGAGAGCAGGGGGGACAGGGGTGCTTTTTTTTTTTTTTTTTTCTTTATTATTATTATTTTTTTTATCTTATTTTAAAACTGTTCCTTTCATTTTTTTTTTTTTTAAATCATTTTTATTGTTATCTCAGGGAATGTAAATATCCCCTATCATAGCAATAGGTAGTGACAGGTACTCTTTTTTGAAAAAATTGGGGTCTATTAGACCCTAGATTTCTCCTCTGCCCTCAAAGCATCTGACCACACCAAGATCGGTGTGATAAAATGCTTTCCCAATTTCCCAATGGCGCTGTTTACATCCGGCGAAATCTAAGTCATAAAATGCTCGTAGCTTCCGGTTTCTTAGGCCATAGAGATGTTTGGAGCCACTCTGGTCTCTGATCAGCTCTATGGTCAGCTGGCTGAATCACCGGCTGCATTCTCAGGTTCCCTGTTGAGACAGGAGAGCCAGAGAAAAACACGGAAGACGTTGGGGGGGGCATTCCCTCCCACTGCTTGTAAAAGCAGTCTAGAGGCTAATTAGCCGCTAGGATTGCTTTTACATGAAAGCCGACCGCTGGCTGAAAAGAATGATACCAAGATGATACCTAAACCTGCAGGCATCATTCTGGTATAACCACTCAAAGTCGTGAATGGCGTACCTGAAGACAAAAAAATGGTTAACAATAAAGCACAGTAAACGGTAAAGTATAAAAAATTGCATACCTGAAAAGCAAACATGATAAAACATAATAACAATAAAACATTGCAGAATAGAATACAGTAAAAAAGAGCAGAACAATAGAGAGAGAATAGAGAGAGAGAGAACAATAAAACGACAACTATTATTTTTTATTTTATATTTTTGCTTGTGTTTTTTTTTTTTTTTTTTACACTTTTTTTTGTAACTAACTTTTATAACTGTAACCGGTTCCAGGTTCGGGTCTCTCAAAATGCGATGGCATCTTGGGAGACCCTGTGAAAGTGTGCCTAGTCTGTGCAATGCTGTACCCTACGCTAATACTCAACTAGTGAATGGTAGCGTTCAAAACATTCACCAATGCAAAGACCAGGATTGTCAGGACAGGAGGGACAATAATAGCGGGTGTCACGCCTATATCCGCGCTTGCTGCAGACACGACATCTTTTTTCGGGGGGTTCGTTGGGTAGGGGTACTCGGGAGGACATAAAGAAAATGCCTCTCATGCAGCCGACTGCATTTGGTTGGGGATGTGAATGGGGGAAGTACGGGCGCTGCAGAAGTGGTGGGTTCCCAATTAGGATTGGCGAATGCAGCAGGAAGGGCACTATGGACACGACGGGCCTGTGTTTGTCTTCTTGGTGGCAGCGGGACACTACTTGTGCTTGCCACCTCACCAGCTTGAACTGCACTTATGGGACTCGCCACGTCACCAAGTGTTACTGCAGTGCGGGTTTGACTACGACCGGGGTGTACTAGGCCGCTGGTGCTTGCCAGTTCACCAAAACGCTACCAAAAAAACTGTTAGCGATCGCAGGGATCAGGCCTGACTCTGCGAACGCTGCAGTTATTTGTTTAGTGTTTTGTAAGTGACAGGGATCGATCGATACTGCACTTGGGTGGGCTGGGCTGGGCCGGGCAGAGGGGAAAAACGCAGGTGCTAGCGGGTATCTGGGCTGATCCCACTAACACTGCGTTTTTGGGAACCCTAAACTGCTGGGGACGCCAGTATAGATCTGATCAGATCAGATATTGATCCGTTCAGATACTATACCACTAAGGGAGGTGTACGGTGCGTGCGTGGGTGTTAGCAGTACTGGCGCTAACCTGACGCTGCCTGGGGCTGGTGCTTGCCAGTTCACCAAAACGCTACCAAGAAAACTGTTAGCGACCGCAGGGATCAGGCCTGACTCTGCGAACGCTGCAGTTATTTGTTTAGTGTTTTGTAAGTGACAGTGATCGATCGATACTGCACTTGGGTGGGCTGGGCTGGGCCGGGCGGAGGGGAAAAACGCAGGTGCTAGCAGGTATCTGGGCTGATCCCGCTAACACTGCGTTTTTGGGAAACCTAAACTGCTGGGGACGCTAGCATAGATCTGATCGGATCAGATATTGATCCGTACAGATACTATACCACTAAGGGAGGCGTATGCTGCGTGCGTGGGTGTTAGCGGTACTGGCGCTAATCTGACGCTGCCTGGGGCGACGCATATCACCGCCGGGCGATCAGGGGGCTAAACCTTTATTCGGTAATAAACGGCGGGTGCCCTGACACTATAAAAAATAAACGAACTAACCAGCGTAACCCGTAACACTTATACGGTGATCAGTGGTGAAAGGGTTAACTAGGGGGCAATCAAGGGGTTAAAACATTTATTAGATAGTATATGGGGGTCCCTGGCGCTATAAAACACTGACGGCGAACCTAAATATTTACGTCCCTAACTAGCGTCACCAGCGACACTAATACAGCGATCAGAAAAATGATCGCTTAGTGACACTGATGACAGGGGGTGATCAAGGGGTTAAAACTTTATTAGGGGGGGTTAGGGGGGTACCCTAGACCTAAAGGGGGCCTAACACTCACTGCCCTAACACTGTAACTGTCACAAACTGACACCAATCAGTAATCAGAAAAAAAAAAAAAAAAATACTGCTTGGTGTCAGTTTGTGACAGGGGGGGGGGGGTGGTTGCGGGGGGATCGGGGGGCGATCGGGGGGGGGGGATCGGGGGTGTTTAGTGTGCCTGGCATGTTCTACTGTGTTGTGTGTGTGTGTTGTGCACTTACATGTCTTCTCTCCTCGGCGCTGGAACGGAAACTGCCGAGCCGAGGAGAGATGACATCACATCCTCTGCCTGTGTGAAACTACACACAGGCAGGGGAGGATTCCGATTGGCTGGGAGCGATCGCGAGGGGGGGGCCACGATCGAATGGTCTCCCCCTCGCCTCCCAACGCTCCCAGTCACAAGCCGACCGCCGCTGGCACCGGTGGGGGGGTCCGATTGGACTCCCCGCCCGCGGGAGGCAGATCACGTACAGGTACGTGATTCTGCCTGCCCGTGCCATTCTGCTGACGTATATCTACGTTAGGCGGTCGGCAAGTGGTTAATTGTCAGTGTCATTAGTACAGTGACAGTGTATATGTGTAGATTAACAGAGAGCATGTTTCTTTCTTCCTCTGCCTATGTGGAGGGGGGGTGTGCCTTTCCTCCAATCAGCTGTCACGCAGTGTATGCCCAGACTCCCCTCCCACTGCTGAAAGAGGAAGTAAAAATTCTAACAGGATATTCACTTTCTAAAGCATATAGAAAGCTGAAAATAGCAGACATGCATGTAAAATGTATGTAGGGAGATTTATTTAATCTAATGTGTATCATCTGAGGCTGTTCACTTTACTAGGTATATGTGAGGGTTTACATCCACTTTCATCTAGACACATCGGTAGATTGGATTACAGTATTTACCAGCATTACATTGCAAGTTGTAGTTATACTAGATTACCATTAGGTGTCAGTACAAAGGCATTATACGTTACATAACCAAGTCCAATGCAAGGTGATGGATGCACATTAATGCCCTGTACACATGATAGGATTTTCCAACGGAAATGTTTGATAGGAGCTTGTTGTCGGAAATTCCGACCGTGTATAGGCTCCATCGGACATTTTCCATCGGAATTTCCATCACACAAAATTTGAGAGCTGGTTCTCAAATTTTCCGACAACAAAATCCGTTGACGGAAATTCCGATCGTGTGTACACAATTCCGACGCACAAAGTTCCACGCATACTCGGAATCAAGCAGAAGAGCCGCACTGGCTATTGAACTTCATTTTTCTCGGCTCGTCGTACGTGTTGTACGTCACCGCGTTCTTGACGTTCAGAATTTCCGACCAACTTTGTGTGACCGTGTGTACGCAAGACAAGTTTGAGCCAACATCCGTCGGAAAAAAAAACATGGATTTTGTTGTCAGAAAATCCTTTGTGTGTACAGGGCATAAGTTCTCCAGAACACTGCTCATTACATATTCATGATTATTGCTCTCTATTCATTGCACACCCCTGGCCCCTGCACTCTGCCTTACACGCTCCTGCACTATATACACTATGGTGTACATTTCATTTTTCTCACCAGAGCGTTAATTGTTTAAACAGTTGCTTGTTGCTAAGCAGTACCTGACTTTTTTAAATTAAGCTAGACTTAGACAAAGTGTTAGTTTTCTGTCTGTTTTCCATGTGCACAAAATTATGTTTTAAAGAGAAGTTCTGTTGTTGAAAAAAAAAAAAACTTATACTCACCTAGGCGGATGCAGCGTCGGTCCCCCACCGGTTCTAAGACGGAGAACAGAGGAATCAAAGATGACTGATTGTACAGTTCTTGGTTTTCAGTGAGCAGACAGCTGGTGACTGTCACTGGCTCTCTGATTTGCCTTTCCAGTGCTTACTGGAGCTTACTTTGGAGTCAGTGGGACCGGTTGGCTCAGTCTCCCAGTGGTACACTGAGCTAGATGCCAGTTAGCTATCTGGGTGGATCCCAACATTAAAGTTGGTACCGTTTCAGAGTCTGGACTGGCTGAGTGACGTCAGCAGACTTTAACCCGCAGTCGGCTGAAAACAAGTCATAGGAGTGCACAACGAAGTGCACTCCATGATGCCCAGAAATAGGGCCAAAAGGCCTTTGGCCCTACTTCTCCTTTAATTTCTACTTTTTAAAATTTTTTATTATATGATTGTACTGATGTTTATATGTGTCTGTGAGATTCTTACGCGTGGCACAGCAATCAAAACACATTTGTTAGGTACAAAGGGATTTTTTTTTTTTTGTTTCAATGTTTTTATTCAAGTTTTCACAAAAGAGTATACAAAAGTGTTTACAATGAACAAGTACAGTATAAAATATATACTTAAAGCGGGGTTCCACCCAAATTTTGAACAATATCTGTATGTATTCTCTTCCTTGCCTAGATGCTGACATGCCGTTTAAAAAAATTAAAATCGCCGTAATTACCTTTTATTTTTCTATTCTTCTTTGCACTTCCTGGTTCTCCTCCCGTGGGAGTAGGCGTGTTTCTAGCCTCTCCCAGACTCCTGGGAGCTAGTCTCAGGCTTCCCAGGATGCCACTGAGCATGTGCGGGAACGAGCAGTGAATGCTGGGAGCACAGCATTCACCACATCCAGGAAATAAATGCTTGTGGGCTTCAAATGCCCACAATGAAGATGGAAACCGCCTGCAGTGAGTAATATAAGTTATTCTTTCCGACGAAATCTGACACAGGCGGACATATTACACACAATATGTGAGTATGTAATGCTGAGAAGAAAAGTTTGTGAATTAACTCAAAAAAAAAAAAGATAGATAGGTGGACCCCCGCTTTAATAGATGAATATCCGAACATTTTTAAGGCAGGATATTATCCCTACAATGTGCGTTCTTGCAAATAGAGATCTCTACTGGTGATATAGTTTGTATTATCCATATCTCCATGGGGTAGCCCCTGTATTCGTTTATTATTCTAAATGTGACATTATCAAAATGAATCTCAGTCTCCATATACAGTTAACTATTCAACCTCTATCTCTAACAAATTCAAATTAAAAATCAGCTTATGACTTCCAGTATATTTCAGATGCGCTTAAGATCTACCTTGTACATTAATGAAAGGGGTCTACACCTTCATAGAGAGGAGACCACATCCCTCGTAACCCTGAAAATGGACATCACGCTAAGGAAATAATCCCCATTGTTTTTTTTTTTTTATAACCATTATTATTATTCAGGATTTGTATAACGCCAACAATTTGTGCAGCATTTTACAACATGAAGGGAGACAATACTGCAACAATACAATTCAATACAAAAAGAGCTAGGACAGCCCTGCTCCTGGGAGCTTACAATCTATCAGGGAGAGGCTAGTGGAACAAAAGGTAATAACTGTGAGGGATGAAATGATGGGAGCATTAAAAGATTCAGCCGGGGTTCACACTATAACGGGCTGTGGATCGCACAGGAGCGCTGTGCGTCCCTGTTCCCCGTTTCAGGGACAAATCAGGGCCGATTCTATGCCTGAATTCGGCCCTGAAACGGAGCCAAAGACGCACAGCGTTTTTGTGCTGTACGTTCCGCAGCCACCCCGGAGATATGTGAACCGGCTCCATAGGGAGCCGGTCACATTCTCCTACTTTACGAATTAGATGTGGGGAAACGCACATCTAATTTGCATAGGTGTGAACCCGGGCTCAGTTGTTAGCTGGAGGCAGGATAGGCTTTCCTGAAGAGATGGGTTTTCAGGGATCATCTAAAAGTGGACACAGTAGGAGATAGCTGGACAGATTGTGGTAGAGAGTTCCAGAGGATGGGAGAGGCTCTGGAGAAGTCCTGGAGATGAGCATGGGAAGATTTTCCCCACCAAGCTGCTGTCCCGTACGCTCTCAGCCAGCAGTGTAAACATTGAGGCAGTGAGGGCAGGCAAGTAGCAGCCAGATCAGAGAAGGAGCTGTATAGGAATGCAGGGAGCCCCATGCACAGCCCAGCAGAGGCCCAAATCTGCAACAGATGAATGTCTAATGCAAGATGAAGTTTAAGCCCTTGCCTGGCTGAACAATAATCACTGCAATGTCCTAGCTACTAGGTGTCCTTGAGGGGAGGAATGTGTACCAGGAGGGGGACAGTCAGTGGAGGGGGGCAGTGTGTGCTGAGGAAAGGGGGCAGTGTGTACAGGAGGTAAGCAGAACGCATGTTTGAGCCCGACACAAGCAGAGATCAATCAGTTGCAGTGAATTGTGTCTATGGGATAAGAGCAGGGTCAATCTCCTATTGGATATTGACGTGGAGATTTCGCTATACGCTGTACGTAATCGATCTCCCCTGCGCTAATATGTGCCCTTTCAGTATAATGCATCTTTAAACAACCCATGTGTCCCGCATTTCCCCAATTAACAGACATAGTCACCTTGTTGTTGATGTTGTTAGCTCAATCGCTCAAACCAACTGACTTGAACCTCTGAGCAAATTTTATTCTTATAACAAATAGAGCCTCATGGTTTCACAATCGACCAATCAAGCACAGGCATTCCTTCAAACAGGAGGGGTTATACAACAACCAATGAACAATGAATAGGGGAGTCTTATGGGCATGTCTGGGCAAGGGCTGCATGTACGATTTCCCTCCCCCTGTTTCTGTAAGCTAAAAAGTTAGACAAAGGAAGCCGCATGGCTTGAATTCATGAACGCTGCCCCCGACCATAGCCCACCCAAAGACTCCCGTTTTTACTATTTGGCATGAATCCTTATTCTGCGTTGTTCAGAGAACAAAGCATACCCGGATTGTACTACCATCCAGTGTGGATGGGAGCTTATCTGCAGGCGCACGCCACGCCCCCCCCCCCCCCCTCCAAATGTGTTCATCAGGCACACAGGGGTGACACGAGCGTACATCCGCTAAACCGATAATGTCTTTGCAGAGCGAACACATCCCCCCCAGACGATCGTTCTGTGCATTGCACAGGGGCCCTTTGCTGGTGGACATATCCCCACTCTGCAAACACTTCTCTACATCCCCAAGGAGTTTTTCACTACCAAACGAATCTCAACCAGCGTCAGTCTGCCCCAGTCAGCTTTTTAGAGCGGGTTGCGGGAGAACTAACACTGGGAGACACTTATGACAATACATATTAAAATACATCTTCATAAAATTTCCACAACAATATGGTGGGGTTTTAGATGTCTGGATCAAACATATTTTGGAAGTTAAATAGACATAAATCATTCTACAAGCTAATCACAATAGAGCTGTAACAAGTCTTTGGGCTTGATTTACCAAAGGCAAATCCACTCTGCGCTGCAAGTGCACTTGGAAGTGCAGTTGCTGTAGAGCTGAGGGGAAGATCTGAAATGAGGGGAAGCTCTGCTGATTTTATCATCCAATCATGTACAAACAAAAATGCTGTTTTTTATTTTCCTTACATGTCCCCCTTAGATCTACAATGACTGCACTTCCAAGTGCAATTGTAGTGCAGAGTGGATTTGCCTTTAGTAAATAAATCCCTATGTGTATTCAAGATTATATACGAGTGGAGGGATTTTGTTGGAATTAATTAGCAGCAACAAAACTCTACGTTTTGTTAACTTAGACAAAGTATGCTTAAAAAATAAGAAGAAGAAGAAAAAAAAAGATTCTGTTTTATTTTTCTTTATTTAGAGTGTATGGTGTAATTTGGATGTGTAGCCACCCTGTCATCAGTGGTGTCTAATAAATGTAGCTCTCCTGGGCAGTAGTTTGCTCAGGCCATTTTGTAGTTTTCTTCACTTTCACTTTCTTCAAAAGACATTGCGGCTCCCGCGTGCATGGAGTGATGTCACGCGATTTTTGGCCAGTCACAGAGCTGGAGTCCGCGGCCCCGGAAGAAAGATGGGCGAAGATGGAGGCGGACTTCAGCGGGGGCAATGCGGGCTTCGTTTGCAGGTAAGTGTTACATAATGTGCTAGTATGTGATGCCAATGGCTCCCTCTGCTGCCAAAATACAATCAGGAGTGCGAATCCCTGGATAGGCAAGGCTCTCCTGGACATCACTGGATCGAGAGGGCGCTCAGGTAAGTATTAGGGGGGGCTGGGAGGGCTGCTGCACACAGAAGGTAAATAACTGTGTTCCTTTACAACCACCTTAAATATAAGCAGTAGGAGGGGGGTTCTCTAATGCAGTTCAGACTCACAGGTTGTAATTTTTCCTACCCCATTGACTTCAATATATTTGATCAAATTGCAATATTTCTTTGAAACTCATGACATTTGCTAAAATTTCAGGGAAGTAAAAACTCTTATTTTAGCTTGTCTCTAACTGATATATAACATAATAATGACAGGTTCCTTTTGATGCAATGTACAGGTAACAACAACACCTTGCAGCACTGATTTGCATGTGGGAATTAACTCCTACACTCGAGGGATATATCGGTAGGATAATTGGTCTATGTACACCACTGTGGAAAAGTTTTTAGGCTGGTGGGAAAAAATGCTGTAAATTAAGAATGCTTTCAGAAATAGAAGAGGAATACAAATCAAATCAATAAGTTGTTCCAGTTGTTGTTATTATGGAGAATTAACCACAGATCTTCCGTTAATGTAGGCTGCCTCAAATCCTTCTGTCTCTTCTTGTAATCCCAGACAGACTGGATGATGTTGAGATCGGGGCTCTGTGGGAGCCAAACCATCACTTCCAGGACTCCTTGTTCTTCTTTACCCTCCCTGGCGGTATGATTGTGTCAGATTTTTGATGCTGAAAGCAGTACATTGTCTCGCATGGAAATTTGGCGTTTTATATTGTAGGTCTGTAATTCTTAGGAATAACTCACTTAAATCTGTCTAGTAGTCATCTCGGGTATAATAAAGTATAACAAAAATAATATAATAATAATAAAACTTATTCAAAAATATAATCAAATCAAAACAGAAATTTGCTCAGTTGCTGAATTGTAGCTGTCGTCACTTTCAGTGTTTGATGACGAATTTCCCCACAAATCACTATCGCTCAATTCTGCAAGTGATTCTAATTCTTATCGCTGTTTTCTAGCTGGTCTAAAACCGCTTTTGACGTGAAGGGACGCTTTTTGGTTGCTATGGACAATCTCCAGTATAATATAAAACTGCATGCAGGGCACTGGACAAAGCATTAGGGACAAAAAGGAGGTGAAATAATTTGATACAGAAACGTAATCTGTAAGATTACAGTGTACTGTATGTGTTCTGTGTTTTTCACTTTTTGAATTTGGCACCGTGCTCCGTCCCCGTGCGTCGCAACGCTCGCAGGGAATCGAGCCCAGCACTGTGATAGAGAGAGCGGAGGACAAGGCTCGCACACACAGCGGGGAGGACACCGCAGGATCCTGGGGACAAGCTAAGTAACTTTGCCTGGATCCTGCAATGCAATCCCGAGCGTGGCTCGGGGTTACTGTTTTTGGTAATGAAAATTCACCCCGAGCCACACTCGGCATTATCGCCAGGTAGGTTAAAATGGATGTAAACCCTCTCCTGTACCCAGTGAAATGAACAGCCACAGATGATACACAGAGATTAAACAAATCTCCCTACAGTTTTACATGCATATCTGCTGTCTTCAGTTTTTTACATTCTTTAACCACTTCAGCCCTGGAAGGATTTACCTCCTTAACCACCAGGCCATTTTTTTTTGTGATACAGCACTGCGTTACTTTAACTGACAATTGCACAGTCATGCAACGCTGTAACCAAACAAAACTGACATCCTTTTTTTCCCACAAATAGAGTTTTCTTTTAGTGGTATTTTATCACCTCTGCGGTTTTTATTTTTTGCGCTATAAACAAAAAAACATGCCAATTTTGAAAAAAAAAAAAAAAAAACTATATTTTTTACTTTCTGCTATAATACATATCCAAACAAATATAAAAAAAATAATCCATTCATCAGTTTAGGTCAATATGTATTCTCTTACATATTTTTGGTTAAAAAAATCCCAATAAGCGTTTATTGGTTGGTTTGCGCAAAAGTTATAGCGTCTACAAAATAGGGGATAGATTTATGGCATTTTTATATATTTTTTTTTAGTAGTAATGGCGACAATCAGTGTTTTTAGCAAGACTGCGACATTGCGACAGATAGATCGGACACCTAACTGACATTTTTGACACTTTTTTGGAACCAGTGACATTATTACAGTGAGCAGTGCTAAAAATATGCACTGACATTGTACTAATGACGATGGCAAGGAAGGGGTAAACATTAGGGGCGATCAAGGGGTTAAATGTGTTCCCTGTTTGTGTTTTCTAACTGTATGGGGGACTGTGTAACTGGGGAAACACACAGATCCGTCTTCCTGCTTAGCAGGAAGACAGATCTCAGTGTCATCCCTGACAGAACGGAGATCTGCCTTGTTTACTTCGGCAGATCCCCGTTCTGTCTCTGTGGGAAACGATCGCTGGCGGCCGGCCGACATCAAGTCCGCCAGACCCACTGATTGGCCCTCCCACAAAATCCAGTGCGTGAATCGCCGTACCGGTACAGCGATTTGTGCAGCCGAGCTACCTTGCCACAGTACATCTGCGGCGGGTGGTCAGCAACTGGTTAGAAAGTGCAGATTGTGTTACAAATCTTTCTTCCTGTTTCAGCAGTGGGTGTGGAGTCTGGGCTTACACTGTGTGTGAGATAATTGGAGGAAAGGCACACCACCACCCTCCTTCACATAGGTGGAGGAATGAAGAAACTTGCAGAGCTGTGCTGTGAATAGACAAGCTGCTTATTTATCTCTAAGCTCCCTTCCCGACACAAATCTTCAGCTGCTTTTAACTTATGTGTCGGAGAACTTGTCAGAAGTTATCATGTTGATAACAGAGGAATGGAGCAGCAGAAAGACACAATAGAGAGACAAGTAAACATACAGGTATATGTGCCCAGTTCAGATTTCATGAATGGGGTTTACATCCACTTTGAGCCAAAGATAGTTCTTAATGACATTGGCTGTATGTTTGGGTCGTTGTCCTGCTGCAGAATAAATTTGAGGCCAATCGCACGCCTCCCTGATGGCATGTTATGATGGATAAATATGTGCCTGTGTTTCTCATCATTGAGGACATTATTGATCCTGACCAAATCTCCAACTCTGTTTGCAGAAATGCAGCCCCAACCTTGCAAGGAATCTCCACCATGTTTTACTGTTGCCTGCAGACACTCATTATTGTACCACTCTCCAGCTCTTGGTGAACAAACTGCCTTCTACTACAGCCAAATATTTCAAATTTTGACTTATTAGTTCTGACCACCTTCTGTCATTTTTTTGCACCCCAATTCCTACACTTTTGTGCATAGTTGAGTCACTTTGGCTTGTATCCACATCGGAAACATGCCTTTTTTGTTGAAATTCTTCCATGAAGACCACTTTTGGCTAGCCTTCCCTGCACAGAAGATGGGTGTAGTAGTCCAACTGGTTTTCACCATTTCTGTGCTGATGGCACTGCTTGACATATTCTGATGTTGAAGAGAAGTAAGCAAGATGTGTTTTCATCTGCTGCATTATATTTCCTTGGCCGACCACTGCGTCTATGGTCCTCAACATTGACTGTGCTTCTTTAAAAGAGCTTGAACAACACCTTAGCCACTTCAGCTCCAGAAGGGTTTACCCCCTCATGGCCAGGGCATTTTTCTTTGGTTGTTCAGTCTTGTTTTATTGACTCAAAGATGTGAGTAGAGACAGGTAACTCTTATGCCCCGTACACACGGTCGGACTTTGTTCGGACATTCCGACAACAAAATCCTAGGATTTTTTCCGACGGATGTTGGCTCAGACTTGTTTTGCTTACACACGGTCGCACAAAGTTGTCGGAATTTCCGATCGACAACCACGCGGTCACGTACACCACCTACGACGAGACTAGAAAAGGCCGGTTCAGAACCAAGCACGGCACCCTTTGGGCTCCTTTTGCTAATCTCGTGTTAGTAAAAGTTTGGTGAGAGACGATTCGCGCTTTTTCAGACTCGTGGCTTTCAGATCGTTTTCTGCTGTTCAGTTTGTGCTTGTGGGTTTGTATCTGCTCTTCAGTGCGTGCAGTCAGTTCGTATCAGAGTTTTCTGTGTGATCTTGCCTGCTCGTTACTGTTTTTCAGGTCGCTCTTCACAGGCCTTGCTGTTCTTCAGTGCGTTCTGTTACTTCGTTCTGAGCAGCCGACCGTTTTCTAGCCATGTTTCTTATGCGTACTCCTCGTACAGTTCGTGCTGTGCGGGGGCTTGGTGTTGGGGTCCTGACCTTGACACAAGTCCAGTCCATGAACAGGGTGGGGAGAAGTTCATGGACCAAGAATTGGTTGCTCCAGCGTGACCAGTTCTCTCATATGCCTTTGCTCCGTGAGATCCGTGAGAATAATCCTGATGATTTCAGGAACTTTCTCAGGATGACGGACCCCGTGTTTCACCGTTTGTTGGCTTTGCTGACCCCTTATATCAGCAGGCAGGATACCTGCATGAGGCAAGCCATCACTCCGGAGCAGAGGTTGGTCGCTACCTTGCGGTATTTGGCCACAGGGAGAAGCCTGCAGGACCTCAAGTTCTCGACAGGCATCTCCCCCCAGGCTCTTCTTTGTGGACATTTACTGCTTGTGTTTGTTTTAGCTGACCCTGACAGAAATGTGTGGAGTGCAGAAAATGTCGTGATTGTGTAACCTTATACAAAGCACTGTTGGCTGTTATTTACTAAATGCAAAGACACTTTTCACTACAAGTGCACTTGCAACTGCACTGAAACAGCACTTGTAGTGCAAAGTGGATTTCCCCTTAGGAAATAACCCCCATTTTCTCATAAAACAACAATTACATCACCCCAAAAGTGTTGTAGCGTGAGACAATAATCCACACATTCTTGATGAACAATCTTTTTAATACCTGCACAATCACATGTGCATTTACCAAAGGTTTTTCTGACAAACCAACATGTTTGTTGTATAACAATTTTTGTGGTGTCATTATCCAAAATCAAAATGTGCATTTTATAGAAAACAGGCCTGTGTAAAACCCACAAGAAAGACACAAATCTTTTGATCTTACAAAGTTCACATTTGGTAGAACTGGAAGGCAATATCAGACATGAGTATTTAGGAACTGTGTTTGATATTGCGTTCAGATGGGGGGAAATCACCCCAAGAAAAGCCAAATTTGGAAGATGCACACAAATTTCCCAATGTCAACATGTGCTATCTGCCATCAGGGGGGATCAAGGGACGTGTTTTGGGGGAGAAAGCCCTTCCTCACCGCTACTTTATTATTGAGGAAGGGGTTGCACCCCCAAAACGCGTCCATTGATCTCCCGTGATGGCAGATAGCATATGTTGACACACTGTGTGCATCCTCCAAATTTGGCTTTGGGAAAAATCACAAAAACATTTAGCACATTGTAGTACACAAAAGAAGAAAGTGATTTGGAGGGGCTTTAAACTCGCCCCAAAACATCAATGATGTTTTTATATTTTGGAATAACATCATTGATGTTTTGCTTGATGTTTTCCAATTGTAAATTACACCCCATGATCTCCCCGATCACGATCTGAGCACTTTCGGATGTGAAAGGATCTTCATCCACAACCTCACGATCACCTAAAAAGAGAGGAACCCCAAAATAAATTAGGTTTCAAAAAATGCCACAATCCATCTCTTATCTGAGCCTGTGGTCGCAGACACTCACCTGTTGTGGTGACTACTTCCACCACGTCTTCTTCCTCCTGCTCATCTTGTGTTGGGTGGATTTCCCCTTCTTCCAGAGGGGGGGGGGCTCTGGTCTCCTCGGATGAGGGGTGTCCTCCGAGTCTTTTCTCCCCTATGTAAAACAAAAATGGTATAATTAGCACACAGATATTTAATGTCAGAACTATAAAGATGAAACATTGCTTGGAAGAGGGGTACAATTGTCTATTTTAGCAGAGTTCCAAGATGTAGCTTTTTTAGTGCCCTTTGTCAAGCTGCAATACTTTACCTGTTTGGTAAAAGCTTCACAGATGTAGCCCCCCCTATAGTATACACTGGAGCACCTGTGTGGCCCCCTAATAAAAATTGTGTTCTTGTGTCCCACACTAGTGCTCCAGTGTCCAGATGTGAAAACAGCTGCTGAGTGTCCTCTCCTTACACACAATCTAGTTTGCATTTCATTCTAGTAACAAAGCCATCTACACAACCCAATTCTTTGAAGACAAGTATAGGGCGTCAAAATGGTGGCCAAATGCATATGGCCTAAACAATGGTATTTTATCGTCCGAAATAACAATGTGTGATCCGAACGAATAATGTGCCCATGAACATGAAAGTTGCCATTTTAAACTGTACAACAGTTCCTAAAAGCACATGGAGCAGCACGAACGTAATAAACATAAAGAATAGGAACACAGCACAACTACTTACTTTTTTGCAGCAATCTCCGGATCTTTCTGTACTGCTCGTGTTCTCGTAATTTCAGGTCCGACCACCGCTTCCTGAGCTGATCTTTCGATCGTCGTACCCCGAATTTCCGGTGCAGACTCCTGACCACTTTCGCCATGATCTTGGCCTTTCTGACATTGGGGTTGGGGTAAGGCCCATACTTTCCATCATAGTCGGCCTTCTTCAGGATGTCCACCATCTCCAACATCTCCCCAAAGGACATATTTGAGTCCTTTAATCTCCTTCTGGATCGGGACGTTTCAGGCTCCAGCACTTCCTCCTCCTCCTCCTCGTTGCTACAATTAGCACGATCCTGCTGTCTATCCGCCATGTGCTCTTCCCCCACTGCGCCGAACGAAAAGGGGCGGGGAATAGACTAGAAAGAACGTCAGGGGCGGGCGGAGTTATACGCATGCGCAGTGTGTATAAATCGTAACGCGCGCGTCTTACGTACGATCTGTGAGCGGAGGAAGGAGCATCGGAGATGCCGATCGTGCTAACGAATGTAGGATCTAAACTTGGGCCTATACTGCTTCGAAATGGAAGCCTATATTGTAACAAGATTAGGGGAGTTTGGCCTGACATTAGGCTTTGTCTTGTGTTGTGTCTTACAGAGAAAATGGATGGGTTCAATGACCACAATTTCCTGCCCCTGTTCATAGACAAGTACAGGGAGCTGCCCTGTCTGTGGCAAGTGAGACACCCCCACTATAATCACAAACAGAAGAGGCAGGCAGCGCTGGAGAAACTGTTGGAAGGAGGCGGGGATTATTAGTGTCAGCCAGGAGGAGGCGGGGATTAGTGGCAGCCAGGAGGAGGCGGGGCTAAGTGGCAGCCAAGAGAAGCCTGGGACAAGTCGCAGTCTGACTGAGTCTCAGGTCCCTCCCCTCCGCCTGCCATATAAACGAGCCAGGAAGGCCACTCTGAGTCCCGTGCAGGATTCAGCGTACAGGCTGATCCAGGAGGCTTCTGCGTCCCTCAGAGCCTTCCCCAGTCCTGAAGAGGCCTTTGCCTGCATGGCTGCCACAAAATTGCAGGGCATGCAGGAGGGTCAACGCAAGATCTCTGAGGACCTGATTTATAAAGTCCTTCGTAAGGGGGAGAGTGGGGAACTGACACACAAGACGGATGTCATTGAGAGGGACGATCCTCCTCCTCCTCCTGCTGCCACAACTCCACCACCACAGCCAAAGCCTGTAAGGAAGCGTGGAAGGAAGACCAAAGAGTGATGACCCTGGGTTCAGTCTGGTCTGACAGAAGATGCAGTCTCTCGTATGACCACAGCCTGGGGACACAGATGTCATCTGCTGCTTTCCGGATCTCTGGGACTTCTGGACCAGACTGCCCTCCCTTATGATATGGACTCCTCAGGCCACCAATTTTGCTTTTAAATAGTTGATGTCTGCCCCAGGGGTCCAAGGCTTCGCCCACTTCTGCAGTTTCTCCAGCGTTGCCTCCCTCTTTGTTTAGTTGTGAGCCCTTACTAAAATTTTTTTGGGTAAATTATACTCTCCTGTGTGTGTTTTCATCCAAAAAGGACAGTTTGTTGGTGACGATTCAGGTACATTTCTAAAGTTCAATGTGAAATTAACAAGGGACAACAACACCAAACAATCTCCTACAGATTAAATAGAACAACATATCCATGGTGTTGTGGGAACTTGTCACCAAAAACACACACAAACATTTTCGGGAATACAAATCAAAATCACCAAAAAAATAAAAATAAAAAAGAGAAACACAAAAAAAGAATCTACATTAAAGTCCAAAAAAAACAAAAAATTTTGTTGTCAGATGTGAGAAATCAAAATATATTGAGGGAATCCCGATAAATAGTAACAAAATAAGTTTGTGAGAAGTGTGTGTGAATACGAGCAGCAAAACTACTTAATTCTTGTCACATTATAAAGAAGAAGAGAGTGCGCTGTATTAAACCATTTTGAACATTGCAGCGTGACGAAAGTGCTGTATCCATTCCGAACGCTACGTTTACCAGAACGAGCTGTCCTGTGTCGGAATTTCTTCTGAGCATGCGTGGCACTTTGTGCGTCGGAACAGGCCACACACGGTTGGATTTGACGCGATCGGATTTTGATGTCGGAAAATTTTATCTCCTGCTGTCCAACTTTGTGTGTCGGAAAATCCGATGGAAAATGTCCGATGGCGCCCACACGGTCGGAATTTCCGACAACACGCTCCGATCGGACATTGTCCATCGGAAAATCCGACCGTGTGTACGGGGCATTAGAGATTAGAATTTAGATAGTATCATCTTTAGAACTGCGCTACTTTAACTGGCAATGGACCAACACTGTACCCAAATTAAATTTATATCATTTTTCCCCACACAAATAGAGATTTCTTTTGGTAGTATTTGATCACCACTGTTTTTTTTATTTTTTATTATATAAATGAAAAAAGACCAAACATTTTGAAAAAATGTTTTCACATTTTATTTTATACATTGTCATCAGTGCAGTACAGCATCATCAAATGGCTGGTGAGGCTGTGATCAGGTATACTGACTGATGACATTTTAACATTTTTTTTTTTTACATGTCACTAGAGTCACCATAGTGACACTGTACTACTCTGGGGGGCAATCAAGGATTTTTTTTCACTGTTATTGCTTATACTGTAGAATTTACTGAATAAGCAATAGTTTTAGCTGTCATGAATGGGTTAACCATTCGTGAACAGCTTGCTTTTGGTTGGGATCTGTGATTGGCTAGAGCTAATCACATGGTACAAGTAGCCAGGTACCATGTGATTACTGTGGGACAATCACAAACCACAACAGTTAGCAAACTGTTTAGGAATTGGAAGCCATTCGTGACAGGTTGTTTACATTGTTATCATGTGATCGCTATGACCAATCATAGCGATCACATGACCGATTATCAGTAACTGTAATCCACTGGGTCCGGTGGACACAGCGGTCACAGAAGGGGCACGCTGCGTGCTCCTAATCTGGAGCTGGCACAATGATGTATGTATATATACGTGATTGTGCCTGCACATGCTGCCCTGTTGCAGTATATTTACTGTGGTGGGTCGGCAAGTGGTTAAAACACCAGTCTGCTTTGAAATCTTTGCCTGGGAGAGATTTTGCTGATGCAGTATAGCTGCATTGGGGGTTATTTACTAAAGGCAAATCCACTTTGCACTGCAAGTGCACTTGAAAGTGCACTTAGAATTAAAGTTGCTGTAGATCCAAGGGGGACATGCAAGGAAAGTAAAAAACAGCATTTTATCTTCCACATGATTGGATGATAAAATCAGCTGAGCTTCCACTTATTTCAGATCTACCCCTTAGATTTAGAGCGACTGCATTTCCAAGTGCAGTTGCAGTGCAAAGTGGAGTTGCCTTTCGTAAATAACCCCCGTTGCGTCATGTTGCTGTGCTCAGTCTTGCCATGGTGTATGACCTGTGACATGAAACTGACTTTCACAACCTACCCCTAGTAGCAGAGTTTGGCTGTTCCTCACCCAGTTTTAGGCCTCCTACACAGCTGTTTCTGTTTCAGGTAATGACTGCTTTTCAACCTACATATGAAATTGATGATCATGAGCACTTGCTTGGTATAATTGGCTAATCATACATCTGACACCAATCCTACAAAATCCCTGACTTTGTGCAAGTGTACAAAGTATGCAATTGTAAGAATTGATGCTGGATTGAAGCCAAAGGGTAGTCATACAAAATATTGATTTGATTTACATTTTTCTTCTGTTCGGTCACTTTGCATTTTGTAAATTGATAATAATAAACAATTAGGGTATATATTTTTTAAAGCATTCTTACATAACAGCATTTCTTCACACCTGCCTAAAGCTTTTGCACAGTACTGTATATATGTTTGAGATAGGGACCTTAGATTGCAAGCCACTTGAGGGCAGTGAAGGTACAGTATGTAAAGTGCTGCATAAGTTGACAGTGCTATACAAATGCCTGTAATAAAAAAAAAAACAGTATTAGGTTGCTCTTCCTCTGTATTCACATCACATGCCCTGTTATATACATCTGCTTGTGGAAATGTAGACAAGTTTTTCAGGATCACAAAGCGAATAATAACATCATGAGCGCAGCGAGTGGCACAGCGCCAGTCATACACCTGCACAATCACTATCCTTCTATAGTACAAAATGTCCTATTTTCCTGAATATGAAGGAAATCCACACGCTGGGGAGCAAGCCATGTTATAGAATAAGAGTTCTTGTAACACATCTTCACCTCATCCAGACAAGTCAAGGAAGTTTGTAAATATAATTGTTCAGCTTTTTCCATTCCTCTGCTGTCCCCTGAGAGCTGTAGCAGAGCCTGATATGATTGCCGGCTCAGATTTCCTGTTTGGTGTTGTCGGATAAAGATGTCAGCAATATCATTACAAAGGATGAGTGATATCAAATAGCCATCCATCGTGTCCCCCTAGACAGTAACAGCTCACTCTTCCACTTCTACAGCACTTTACTGTATAATCTGCCCCTGTCATGGTTACGGAAGTATAATTCTCATGTAAACACACATAACACTCCTGGGCTACAACAGTACAGAAAAGGAGACACTGTTATTTACTTTTGCCTTCCCATTTGTGATGTTAATGTTGTACTGCACAACCCTCCTCCAGCCAGCAGGGGGAGATCCTAGTCTCACTCCCCCTTAATGCAGAGCACCTGGAATCCTGGGAGGTGTAGTCCAAGTTTGCAGTCATGTATTGGTACCATTGACTCTCTGAATTACAGCTGTTATTTACTTTTGCCTTCCCATTTGTGATGTTAATGTTGTACTGCACAACCCTCCTCCAGCCAGCAGGGGGAGATCCTAGTCTCACTCCCCCTTAATGCAGAGCACCTGGAATCCTGGGAGGTGTAGTCCAAGTTTGCAGTCATGTATTGGTACCACTGA
Organism: Aquarana catesbeiana; assembly: GCF_042186555.1. Lineage (NCBI taxonomy): Eukaryota > Metazoa > Chordata > Amphibia > Anura > Ranidae > Aquarana > Aquarana catesbeiana. The sequence goes on from NC_133326.1 coordinate 535,995,880, forward strand.
CTCTCTGAATTACAGCGTCCAATAAACTTTGTGTGAGTAGGAGGAGATAGGTAGATCTTTAATTGAATATCCTGGAAAAAGCCCGCTCTCTTGCGGGAGTCCACACATCCAGACCTGTCTGTGTGAGCAGGAGACAGAGCCAGTCCTAAAGACTAGGGGTGTTGAAATTAATCGTAGCATCGATGCAACGCGATTCGACCACCCACGATGCGGCATCGATGCTACGACTTGCATAAATCGATTATATGATGATGTCACCCGCGCGCCGCTATATGCCCTGTCGATGAACTGAAAGCAGCCGAAGGAGTTAGCCGCGCCTCTTGTCCCACCCCCCTGATGAACAGAAAGTAGCCGAAGGAGCCGCGGGCGTTAGCCGCGCCTCTTTTCCTGCCCCCCCGCTGACAGTTCCCAGCGTCAACATGCGCGACACGTGGAGCGAGTGGAGCGAGTGTCTGTCCCCATGACAGACACTCATGACTTATGAGCCAACCCCGCAGAGCCTTCCTCCTTGGCTCACCTCACACTGTGTGCAGTGTGCACACACAGGCTGCCTCCGTCCTCCTTACAACAGGCTGCTGTGGGAGACCCGAGATGCCAGACAGCCACGGTTGTCCTCTAGTCCCCCTCACAGGCTGCTGGAGAGTCATCATCAGCATCATCGAGTACTTGGATGATGCACAATTGCCTATTGCACAATTGCAGTATTTGATGAGGCACAGTAGCGGCAATAGATGGGAACACTGCCAGCAATAGATGGGCACATTGCCAGCAATAGATAGGCACACTGCCAGCAATAGATGGGCACACTGCCAGCAATAGATGGGCACAGCGTCAGCAATAGATGGGCACAGTGTCAGCAATAGATGGGCACACTGCCAGCAATAGATGGGCAGTGTCAGCAATTGATGGGCACATTAGCAGCAATTGTACAGTAGCTGCGTTTGATGGCACAGTGGTGGCATTTGATGGATACAGTAGCTGCATTTGATGGCACAGTGGTGACAATTTATGGGCACAGTGGTGGCAATTTATGGGCACAGTGGCGGTGTTTGATGGGCACATTGGCGGCAATTGCACAGTGGTTGCATTTGGCACAGTGGTTGTGTTTGGCACAGTGGTTGCGTTTGATGGGCACAGTAGCTGCAATTGATTTTTTTTTTTCAGTTTGTTGAGCACAAAATTTTGAGCACAAGCCGTCACTGACTACTAGCAATAATATAACATATTATATATCGTATATCTGATGCACCATTATGTGGACTGCAAATTTGCCAAATTGTGAAAACATTAAAGTGAACAATGAGCATGACCATGCCATTTCAACATTAATTATGGTTTATGTATGTCTTATTGTCTTAGTGATTGATTCACATCACAGCTTCATTGATTTGAAATTGATACTTTTTTTTGGTATGATTTTTGGTTTTGCTCATCACTGCCCCACACATGCAGCCATGCATTGCATGTGTGGGGCAGTAATGAGCAAAACCACAAATCATACAAAAAAAAAAAAAAAAAAAGGTATCAATGAAGTTGTGATGTGAATCAATCACTAAGACAACAAGACATACATAAACCATAATTTATGAAATGGCATGCATTGTCGTTTGGGGGGACATTATGGGGACATTGTCCGCAGTCTCTGTCCATCTCTTGTATCATGTTTGCAGTCTCTGATCCTCTCTTGTAGTATTTTGGGGTCAGTCTGGAGCTCTTCTTTAAGTTGTCTGCTGTGTTTACACTTTGCTACATGCAGAGAGTTTTTTATTTATTTTTTTTTAAAGAACAGATAAAAAAAAAAAAAAAAAGGAGTTCTTCTGACTGCTTTAATTTTTTGGATGAAAACCGTGCGCAGTAATTGTGATGCATCGCGGAATCGAATCGAATCGTGGACATCATAATCGTAATCGAATCGAATCGTGAGGCCAGTGAAGATGCGCACCCCTACTAAAGACCCTGAGGTTGAGCGCGAGATTGCTGGGGGATCAGCAGCACTGTCAGCCTTGTTGAATTTGCAGGATTGTCACTGAGAGACTGGAGCATTCAACAGATCTGACAAATTGAGTTGCAGTCACACCAAGATGAGACTGAAGGAGCCCATTCTACTACAGAAGCCTACCGGCACCTCAGGAAGTTAGTGAGAAGGCCACTGGCCCATTTTGTATTGTTTAGAGGTAGCCATATCGCAGGGAGCACATAATAGTGAAGTGGAAGGAAAATGACAAATGGTTTTCAAATTTTTTTACAAATAAATATCTGAAAAGTGTGGCGTGTATTCAGCCCCCCTGAGTCAATGCTTTGTAGAACAACCTTTCGCTGCAATTACAGCTGCAAGTTTTGGAGATGTCTCTACCAGCTTCGCACATCTAGAGAGTGACATTTTTGCACATTCTTCTTTACAAAATAGCTCAATCTCTGTCAGATTGGATAGAGAGTGTCTGTGAACAGCAATTTTCATGTCTTGCTACAGATTCTTAATTGGATTTAGGTTTGGACTTTGACGGGGCCATTCTAACACATGAATATGCTTTGATCTAAACCAGGGGTCTCCAAACTTTTTAAGCAAAGGGCCAGTTTACTCTCCTTCAAGAGAAAGTAAACCCTGATGGGTTTTACTTCTCTTTAATTTACTTCTCTTTGTTCCCCTGCAAAGTAAAAGCATAATGGGCTAGTATGCATCGCATACTAGCCCGTTATGTGGCACTAACCTGCAAATAAAGCCCGCGCTGTCCCTGCTGGTGCCCGCATCCATCTTCACCCCTCTTAGGCCCCTTTCACATGGGCACCGTCAGTTTAGCCACGTTAAAAAGGTATCAGTTCTTTAAGTTCTTATCCGTTGCTTCATCCGTCTTCTGTTCCGTTTTCATCCCTTTTTGTATCCGTTTTGATCCGTTTACAGCAGTTTCTGTGCCTTTAAGGAAATTACCCAGAAAGCATTGCTCCTCCCATGCTGTATTGCAGTTTTAAGTGAGTGACTTGTCCTTGCTGTGTCCTTCCTTTGTCCTTGTCCTTGTGTGTGCTGTCTGCATTGTGCAATGGATTCCAACAATTTTTGGGACAGCATGACATTGTCGTATTTGCCTATATGAGGAGACATCTCTTGCCATGTTTCTCCTTGGGCATGTACTGGGGATGTACTGGGGACGTACTTCCTATTGTCCAACTACTGCCTAGGTCATAGGTTGAGTTCACAGATAAACAAAAAAAAAATTATTTCTTCAAAACAGATCTTAACTGATCGGACGTTGACGGACATTGTCCGTTAACGTCAGTTAATATCTGTTTTCACAGATCTGGTCGTAGCCTTGTACATTATAAAAAATGAATAAATACGGAAGCGGAGGTTAACGGATGTTAACGGAAGGTCATCCGTTTGCCCATAGGAATGCATTGTCGTCCGTTGACGGATGGAAGAAAAACGGATAGACAGTCCGTCCATGTGAAAGGGGCCTTACTTCTGGGGGCGCGGCCACCGGCTCTGTCAGTCACGGCACTTGCGAGTGCAGAAACAGCACGGAAGGCCGTTTCTTCACAGCGCATATGCCGATGACATCATTGGCGCAGTGCACAGCAAATATCTCCTAAATGGCGCGTGTTTAGGAAATATTTCCACTACCTATAGGTAAGCCTTATTCTAGGCTTACTATAGGTAAAAGTCCCAATCAGAGGTTTACAACCACTTTCAGGTTTTGGGCAGGCCAAAGTGTGGTCAGTGGAAGCAAGCAATGCCCCATCATTAGTTTCATTTGGAGGAATAATGCCCCTTGTTGGTATCAGTGGGAGGAATAGAGCCCCATTGGTGCTATCAGTGAGAGGATTAGTGTCCCATCATTGGCGTCAGTTAGAGAAGTAGTGCCCCAAAGGCCAGATAGAGGCAAGCAAAGGGCCACATTAGGCCCCGGGCCGCAGTTTGGAGACCAGTGATCTAAACCATTCCACTGTAGCTCTGGCTGTAAGTTCAGTGTCGTTGTCCTGCAGGAAGGTGAATAAATTAAATAAAAACCAAGTGCTGTAATGGGCACACCACACTATATGTAGCTATGGCGGATAAAACTCTACAATATAAGTGAAGGTTATAAATATTTGATAAACGAACACTCGTACTAATTAGATTTGAACAGACACAATTAAGCTGCTATCAATAGAACAGGGTTCAGAAACCCATAAATAGGAAAATGCATAAAATGAAAATTGATGCGCTCTAATACACTGTTCAGTTACTAAGATCTATGAAGTCATGCTAAAAAAATGTGATAAAATATGTGTATAAATACTGAAATAAATAATAATAAACAAATTCTGTGTAAATGCACTGCACACATGCATAAAAATGTGCTAAATATACTGAAAATTACTAAAGAGGTGCAGAGTGCTCCAAATACCATAAATATATAAAGCAATATATATAGGATAAAACGTGCAAATACGCTGATACCAATGCACTCAAAAATTGCACTAAACAATTGTACTGAAAAATCATGTGAATATGTGTTTAAATAATACAAATATTCCCGTGATTTACACAGAATTTGTTTATTATTATTTATTTCAGTATTTATACACATATTTTATCACATTTTTTTAGCATGACTTCATAGATCTTAGTAGCTGCAGGAAGGTGAACCTCCGCCCCAGTCTCAAGACTCTAACAGATTTTCCTCAAAGATTGCCCAGTATTTGGCCCCATCCATCTTCCCATCAACTCTAACCAGCTTCCCTGTCCCTTCTGAAGAGCAGCATCCCCACAACATGATGCTGCCACCACCATGCTTCATAGTGTGGATGGTGTGTTCAGGGTCATGAGCAGTGTTAGTTTTCCGCCACACATAGCATTTTGCTTTTGAGACAAAAAGTTACATTTTGGTCTCATATGACCAGAGCACCTTCTTCCACATGTTTTCTGTGTCTCTCACATGGCTTCTCGCAAACTGCAAACTGACTTCTTATGGCTTTCTTTCAACAAAGGCTTTCTTCTTGCTACTCTTCTATAAAGGCCAGATTTGTGGAGTGCACGACTAATATTTGTCCTGTGGACAGATTCTCCCACCTGAGCTGAGGATCTCTGCAGCTCCTCCAGAGTTACATGGGCCTCTTGGCTGCTTCCGTGATTGATGCTCTCCCTGCCCAGCCTGTCAGTTTAGGTGGACGGCCATGTCTTGGTAGGTTTGCAGTTGTGCCATACTCTTTCCATTTTCAGATGAATGTTTAAACAGTGCTCCGTGAGATGTTCAAAGCTTAGGATCTTTTTTATAACCTAACCCTGCTTTTAAACGTTATCCCTGAACTGTCTGTTGTGTTCCTTGGCGTTCATGATGCTGTTTGTTCACTAATGCCCCGTACACACGAGCGGAAAACTCAGTCGGAAAAATCTTGGGTGGTTTTTCCGACAGAATTGCGCTCAGGCTTGGCTTGTATACACACGGTCACACAAAAGTTCTCTGAACTTTCGACCGCCAAGAACGTGGTAACGTACAACACTACAACGAGTCGAGAAAATGAAGTTCATTGCTTCCGAGCATGCGTCGAATTGTTTCCAAGCATGCATGTTTTTTGCGCATCGGAATTGCGTACAGATGAACAGAATTTCCGCCAAGAACTTTTTCCATTGGAAAAATAGAGAACCAGCTCTCAATCTTTTGTTGGTGGAAATTCAGACAGAAAAAGTTGGATGGAGCATACACACGGTCGGAATATCCGACCAAAAGCTCCCATCACACTTTTTTTGATGGAAATTCCGCTCGTGTGTACGGGACTCTATTTACTAATTAGGTGACTTCTGAAGGCAATTGGTTCCACAAGATTTTAGTTAGGGGTATCAGAGTAAAGGGGGCTGAATACAAAAGCACACCACACTTTTCACATATATATTTGTAAAAAAAATTGTAAACCATTTATCATGACTGCTGAGGTGCAATAAGCCCAGGTCCCATCCAAATTACCATACCGCTTAGCGTACCTTACCCCTTCTTCCCATTCAATAAAAACCACGTACAACCATTAACGTTGGAAAGGGCAAGGCCACAGCTTTATTTAACTCAAACATAACATTAACTCTTTTAAACTGTGCCAGTCACAGTTGCACTGTGAGCACTCAACTACAAATGTAAAAGGGAGATGAAGGAGGGGCCTGTCCTTACCATAAGTGCCGGACCGGCCGTCAATCTCCCAATTACCATCAGGGCATAAAAAAGGGTTCCATATTTGCTGGCAAGGTCACCAAAACCGCAACACGCTGTGACATACCATCAAAAATAGGGTAGGAGGGTGGGCAGCTCTTCCATGCTTCCGTCCGAAAAGGGACCATAATCCCCTGGGGTGCCAAACTCCTGAGCTCAGGCCCAACCCTTTGTCCCCCCACGTACCAATCCTGAGTTAGACCAAATTCAGTGTAACTCCTCCCTGGCCATGCCCCCATCAGTCAGGGCTCTCTTTCCCGAGGGGCTCAAGAGGCTCTCATTTTCATTCCACTTCACAATTATGTACCACTTTGTGTTGGCCTATCACATCAAAATCCCAATAAAATACATTTACGCTTTGGTTGTAACATGAAAAAATGTGGAAAATTTTAAAGGGTATGAATACTTGTTCAAGGCACTGTACTTTATTCTGCATTCTTAATCTTGTACAGCTGGTTGTGCGGCTAGCAAGATCACTCTGATTGCTGGTATTCTCATCTTCTGAATGGCCCTGTAAGGGTGCTTTCAGACGTCCAGTGGAGTATGGTGTGCTCTGAAGAGCGGTCCATGTTGAATTCGCTTTTCAGCGGCATTTGACAGGCAGTAAAAAGGCATTATATTACCTCATCTTCTCACCTCCTGATTTAACCCTTTAATGCCACACTACCGCGCTGCAACTGCAAGCATAGAACTCAGTGGGGGTTATTTACGAAAGGCAAATCCACTTTGCACTACATGTGCACTTGGAAGTGCAGTCGCTCTAAATCTAAGGGGAAGATCTGAAATGAGGGGAAGCTCTGCTGATTTTATCATTCAATCATGTGCAGGCTAAAATGCTGTTTTTTATTTTCATTGCATGTCCCCCTCAGATCTACAGAGACTGCACTTCCAAGTGCACTTGCGGTGCAAAGTGGATTTGCCTTTAGTAAATAACCCCCAGTGAGTGTGATTGACAAGCAGTGCTGTTTGACAAACTCTGCACCCAGAGTTAAAAATGCTGCGGCTGCAAGGCAAATGAACAGCATGTGAACAGCCTGTCCAGCTATTATTTTACAGTTTGTGGGCAGCCGAGAGGTGGTAAAACATTGGTTCTGTTGTCTGTCTTTAGTTATAATTTAATGCATCTTTCTACACAACATCAGTAATCATTATCATTTCTCATATTATCATACTCTGATATTAGATGGTATTTTGTTCCATTTTGTGTACTATTGATCTATAAGCTGTCAGACGCACTACAATCCATTAATACATAAATAACATTTTCTGCTCTGATGACCCAAATGCTGTCAGTTTACTAACAAGAAAGATCAAAAACAATAACCCATAACCAGCCGACACAAAATCAATAACTGCTCCTGAAAATTCAATTAAGCCAGAAAACCTTCCTCAAGCCATAACCTGCCTGTAATTACCAGAAAATTCAGTTATAACTCCACCACTCATTAGGCTTTAGATTGGCTAGACACTTAAAAAGTTCAGGGTGCTGTACCAAGTGGGGTGCAGTCAGTATTATAAATGTTACAAAGTGCATCAAGCAGTCAGTGCATTATGGGAAAATGCCAGTGTTAAAATCAGTAAAACATAGTTATAAAGTTTTATATAAAAACAGTACTAGCAGCACAAAGCAAACATTGGAAGATGAAATCAGCAGAAATGGGATTTCAATTATAACTTGTAAAGCCTTGTTTTTTTTTTTAGCTAAAAATAACAAACATGTTATACTTACCTGCTCTGTGCAGTTGATTTTGCACAGAGCAGCCCAGATCCTCCTCTTCTCGGGTCGCTCTTCAATGCTCCTGGCTTCTCCCTCCTGTTGAGTGCCCCCAGAGCAAGCAGCTTGCTTTGGGGGCACCTGAGCTGAACCACAGCTCCCTGTGTTCATTTAGACAGGAAGCTGCAACCTGGTACCACCCCCTTTCTCTCTTCATTGGCTGACTGACTTTGATTGACAGCAGCGGGAGCCAATGGCACCGTGCTGGTGTCTCAGCCAATGAAGAGGGGAGTCCTGGGCAGCCGAGACACTCCTACAAACCGCCCCAAAGATGCTGCTTGCGGGACTTTTCCTAACACTCTGGCTTTCACACTGGGGAGGCATGAGAGCTAGTTTTCAGGCGTTTTACAGGTGCTATTTTTAGCGCTAAAATGCCTCAAAACCGCCTTCAGTGTGAAAGTAGCCTAATTTAGCCTAAATGAACAAGTTAGAAGCTGATTGACTACCATGCACAGCTGAAGCAGATTCTGAGCGCTCCAGTTTTACTAAATCAACTCCATAGACTAATATAGAGCAGCGTTTAGAGTGAGAGAAAAAAATCACGCATCAGCTTTTGATACAGTTTACATAGTTTGTATGGGCCAAGCTGGCCCAAACGAACAATGTCCCTCACTAACATATGAGGCTGTTGGATGTGCATTTAAAACCGTATGTAGCTGAGGCTACATACGGCATACTGCACTGTGTTTTGGGTTTGAGCCAAGATTGCCAGTCTCATACCTGGAACACATTAAAGTCTATCTGATTGGCGCTCAGCCATTCAGAGAAAGCAATGTATTCTAGCAATGAATACAGCGTTTCCGAGAGTCAGAGAGGCAGACTGATGATGTCCCAATCTCTGACTCGGCCAATCAGAGAAAGCTTTGTATTCATTGCGACCCGCGTCTGCTGTGATTGGACCAATCAGCGGGTCCAGGGCCGATCGTTCGGGAGACAGGCACAACGACAATCTGCCTATGTAAATAAGGCAGATTGTCGTTCTTACAGTGGGGAAGGTACAGATTCCTGCCTTCCCCTATTCAAAGCACCTCCCCCATGGTTAGTAAGCAGAACCTAGGCATACATTTAACCATTTTTTCGCCCCTGATGTTAACCCCTTCCCTGCCAGTGTCAATAGTACAGTGACAGTGCATATTTTTTTAGCACTGTAATAATGTCACTGGTCCCCAAAAAGTGTCAAAACTGTTAGGTGTCTGATTTGTCAGCTGTGATGTGGAAATTTGAGCCCTGAAAATGATAGACCTTATTATTAATGTGACTTACAGTGAATTTTGATGACTCTAGAGTTTCATACACACTCATGATACCATACCCAATTATACCAAAGCGTGGTCAGAGGAGCTCGGGAGGGAAATAACTGTTGCTGAATGGAGTAAAGCCTTTCTCTTTACCCACAAAGCAGTCATCTCGTGCTATACCAAGGAAAAATATTATAAAGTATTATCCAGATGGTATCGAGTACCAACGAATCTCAGGATCATGTTTCCATCAACCACCGACATCTGTTGGAGATGTAACTCAGAGAAGGGTACGTATAGCCACATCTGGTGGGAATGCAATGTGATCCATCCATTTTGGACTCAAATCTTCCAGATCTATACCGAAATTTATGATAAACTGCTCTCCTTTTATTGCTCTCCTCTCCATACTACCTGGCAAAATTAAGTCACAAAAACACAACCTCCTAAAATTCTTTCTCAGTATTGGAAGGCAGTTAATCTCTACACACTGGAAATCCACCACTCCCCCATCTCTCATAGAGTGGGTGAGTGAGATAAACAATACCATGCTTATGGAGGAAATGCAAGCCAGAGCCATAGACAAATACGCAAAATTCTCCTTCATCTAGAGTATCTGGAGGCATTACTCTACTTCAGATAAACTAAAACGCAGACTCACAGACACAAGTGCATCTGGTCAGGGTACAGGACCACTCAACCCAAATCAAACACCCTAGAAGTAGAGGTTCCAATTTGGGACGAGGCTCGCTGTCTCCCTTTCCCCCCTCCTCCCCTCTCTCCCCCTCTCTTATCTACCCTACCAGTCTCCCTTCCCTCACCCCCTCTTTTTTTTTTTTTTCCCCTGCATACTATCTCTTTTCTTTTTTCTTATACTAGCCCCTTTGGCTATCTATAGCCACGATTTGCAACCCAAAGTATTCTGATCTTCAGCATTAATTTTCTCAAAACACCCAGCATACTAGACAACACGCCAATGTATATATGCTGTTGGCTTTTATATTACCTGTCTGTATATTTTGAGTTCCTTGACATCTGGACGCAGCATGATCCCGTTGGGGCGTCCAGATCTCGGGAATTTTTGTTAATAAATTTAACAGCAAAAGCTCTGAAAGTTGTCGAGACACCAAGTTATCTACATATTGACGACAGAATGCATAATATTGCACCTTTCTGCTTATGTATGTTCCTTTCCTATTAAGCCAGTTTGTCCGATGTCGAGCATCTGGTCTTGTTAATGTATTCATCTTCCGTTTGGAAAATTATTTTATATGCAATAAAAACTTATTGAACCTAAATCCGTTCAGTTCTTGTGTAAAAACTGAAAAATTGGTTTAATAATAAAATAGCAAAAATATTACAAGAACAATATCCAAAACAATATCCAAATGTAGAATGTAAAAATAAAATCAATTCTGTAATTATATTCTTAAGATGAAGATTGAATCAGATGTGTATCTTTGTGTGTGTGTGTGTAGCTGTGGCAGCTTCCTTCAATGTCTCATGGTGTCTAGCAAAATCTGACTAACTGTCCTTCTGTTACAAGCTTTTACTCCTAAAATTTGACCCCTTCTTCCTAAAAAGGCTGGTTTAAGGTTCTCAATTGCCTTGTAGTTCTACAGAAAACCGTGGGCTTTAACCACCTAACGTAATGATAGGAGTTGCTCAGTTTCTATGCATTGGCATTCCTGAGGAGTGGGCAAGAACAGTGTGTGAAACCATTTAACGTATACAATATAAGTTTCCTTTAACATAAGATCAAATACTACATATACTTATATATATTGAAAACCCAATGTTCTTATTAATATCCTAATCAAGAAATAGTGTAGTATAAAGAATTTATAATCTTAACTAAAATATAACCTTTTACATCTTAAGAAATGTGAATACTTCCTCATGTGATAGGGAAAGGTGAGAACCCAGCTTAAGATTCCTAATTACTAACACATGTTTGGTTCTCCATAGGAATGTTTATGAAGCTTATAACAATATGTACAATATCTCACAAAAGTGAGTACACCCCTCACATTTTTGTAAATATTTTATTATATATTTTCATGTGACAACACTGAAGAAATGACACTTTGCTACAATGAAAAGTAGTGAGTGTACAGCTTGTATAACAGTGTAAATTTGTTGTCCCCTCAAAATAACTCAACACACAGCCATTAATGTCTAAACTGCTGGCAACAAAAGTGAATACGCCCCTAAGTGAAAATGTCCAAATTGGGCCCAATTAGCCATTTTCCCTCCCTGATGTCATGTGACTCATTAGTGGTACAAGGTCTCAGGTATGAATGGGGAGCAGGTGTGTTAAATTTGGTGTTATCGCTCTCACTCTCTCATACTGGTTACTGGAAATTCAACGTGGCACCTCATGGCAAATAACTCTTTGAGGATCTAAAAAAAAGAATTGTTGTGCTACATAAAGATGGCCTAGACTATAGGAAGATTGCCAAGACCCTGAAACTGAGCTGCAGCACAGTGGCCAAGACCATTAACAGGACAGGTTCCACTCAGAACAGGCCTCGCCATGGTTGACCAAAGAAGTTGAGTGCACGTGCTCAGTGTCATATCCAGAGGTTGCATTTGGAATATAGACGTATTAATGCTGCCAGCATTGCTGCAGAGATTGAAGGGGTGGAGAGTCAGTCTGTCAGTGCTCAGACCATACGCCGCACACTGCATCAAATTGGTCTACATGGGTCCCAGTAGGAAGCCTCTTCTAAAGATGATGCACAAGAAAGTCTGCAAACAGTTTGCTGAAGACAAGCATACTAAGGACATGGAATTATTGGAACCATGTCCTGTGGTCTGATGAGACCAAGATAAACTTATTTGGTTCAAATGGTGTCAAGCGTGTGTCGCAGCAACCAGGTGAGGAGTACAAAGACAAGTGTGTCTTGCCTACAGTCAAGCATGGTGGTGGGAGTGTCATGGTCTGGGGCTGCATGAGTGCTACCGGCACTGGGGAGCTACAGTTCATTGAGGGAACCATGAATGCCAACATGTACTGTGACATACTGAAGCAGAGCATGATCCCCTCCCTTCGGAGACTGGGCCGCAGAGCAGTATTCCAGCATGGTAATGACCCCAAACACGCCTCCAAGACGACCACTGCCTTGCTAAAGAAGCTGAGGATAAAGGTGATGGACTGGTCAAGCATGTCTCTAGACCTAAACCCTATTGAGCATCTGTGGGGCATCCTTAAACGATAGGTGGAGGAGCGCAAGGTCTCTAACATCCACCAGCTCTGTGATGTCATCATGGAGGAGTTGAAGAGGACTCCAGTGGCAACCTGTGATGCTTTGGTGAACTCCATGCCCAAGAGGGTTAAGGCAGTGCTGGATAATAATGGTGGCCACACAAAATATTGACACTTTGTGCCCAATTTGGACATTTTCACTGAGGGGTATACTCATTTTTGTTGCCAGCGGTTTAGACATTAATGGCTGTGTGTTGAGTTATTTTGAGGGGACAGCAAATTTACACTGTTATACAAGCTGCACACTCACTACTTTACATTGTAGCAAAAGTGTAATTTCTTCAATGTTGTCACATGAAAAGATATAATAAAATATTTACAAAAATGTGAGGGGTGTACTCACTTTTGTGAGATACTGTATACCTTTACAAGTATAAGAGTCTATATAATTTCACTTTTTCCATAACTAAAAGATATATACATATATATATATATATATATATATATATATATATATATATATATATATATATATATCTCAATTATTCCGTAAAGATCTAATCCATTCATTATTTTTTTAATATTTGTTAATTAATGTACAGTATATTAGATATTAGATTAAAGAAACTCTAACAGCCTCCCACCCCCATTGGCTCAATGTAGCAGTCTTAGCATATGGAAGGGGGGTGAGGAGGGGTGGGTTTTTACAAGTGTGTACATATCAGAATACACACCCCTGACTCAGTCTATTTGGTTTGTGGTCTAAGAAGTATGGGGACATAAGATTTCTCTCTGTAATGCATCTCCTTTACTTTCTTGGTGTGTAACTTCATCTTTTCTGTAAATTTCCTGTCCTACAATTTGTCCTGATATAATTATAGCATTTGTAGGTCCATTATAGTAATTTTCCTATTAGTATTACTTTGTATCGTTGGTAAAATCTTTGTTTTAAGGTTGTATCATCTATGTTATAGTTGGTAATATCTGATTAATACAAGTTTCTTTTCTGTACAATAGTAAGTTTAAATAAATTTGATTGTCATTCTTTTCGCACAGTTATCATTCGTTTTAATTTTATCCGTAATAGCGACAACCTCATTTGTTGATTCTTATATAGACAAAAGGTTTTAATCACTTATTTTATGTATCATTAATCATGAAGTGAGGTATGAACATTGCTATTCCATATGGTGCCCATGTGTGAGGAAGTTTAACGTCTGGGTGAATGTTATTTCTTGTATGGAAGACAGAGCTGGGCTATACAGTCCTAACTCCAGAAACGCTAAGCGTTTTTTTATGTCTCCCGTCTGAATACCTACACTGCAAACCTCTCAGAACTTTCCTTTTTACCTTTAGTCTATACTAATACTTTGATGAGACTGATTTTGAATAATATATATATATATATATATATATATATATATAAAATGAAATTTTAAGTGCGAATGATAAGGGCTCCGTTTGTAATCTTGGAGGCAGTGGAAAAGGATATGTGCCTCTCTGCCAAAAAGCAATTTCAGTTGACCCTTTGAATGAGATTAGGCCAATCTTTGTGATTGAAACGCACCTGTAGACATAGGGCTATATTTCCACTGGTACAACTCCAAGGTCGCATGATTGAGAGTGTGACTGTGAGGTGCGACTTTAGTGCAACTGTGGTGTAGCTTTGAATGAGACATTGATCCAAATTTATACTCTGGGTCGGAGTCACATCAGAGTGGTGCAGGTACCTTTTCAAAGTCGCTGCGGCTTTGAGTCGCATATATTTGAAAGGGTGCTATGGAAATCAATGGGCTGTGCCTTGTGATGCAACTTTATGTGTCCAAAGTCGCATGACAAACTGCACTAGTTTCATCACACTGAATGATCTTGTGTATGAATCTTTCTTCGTTGCAATTACTAACTGGGGATTGTAAGCTTACTCCAAGCATGCATATATTTTCTTGATTATCCAAGTTTGCTCTCATAATTCTTGAGATAACAAAACTAATAGCCCTACTTTAAACCATTTTTTAGAATACGTCGGAAAAGTCAACGGGGGTGGTTGAACTAAAGTGTTCGGGAAAATCTCCAGGTTTCTCTATTGTCACGAACAGGGAAAATATCGTTCTGACAAGTAGTGAAAAGAAGCAACAGGGACAGGGGCAATACCTGTCAACCCAGTGACTGGCCAGAGGGTAGCTACCTCTGGGGGAGCATCCTATAAAAGGTTGGGAAATCAGGGTCCAAGTGTCTGTAAGGATGGGTAATAGAATTGCTTCAAAGAGGGTTCTGAGTGGGGTAAACCCTACCAACTGACCCCAATGGAAGAGATGATAAATACGGGCCCTGGGTGGTAAAACATATGTGTGAAAGTTGGACTGAAAAGAGATTTTCTAAGAAAGGTACATTCAAGCTTAAAGTGTGGGAAGATCTGTACTGTGCTCAACACAAAAAGATGGCACGGCCATATAAAAAAGATGCTTGGAGTATATGGATGCTGGAGTCAGCGAATAGAAGAGAGGAAATTAATGTTTTTACTATGGGATTTAAGGAGAAGTCATTCCAAACAATGCTTGAACGTAAGGACATGCAGAAACAAAGTTGTGATGATCAGGGAGACAAGGAGCAATTGTCAGGACTTGGGCCTTATGCAGTTGCCCAGTCCTGGTCAGCAGAGTGCTCAGGGACTGACATGAACTGTCACCTTTTAGTGGCTGACAAAAAGGGAGAGCCACAAAATAACATCTGATACCCCAGTAAAATGTGAATTACAGGGGATTGTGAGGTACAGAAAGAGGAAGGCAGAGCAGCAGGACATGGAAAGGAAATGGCCATACTGGCATTAAGGGAGGAAAGTTTCCAGGCAGAAGGGCACTTTCTGTCTCGCTGACAGGAGAGGAGATAACAGAGCAACTGATTTGGGTAGGTCTGAATTCAGGGGGACATCCTCCACACCTAAGGTATGTACCAACAAGAATAAATCCCTGGAAGGTAAGAGCTCTTTAAAAATTGCCCCTATATCTTGTAAGCCGCAGGTAAAAACTACTAATCCAGAAAAAGCCATCCCACTTTCCTCTAAAACAAAGCCTGTCATTAAGAGATGCTGCACCACTTTAGATAAGTAAAAATGTCACTTATGTGGCGTATTTGGTCACATTGCGAGATTCTGTCTATCCAGTTCCAGTGAAAGAGTCGGTAAACATAATCCATATAGGACCACAAGATGTGATTATGAAGTGTACTCTGCGCTTTGCAAAGTGGCCTAGGTGTAAGAAGTATGAACCGCCTACATCATGGGTCCCATTCCAAAATCCTAAGAATGCATCCATACAGGCTGAGAATGGGCTAATGAAATGGAATGAATTTTTGAAAGAATTTCAACCTTACAAAACAGATGTTATGGGTTTAAGAGGAAGTACAGGCTATTATAGAATACATGCTGGTATGTGTAGAGTTCATGTTTAACCCCTCTTTTTTCTGACCAAGTCTGTGAGAGTGTACAGAGAATGGTATTGACATGCAACTTACCTGAGCCAAGATTAATCTTAAAAGAGACATATCTGTAATAGTGAATTGAAATGTGTATTTACTAAAATGTGTTTTCCAGAAGAAAGAGTGCTGGAGAGGTTCTTTGTGGTGAGGTATTATGATTTGTAGATAAATGGTACCGCTAAAAGGTTTATTACGAGTTGCTAATTTTTTTCTCACCATGGTGAATACATTTTGTTTTGGGAAATTAATGGTATACCATAAAACAAAAATCCACGTGGTAGTAATTAAAGTTGAGCTCAACAATTTTTTGGTATTTTCAAAAAGTGCACTGTTCCAAAACAAATAAGAAAGACTTTCTTTATGGAATGTAATGGAATGTATATTTGTGTTTTTATATGCTAATGTCTGGTTACAGGTATATAACCATTGGTTTATTTTGTTTCTAGGAGGAAAAAAAATTGAGTGTTCATTACTAAACTTTATTGGTGTTTTATCCCTCAGATTCGATAATTGGGTTTCATGGCTTTCAGAACGACGAGAGACCACAAAATAGTTTCTCTTTTTCCTGGTTTGTCGGCTTTCACATGTGAACGTTTTAGGTTTTCATCATCATTATATAGTTGGTGCTTATATATTTATTTATAATTATGTTTAATTTGTATGTAGCACCGTGGCCCTGTGAGATACAACATTTCGTTCTACTGTATGTTCTTACGTGTAGTAGAATGAAAATAAGGCTTCACTTGACTTATGTTTCCGTCTGTTTGGCCGTGTTTGGCCAAAACTTGGATGTGTGTGGTATGTTCTGATCCAACATGTATGAAGCTCTGGTATGAACGAGTTTCTTTGCTCCACTGAGTAGCAGAAACCACTAGCTAAAGTCCGCAATTCCCTATTACCAGTGACAATATGACTAGTCATCTCCAGTTCTCACTTAGTTTTAAATGAAAAGTGGATTAAGACAACAGTGGATATAAATCTCTGTCAATGTTACTGTGTTTATTGGTAACAGTGTTTGGTATTATCCAGAGTTTGAATTGGATCTGTCATAGATCTGTTACATATCTGTTTCCTATTCCCAAATATCAGCCATGTTGATACTTGTAGTTAAATGGATTTAACTGTTAAGGGTCTGCTATTACATGTTATCTCACAAGACTTGTGTTTAAGACTGATTCACCCCCCCTGCTGTTATTGTACTTAGATACATGTGTAGGCAGCTGTAGTGCAGGGTAGCCTAGCTGGCTGTAAGAGGAAGTGGGTTAGCAAGTGTATATACTCACTTTTCAGTCGATTTGATATGTTTATGTGTACAGATGTTCAGAGTTGTCTGGCCTCTATCATTGTCTCCAGCACCATTTTAGAGAAGCCTGCTGTCCTGATAGGAGATTTGGTCGGCCATTTTTGGGTGGATACCTTATATAAGAAAGCCAGCCACATTTAGTTCAGTTCACGTGTGTGCATAGACAGGGACAGAGAGCCACTTGTGAGGGAGAGTTAGGAGAAGATAGGGAGAGTGTTCCGGCCTGTGAGCTCAGGGTTCCTACGGAGTTCTGTATCAGCAATCCTGGTCGGATGAAAGACTCCCCATGGCAGATAATAAAACCGGTGCCCTCGCTGTGAGGGCGGGACAAAAATAACAGATGCCTAAATCCATCTGCTGAAGGAATACAGTTGTTTCCGGGCAACGTATGTGAATATCAGCCTCTACAGATACGCATAATGTGCTTGGGTTTTTACTGTGTTAGTCAGTGGAAAGTACCTATAGTGCTGACGTATACAATTACTGCTTACATCAGAAGTGACTGTGCTGTGTATCTGTGCCTCCATGCTTGGAGTGAAACTACGTGTCTTACTGCTGTAAATACTCTTTCTACTACTGCCTCTTCGGTAATAAACATTGCCTGGTTTATAAAGTCAGTATGTGTGATTCCCTCTGTGAAGACGCTGCACTCTACCCCCGCTTACATTTTGGCGTAATCGGCAGGATATTAGAACCATCGTCCTCAAGCGGGGAAGTAGCTAGAGAGTCAATCATGGCACCATATGGAGCGGCTTTGGCCCTGATTCTAAAATTTAATGGCACAAATATTCCCCTGACAGACTGGGTGGAGAGATTGGACAGTTCAGTCCGCCTGTCTGAAATACCCACAGCAGACTATGCCAATTTGGCAGTTAATGCGCTAGAAGGAGAAGCCCGCCGGGCTGTGATGGTTCTGCCCGAGAAGGAAAGGGATAGCAAAACAGCTATTGTGGGCCGCCTAGCAAGCTTGTATGGTGAGAGTACATCCATAGCCGAACTCCGGAAGAGTTTCTATTGTGGAGAGCAACACGACTATCCCATTTGCAGTGGCCTTACAGGAAATCTGGTGCAGGTTGGAGGAGAAAATGGCTCCCGCCGGAACTGGGGTTGCTAACCCCGATCAGCTTATCCGGGACCAGTTCCTCACTGGTGTCTGGTCCTCTTCATTAAAGAGAGCCTTAAGGGATCGAATGAGGGCTGATGGTACGGTGAAATGCGCTGCTATCCTACAAGAGGCCATTGAGAGGGAACAGGAAGAGCCGGACCATGAACGGGTTGGTGCCAGAAGCCAGGTTACCCCCACTGAGGCCACCTGTGCTGCTTTGCAGACGGCTCTACCTGATTCAGCAGAGACCCATCTCCTGAAATTGTTAACACAACTGGCACTTCCGGTGCAGGGGATGACCCCGGAACAAAGCAACAAGCTCCAGCAACTAGTTCACAGACATTTGATGGCATTCTCTCAAGGCCCTGAAGACTACGGCTGTACTAATGCTTTGGATCATTCTATCCACACTGGAGACACGGCTCCTATTCAGGAAAGGTATCGTAATATACCCCCGGCTCTTTGTCAAGAGGTCAAAGATCTATTACGCGGAATGCTGCAAGGGGGATAGATTCGAGAGAGTCGTAGTCCCTGGGCTGCTCCCATAGTTCTTGTGCGGAAAAAGGATGGCAACTTATGTTTTTGTGTGGACTATCGCAGGTTGAATGCCTGTACCCATCGGGATGCTTACGCTCTGCCCCGAGTCGAATAATCCCTAATGGCCTTGGGCAGGCCAAGTATTTCTCCACGCTAGATTTGGCCAGCGGATATTGGCAGGTCCTGGTAAAAGAGGAAGATCGTGAAAAAACGGCCTTTATCACCCCTCTGGGTGTATACGAGTTTAATGGGATGCCCTTTGGCCTGACTAATGCCCCCAGTACGTTCCAAAGGCTAATGGAACGATGCTTTGGAGACTTGAATTTTAATTCTGTTGTGATTTACCTAGATGACATTATCATCTTTTCCAGAACGTTCGAGGACCATTTGCTACATCTGGATTAAGTCCTCCAGTGGCTAGCTCAGTATGGCCTTCGGCTCAAACCGGAAAAATGTCATCTCATGAAGAAAAAATCCAGTATTTGGGGCATGTGGTTGAGGCAAAAGGGGTGTCCCCTGATCCCGACAAAATTCAGGCTGTACAGACATGGACAACCCCTAAAACGGTAACAGAGCTTCGCTCTTTCTTGGGGCTTGTGGGTTACTACCTCAGCTTAATTCCGAACTTTACGACTATCGCAGCCCCTTTGACCCAGCTGTTGTGTGAGCAACCAGCCAATCGAAAAGGGAAATCTTCTCCCAGCATTACTGACAGTTGGGGGGCAGCACAAAGTGAGGCATTGGAGGCCCTGAAGGCGAAGCTGACTTCCGCTCCCATATTGGCTTAAACTATCGTAAACCCTTTCGGGTGTACTCTGACGCCAGTCTCCAAGGATTGGAGGCTGTGCTGGCTCAAGAACAAGATGGAACGGAGCGTGTGATCGCCTATGCATGCAAGTCAGAGTTTACGCCCTACCGAACGTAACCCAACCAACTCCAGTTCATTTAAACTCGAGTTGTTAGCAGTAGTCTGTGCCGTCACCAAAAAGTTTGCTGAGTACTTAGTAAGTGGAAAGGTGGACATATATACTGCCAACAATCCTCTTGCCTATCTAGAGACTGCTAAACTGGGGGCCTTGGAGCAACGTTGGGTGGCACAACTGGCCCGGTTAAACTATACCATTCACTACAAGCCAGGACGTTCCAATGGTATGGCTGATGCTCTCTCTTGATTTCCTCTTGATTAGGATTAACTAGATCAACAACTTGAAGAGGATGAGGTTGTTCCCTCCGGGATCCACCGGCAAGAGCAACTGGCTTCAACGGCTCTGCAGAGCAACCAAGTTATGCCAAGAGGGCCAGAGATTCATACTCCTCGAGAGTGGCTGCAACTCCAGCGACAAGACCCTGACATTGATTAGCTCATGAGCTATTGGGACAGGAATCGGAAACCATATTCGCGGGAGCTAAGTAGGCTCTCGCCGACATTGTGTCAGCTTCTAAAGCAGTGGGATAGGCTGGAAAGATATCATGGACTCTTATACCGAAAGGCACGGGTTCCAGGGGAGCCACGAGTTATTCATCAACTGATTATCTCGGATTATCAATCGGAGGCCTTGTTTGTCAAGTCTTTCACCATATTGGAGGACACTTCTGTGCAGAATGGACGGTGGCCTTTGTTCGTAAGTACATATTTTGTCTGGAGTTATCCAAGTGGGAGCAGAAGGCATGTCAGGGGTGTAATGCCGTGTACACACGATCGTACATTCCGACAACAAAATCCATGTTTTTTTTCCGACGTATGTTGGCTCAAACTTGTCTTGCATACGCACGGTCACAAAATGTTGGCGGAAATTCTGAACGTCAACGCGGTGACGTACAACACGTACAACGGCACTAGAAAAGGGAAGTTCAATACCAAGTGCGCCACCCTTTGGGCTGCTCCTACTAATCTCGTGTTTATCTCGTATTAGTAGAAGTTTGGGGAGAGACGATTCGCGCTTTTCAGCCTTGTGCTTTTCAGATCATTACTGCTCTTCAGTTTGTGCTTGTGGGTTCGTATCTGGTTTTCAGTGCGTGTAGTCAGTTTGTATCTGTTCTTCCAACGCGCTCTTGTCCACTCGTTTCTGATTTTCAGCTCGCTCTTCTCAGGCCTTTCTGTTTTTCAGTGCTTTCTGTTAGTTCGTTCTGACCAGTCGGCCGTTTTGAAGCCATGTTGCGGTTACGTACTCGTCGTAGAGTTCGTGCTGTGCAGGGACTTGGTGTTGGGGTTCTTACTGTGACCCAAGCTCAGTCCATGAACAGGGCAGGGAGGAGTTCATGGACGAAGAATTGGTTGCTACAGCGTGACCAATTCTCTCATATGCCTTTGTTGCAGGAGATCCGTGAGAATAATCCTGATGATTTTAGGAATTATCTCCAGATGACAGACCCCGTTTTTCCCCTTTTGTTGGCTTTGCTGTCCCCTTTTATTATGAAGCAGGATACCTGCATGCGGCAAGCCATCACTCCTGAGCAGAGGCTAGTTGCCACTTTACAGTACTTGGAGACAGGGAGAAGTCAGGACATCAAGTTCTCGACAGGCATCTCCCCCCCAGGCTCTGGGGTTCATTATTCCAGAGACCTGTTATGCCATCATTCAGGTCCTGCAGAAGGACTATATTAGGGTAAGATTTCTCCTTTAACATCATATTCTATGTATTTAATGTTTGCTAATGTATTGTATTTCTTTCATCATTCCCTAATTACCATGATTGTAATATGCTGTGAATGTCCTCTTTGTCCTCTTGCATGCTGGAAGTTTTTACTGCTCCTTTTTTGTCCTTCATGCATATTTGCCTTCACTAACCTCCCAGCATGCTATCCTGGGCCCATACCCACCTAGCCTAGTCACTTAACTATGTATTTTGTCAGCTCCATAGTAGTGCTTTACCCTAAACATCCCCTATAATGTGTTCAAATTTTATTTGTGTCTTTAAATTCATGCCAGAGGCTTTTTTTTTGGGGTCCCAAACTCATTTGGAACCCTCCCCCCCCCCCCAACCGCTAAGTCAACCGATACCAATCCTCTATCTGCTGACTTTGCCAAACCCATACACACTATACCTACCTCTTTTGTGGTCATATTTATGGATGAATTCACCAAAGCATGTAATATAAGGGCCTGCCTGAATACTTTAAAATGGTACTGTTTAAAGTTTTGTTCTCCTATTATCTTGATAGGTAATTGCAGAATGTAAAAAAAGTGCTTCAATTTGTACAGTGTGTATTTATATTTTTGTATTATGACACTTCTTATCTGTCCAGTGGGCTGCCAATAATGTAAGTAAGGAGGGGCTGGCCAAAGAAACACATATTATTTATGCATTCAGCTCTCAATGAAGTGGAGAGGGTTACCTGTCCAAAACATACCCCCCCCCCCAAAAAAATTTTTTACAATGGGCCATCAGAAGGCGGTGAGGAATCTGATAAGTGGACCTTATATTTTTGTCTTTAAACACTCCTTAAAATAAATGTTATACTGATGTTGGCCAAGAATGTTTGTGTCTAATACGCTTGCAATGTTATGTGCAAAAGTACTAATTTTTTAATTCTTGTTTGATTCCACAGTTTCCTCCAACGCCACAGGAATGGCAGACTGTGGCTTCCCAGTTTGCCCAGCGGTGGGACATTCCCAACTGCGGAGGGGCAATAGATGGAAAACACGTCCACATCGTCCCACCCCCCCAATTCGGGGTCATACTATTATAAATACAAGGGGTTTAATAGTATTGTGATGTTGGCAGTGGTGTCAACGACTTACGAGTTCCTGTATGTGGACATGGGGAAAAATGGCCGGATGTCGGATGGTGGAGTCATCGACAAAGACGGAGATTTACAGACGGCTCCAGAATGGCAGCTTGGGCTTGCCACTTCCGAAAGACAATGTGGCGGGACTCCCATTCGTCTTCGTCGCAGATGAAGCATTTGCGCTGGGGGACCATCTTATGCGGCCATTGCCTATGAGGATCCTCACCCCGGACCAGAGGGTTTTTAATTACCGGCTGGCCAGAGCCAGAAGAGTGGTGGAGAATGCCTTTGGAATAATGGCCAGCCAGTTCCGCTTATTCCTCACAGCTATTAATATGGCGGAATATAAACTCAATCACATAATTCTTGCATGCTGCATTTTACATAACTTTTACATAAAAAATGCAGCAAACTATGTGGCCTCAGTTGGGACTGAGGCCAGCTTAATACCAGATACAACAACCCTGATGGCTCCTGAAGCTGGCCATCCTGGCTTGCCCCCCCAAAGCGCCAGCAAAGTTCACCAAAAGTATAGAAAACAAAAAAAAACGCGCTTAACCTTTTACATGTGAATACCACTGTGGTATAAAAAGAATATATAAACAGTCCATTAAAGTGCATATAAAGTCCAAAAATAAGTGAATTTAAATCTTCAATGATAAGTCAAAATTGATGGATGACCGGATGGATCAAATAGAACAGCAAATAGTAAGTAGAATGCTTACCAGATGGCAAGCTAAATCAAACAAGTGGCTTAAACCCAGCCTGGGCCTTTAGGAACCAGTCCCAGTGCATATGAGCAAAACTTCCACTCGTATAGGATAAACGTGGGTTCATACGAATTCATCCCAAAAAAAATTGAATAAAAAACATAGTGTAATATTGTCAACAAAATATAGAAAAAAAGGGAGAGAGAAAAGCCCTTACATAGTGGTGAATCATAAAGGATCATACAAAACACCCAGTGCCCATAGACACACAAGGTCTCTGTGCAAGTGACATAAATAAATGTGGAAATAAACCCAGTGATGAGTATATACAAAAAACTTGCAAGGTTACTGCTTACCAGATGTATGTAAATTAAAGTGAATAAACAACAACCACCGGATAGTTGGATAGTAGGGGTATCACAACGTGCAGCAAACCACACCAATTTCCTGCTTACCAGATGGAAGCCTTGGATAGGCACACTGACACAGCTTGGGAAACAGCCTCATTACACCAGAGAATGTACGCCAATCACGTCCGTCTTAACCAAAGCTCCATGGTATTCATATAATAAAGATATGGCAGAATAGTGTAATACCTTCTAAACAGCTTTATTGTAAAAAGAGATACACTTACAAACAAATAAAGGATAACAGCGATGCCGGCCGGCAAACAAACGAACTCCCGTCCTCAAAGGGGCGACAGGGTGACGTCAGCACGTACCTCACAGACGCGTTTCGTCATAAGATGACGTTTTCAATGGGGAACGGGCAGCGTGCTGAACCACCGCCTAATATACATGTACCAAGCCTCGCATTGAGTTCTGTTAAGAGGATGCTGAGGCACCATCTTGAATAAGGGCACAGCCAGCACTTCTATCAACATTGAGGAAGAACGGTCTGTGAACTCATGCAGATGGCCTATATTAAACAGGGCACAAAAATATACAATAATGGTCTTTAAAATAATTATATTACACACCAGTCAAAGAAATGTGGATCTGAATTAAATATTGTTAGTCTAAACAGAGGGATATTAATAAAAAATATATATATAAATAAAAAATAAAAAATTGAGAGTTAAAAATAAAAATAAAAATTAAATACAATTTCAAACCTGGGTGCATGCAGAGGAAAATTGGGGGACCCTCATAGCCATGGGTATACCCAAATGCACTAGCTTTTACAGTCAAAGGTTTTCATATAAATTAAAAAAATTGAAAAATATATATTAAAAAATATTGAAATTTGAATTATCACACCCCATAGGGGAATATGGACACTGAACTGAAACCATATTAGTATAAGGAGCATTAATTAGCTCTAACGGTTGGATGGACCCTCGGTTGACTAAAGCAATTGGATACGATGACACAAAAAATAAAATTTAAAAAATGAAATTAAAAAATGCACCGAACCCACGAAAGACCCAGAAAGATATGCTAGAAAGGTATATCAAATTCCATAAGGAATCTCCATACACCTTTCAGATACATGATAATCAAAAAATTTTTGAAAAATATGTTGAGAGGCATGGTATGTAATTTGCAATTCTGCTAGAAAATAACCTCTGCTAGAACTCAAGGCCATAAGAAAATCAAGAATTATCAATAAAAGCGTTGACATCCACCTCAATATTTAGCCCATGAGGGGTATAAGTCCTAACCTTGTGTATCCAGGACATCTCTAGTCTGGAAATCTCTCGTACCATGGAGCTACCGCGCCAGTGTGGTTTGTATCTATCGATCCCCAGAAACAGGGTGTTGGAGGGGTCTCTATTGTGCACTAACCTATAGTGCTTAGAGACCGAATGGTTCCTAAACCCAGTTAGAATATTGGTGATGTGTTCATTTAGTCTGACTGAAAGGGGGCGTTTAGTCCGCCCAATGTATTGCAAGCCACATGGGCATTGCAACAAGTAAACCACTCCAAAAGTGGAACAAGTAACGAATGGGGCAATAGTGTGGGTCTGACCTGTGCTAGTGGAGATAAAGGACTGGGTTCTCCTATCACGGCAACTATTAAAAGAACAGACCCGGCATTTACGACATTTATAAAACCCAGTTAGCTGGTCAAAAAAAGTGGACTTATTCACTGATGGGGGTCTAATACATTGGGGGCCAATCTATTTCTGAAAGACGGGGCCCCTCTAAAAACTACCTTGGGTTTGGATGGTAAAACAGTTTTCAAAACTCTATCATTGGTGACAATATGCCAATGCTTAGAGATCAACTGCTTTACCTTCCTATGCTGGAGAGAATAAGTGGTGACAAAAGGAACCCCAAATACTTGGTCTGGATTGTCAGTCTGAAATTTCTCACGCAGCAATAGTCCCCTATCCATCTCTTGTACTTCTTTAAACACCGATGACAAAGACTCCTTGGCATATCCTTTTTCCAGGAATCTACCAGTGAGAACCTTGCCCTGTGTTATAAACTTTTGAAGATCCGAGCAATTTGTACGCAATCTCATATACTGACTTTTGGGGATTGAATTAAGCCAGGGCCTATAATGGCAGCTGTCTAATGAGATGTAGGAATTGCGATCGGTATCTTTAAAGAAGGTGGATGTGGACAAAACACCGCCTTCGATAGTCAAAGTGAGGTCTAGAAAATGAATCTGGGTCTGACTCATCTCAAAATTAAGATGGATACCCCGATCATTTTCATTAAGAGAGGTCATAAACTGTTGAAGCTCATGGCCATCCCCGTCCCATAGGAGGAGGATGTCATCTATATATCTAGCCCACAGAATAAGATGGGAACTTCTGTGGGCATAGATGACATCCTCCTCCCACTTGGCCATAAAAAGATTCGCCAAGCTGGGGGCATATTTAGCCCCCATAGCCACGCCTCGACTTTGGCGATAGGATTTGTTGGAAACCAAAAGTAGTTATGGGAGGCCGCATATTCAAGAAGCTCCATAATAAAGGAAATCTGGCGCACAGGGAATCCTGAGTCCCTCATCAAGGCGCCCTCAACAGCTTCCAGACCAAGGTGATGTGGAATAATAGTATATAAGGAGGTGACATCAGCGGTCACCATCCATAGGCCTGGTCTGATATCAATCCCTGAGAGAAGGTTCAATACCTGCCGTGTATCTTTTATATAAGAGGGCATCTTTTGAACTAAAGGTTGCAAATAAAAATCAATGTACCTGCCCACCAAAAGTATACTTTGCGGGTAGGGGGGCCATTGATATGCCACAGAATCTCTAAACATTTTAAAAATACATTTTTGTGGGAGAAACTAAAATAATATTTCCTTTGATTTACTGCTTGTGTTTCTTTTAGCTGTCTCCTAGGTTCTCCAATGTGCTATTTTTTTTTTTTGCCATTTTCTTCAACAGTGCAAACTTAATTTATTTGTTACATGAGGTGACAATCTCTTCTTCAGCGAACTATTATGTTGTGGGTCTGCTACACACACACCTTGTTTTTGTTGTTAATGTATGTAATGCAAAAGTACACTTGAAACTGCACTGAAAGTGCAAAGTGGATTTGCCTTTAGTAAATAACCTCCATTGCCACTGTAAACACCAGCTTAGTACGAAAACTGCTATTGAGCATTGAAAGAAGAAGCCACGCATTGTTGATTTTCTCAATTTTTACTCTGTGCACATTCACATGTGTGTTAAGAAAAGGGTTTTTGAACAAACCAACATATTTCTGGAATAACATTTTTGTGTTAGAACAGTACAAAATAGCCTTTTTTGTGGTAAATAGGCATGTTTAAAAGCATAAACCAATACACAACTGAGGAACTTACAAAGTTCAACTTTGATAAATTGAAGGCAATATCAGATATTAGTATGTCCAAATTGGGTTGACCTAGCCTTCATCAGATGGGGTGATGTCACCCCTGTGAAAGCCAAACTTTGTAGATGCACACAAATTGAGAATCAAAATGGGGATTTCCCTCCTGATCCCATGCCTAATGTCAACATGTGCTAGCTCCCATCATGGGGGATCAATGGACGTGTTTCTGGGGTGCAACCCCTTCTTCTCATCTACTTGATTTGCGAGGAAGCAGATGCACCCACAAAACGCATACCTTGATATCCCGTGATGTCAGATAGCACATGTTGACACACTGTGTGCATCTTCAAAATTTGGCTTTCTAGATACTTCAAAAAAGTTTCTTCAAAATTTAAAATATCAACAAATTTTAAAATTTGGGTGTGTTTTAGATTCTGCCTAAAACATCAATGATGTTTTTAACCACTTCAGCCCCGGAAGAATTTACCTCCTTCCTGACCATAGCACTTTTTGCGGTTCGGCACTGTGTCGCTTTAACTCACAATTGCACGGTCGTGCGACATGGCTCCCAAACAAAATTGACGTCCTTTTTTTCCCGCGAATAGAGCTTACTTTTGGTGGTATTTGATCACCCCTGCGTTTTTTTTTTTTTGCGCTATAAACAAAAAAAGAGCGACAATTTTGAAAAAAAGCGCATTATTTTTTACATTTTGCTATAATAAATATCCCCCAAAAATATATAAAAAAACTATTTTTTTCCTCAGTTTAGGCCGATACGTATTCTTCTACATATTTTTGGTAAAAAAAAATCGCAATAAGAATTTATTGATTAGTTTGCGCAAAAGTTATAGCATTTACAAAACAGGGGATAGTTTTATGGCATTTTTATTAATAATTTTTTTTATTAGTAATGGCGGCAATCAGAAATTTTTATCATGACTGCGACATTATGGCAGACACATCGGACATTTTTGACACATTTTTGGGACCATTGTCATTTATACAGCAATCAGTGATATACAAATGCACTGATTCCTGTGTAAATCACACTGGCAGTGAAGGGGTTAACCACTAGTTGGCAGTGTAGGGGTTAAGTGTGTCCTGGGGAATGTTTCTAACTGTGGGGGGAGGGGCTGTGTGTGGTACGTCACTGATCTCTGCTCCCGATCACAGGGAGCAGAGATCAGTGACACTGTCACTAGGCAGAACGGGGAGATGCTTGTTTAAATTAGCATCTCCCCGTTCTTCCTCTCGGTAAGACGATCGCGGATACCCCGCAGACACCTAGTCCGCGGGACCCGCGACCCGACTCACGGAGCCTGCCGCGGGTGAGCGTGCGCTCTCACAGGCCGCCTCTTAAAGGGCAACATACAGGTACATTAGTTTGCCTGTACGTGCCATTCTGCCGCAGTATATCTGCGTGAGGCTGTCGGCAAGTGGTTAACTCTTTTTTTCCACATCATTGATGTCTTCCTTGATCTTCTGTAAATCACGATTGCACACCATGATCTCCCCGATGAGGACGTGTGCACTTGCACTTGTGAAATGAGATTCTTCTTCCACAACATCCACATCACCTAAAAGAAAATAACACACCATGTATTATAAATATGCAGGCATACATCTATTACCTGAAGCTGTGGTCTCAGACACTCACTTGTTGTGGTCACTATTTCGCCCACTTCATAAACCTCTCCTTCCTCCACATCCTCAGATTGTGGTGTGGGGATTTTCTTTTCTTTAGGAGGTTGGGAGTCCCTGGTATCCTCAGATGTCCCAAGTCTTTTCTCCACTATGTGAATAAAAAAAAGGTATACATAGCACACAGATATTTGAGGGCAGAAATAGTAATATGAAACATTGCTTGGAAGTGTCGTACAATTGTCTTTTTGGTCAGAGTTCCAAGCTAAAGCCATTTTTTTTCCCTTTTCTAAAGTTGGAATACTTACCTTTTTTGTACAATTTTCACACATGGAGACACCCCTAGTATCCACTGGTGCACCTGTGTGGGACACCCTAAAAAGTTTGTTCTGGTGTCCCACACTAGCGCTCCTGCGTTCGGATGTGTAAACAGCTGCTGAGTGTCCTCTCCTTACACTGAATCAAGTTTGCATTTCATTCTAGTTACAAAACCATCTAGACAACGAGGTACTAAACTTCTTTTAATGCAAATAGGCATGAACAAATGTAGTTAACCTGGATCTGCCCCAAACATCGTATTAGTGGGCGAACGAATGCTGTTTACTAAGAACGATTACTGTGTCCACGAACCTGAAACTTGCCATTTTAAACTGCACAACAGTAAAGAAAAGCACATGGAGCAGCATGCAAGTAATAATAATAATAGGAACACAGGACAACTACTTACTTTTTTAAAGAACTCTCTTGATCCTTCTGTACTGATCCTGCTTCCTCAATTTCAGGTCTGACTAGCGTTTACTCAGTTGATCCTTGGATCGCCATACCCCAAAATTCAGGCACAGACTTTTCACAACTTTAGTCATGATCTTGGCCTTTCTCACATTTGGGTTTGGGTAAGGTCCATGCTTCCCATCATACTCGACCCTCTTCAAGATGTCCACCATCTCCACCATCTCTTCAAAGGACATATTTGAGGCCTTAAATCTCCTCTGGGATTGGGACGTTCGTGGCTCCGGGCTTTTGTCGTTGCTGCTGCTGTCTGCATGCACTTGCTCTGTCTCCGCCATGTGCTCTAACACTGTGCCGAAAGACAAGGGGCGGGGAATAGACTAGAAAGAACGTCTGGGGTGGGTGGAGTTTCATGCATGTGCATTGTATATAAAGCGTAACATGCGTGCATTATACGTACGATCTGTGAGCGGAGGAAGTAGTAGCGGAAGCGCCGATTGTTCTAACGAAGGTACAATTTTAACTTGGTGCATCAGTGGCCTATACTGCTTATAGATTGAGGCCTATATTGGGACAAGAATATGAGAGTTTAGCCTAACATTAGGGTTTGTCTTGTGTTGTGTCTTGCAGAGAAAATGGATGGCTTCAATGATCATAACTTTCTCCCTCTATTTATAGACAAGTACAGGGAGCTGCCCTGTGTGTGGCAGGTGAAACATCCGCATTATAATCATAAACAAAAGAGGCAGGCAGTGTTGGAGAAACTGCTGGAGTTGGTGAAGCCGGTGATCCCCACGGCAACCATCCCCTATTTAAAAGCCAAAATTGGTGGGCTGAGGAGCACTTATAATAGGGAGCGCAATAAGGTCCAGGATTCCATGAGATCAGGAGCTGCAGCAGATGACATTTATGTCCCCAGGCTGTGGTACTACGACTGCGGTTTTTGTCAGACCAGACTGAAGTCAGGCAATCCATCTCAACCCTTCCTTCCACTCTTCCTTCCACATTTCCTTCCACCCCAGCTGAGGCTTCCGACATCCAACCTAGGCCTTCCAGCCAGGAAGAAGTGGAGGAGCCCAGCTTGAGTCAGGTATAGCATTGTTCAACTTATTTCTGGTCGTAAAATGAATGATGTTAACTAGATGTTATTATTGATCACTAATTGCTGATTTAATAAAGTGTTTTACATATCAATAGACAGTAGTGGCCAAAAATGTTTGGGACAAGAATGAAAAATGCTGGGGTCAGAATGATAGTCTTTTCTATTTGTTAACATTCAATTTGCAACAGTCATGAGCTGAAAATTGTGTGTGATTGATGAACAAAAAACTAAAACTATGTCCCTTTTTCATACACAGGAAAGTCTCAGCTAGGAGGAGGCCGTGGAATGTGGCAACCAGGAGGAGGCTGTGGAATGTGGCAGCCAGGAGGTGGCGGGGGTAAGTGGCAGCCAGGAGGTGGCCCGGCCCAGTAGCCTGACAGAATCCCAGGTCCCTCCCCTCCACCTTCCAACCAAAAGCTCCAGCAAGGGGAGTAATGTGCAGGGCTGATTCAGGAGGCTAAAGCGGCCCTCAGAGCCACCTCCACTCCTCAAGAGGCCTTTGGCTGCATGACTACCAGCAAAATGCAGCAAATGAAGGAGGGCCAACTCCTCATCTGTAAGGAAATAATGTATACGACACTAAATAAGGGGTTGAGGTGCCAACTCACAAACAAAACACACCTGTGTGAGTTGGATCATCCTCCTGCTCCACCTCCTGCTCCACCTCCTGCCACACCTCCAACACCACAGCCACAGCCTGGAAGCAAGCGTGTAAGGAAGAGTGGAAGTAAGACAAGAAAGTGATGGCCTGGGTTCAGTCTGGCCTGACAAAAGACGCAGGCTGTTGTATGACCACAGCCTGGGGACATATACGTCATCTGCTGCTGTTCCTGATCTCTTGGACTCCTGGGCCGGATTGTGCTCACTATTATATGGACTCTTCTGTCTACCAATTTTGGCTGGAAAATACTTGATGTGTGCCCTGGGGTACAAAGGCTTCGCAAATTTTACCAGTTTCTCCAGCGTTGCCTTCCTCTTTATTTTCTTATGACACATAATAAATGGCTATTTTTTTCACAAATACTTGCCTATGTGTTTTACTTCAAAAAGGACAGTTTGTTTGTGAGTAGGCAGGTACATTTCAAAATTACAATGTCAAATTAACAAGGGACACCAACACAAACCAACCTCCTTGAGGTTAAAAAAATACAAGATAATAATGGTGTTGTGGTAACTTGACACACAAAAATAAAAACAATATTATGGAGAGCACTAGAAAAAAAACAAAACAAGGAGACCTTGATTAAAAAAAAAAAAAAAAAAACACTATAAACCAAAATTAAATACATTATTATGGAGATCTGACGAAAACCAAAAAATAAAATATTCAGGAGATCATGAGAAATAATAAAGAAATCAGTTTGTCAGAACTCTGTGTGAATATGAGCAGCAAAACAACTTCATTATTTTAGCATTCTAAAGAAGAAGAGAATGCGCTGCATTAAAAGATTAAAAAAATTCCAGCATAACAAATGTGCTATCTCCATTACGAACCCTAGTTTTACCAGACCGAGCGCTTCCGTCTCGTACTTGATTCTGAGCATGCGTGGAATTTGTGCGTCCGAATTGTGTACACACGATCGGAATTTACGAGAACGGATGTTGTTGTCGGAAAATTTGAGATCAAGATCTCAAATTTTGTGTCGGAAATTCCGATGGAAAATGTCCAATGGAGCCTACACATGGTCGGAATTTCCGAGAAAAATGCTCCCATCGAACATTTTCTGTCAGAAAATACGACCGTGTGTACGGGGCATTAGAGTTGTGCCATCCACAAAGGGAGAACAGAGAAAACTACTCCTTTACTGGTGAGCACAGGAGAACCCTTTGAATTACTGACCATGGACTTTCTGACAGTGGCTGACACCACTTTAGGGTATCGCTATGCCTTGGTGTTTGTGGACCACTTCTCTAAGTTCGCCATTGTGGTGCCAACTAAACATCAGACTGCCACCAAGGCTAAACTGTTCTTTCCCCATGTAGTCCAGCCCTACGGGTGCCCCAAATGGATTCTGTCCAACCAAGGGCCGAACTTTGAGTCTAGGCTGTTTTCTGAACTGTGCCGTCTTAGTGGTATTCGGAAGTCTCATACTACTCCTTACCACCCCCCAGGGAAATGGGGCCTGTGATCACTTTATTCGCACATTGTTGGGATTGAGTCGCACATTAGAGCAAGAGCATCAAGAACGTTGGCCGCAGTATGTAGGAGATGTTTGGGCTTACAATCACACATCGCATGGAGCCACTGGCTATACCCCCCATTTTCTGATGTTTGGGCGTTGTGGCAGTCTACCGGTGGATTTACTCTTGGAAACTCCCGAGCCTATTACGTCAAGGACCCCCGATGAATGGGTCCAAGATCACTGGCACCACCTGGATCAAGCCAAACAGATAGTACTGGGAAAGCACCAGGATTTAGCTGAGGAAAGTACTGTTCGATTGTTGCCACTTACACCGGGAGACAGAGTCTTGGTGAGGAATCCTAAACACTTGAGGGGCAGCAAGCTGGAGCCCAAGTGGGAGCCCTGTCCCTACCGAGTCAAGCAGCAACCTTTCCCTGGGCGGCCTGTGTATGATCTGGTGTCAGAGAAGCTGGATGGACCTCACAAGAGACTGCATTGTAATTTCCTTAGTCCCTGTGTGTTCATTGCTGATTCACGAACGGATAATCCTGTTCCGGTCTTTCCCCCATCTGCGAGATGGGACAACAGCCAGGATGTCCTCAACAGTGCCTGTGCAACCTGGTACCTGCCCCCTCTGCTGGCAATAGAGACCTTATCCCTAGCTGGGGGAGACACAGAGAACCAGGCTGCTGCTACTGAATCTGACTTATTTGTGAAGAGCCAGATGTGCACGGTGCCTTCACTGTGGAGGAGGATGAGCCTCTTGTGGATGAACTAGCGCCTACTGATCTTGTTGCCTTGGAGGGAGATGGACATTTGGAAGATCCGGAGCCTCGCTTACCCAAGCGTATTACCAGGGGACTGAAACCTGTCAAGTATTCTGACTATGTGACTTGAACTGTTATGTATTGCTTGTTTTCTTGCTTGCTATATTATTGCACTGTGTTAATTACCTCTCCCTAGGTGCATGCAAGGGATTGCAATTCTTAAAGGGGGGGGGGTGTAGGCAGCTGTAGTCCATGCCAGAGCTGGCTGTAAGAGGAAGTGGGTTAGCAAATGTATATACTCACTTTTCAGTCGATCTGATATGTTTATGTGTACATATGTTCAGAGTTGTCTGGCCTCTATCATTGTCTCCGGCACCATTTTGGAGAAGCCTGCTGTCCTATTAGGACAGCAAATCTCGGGAGATTTGGTTGGCCATTTCTGGGTGAATATAAGAAAGCCAGCCACGTTTAGTTCAGTTCACGTGTGTGCATAGACAGGGACAGAGAGCCGCTTGTGAGGGAGAGTTAGGAAAAGATAGGGAGAGTGTTCCGGCCTGTGAGGGATAGCTCAGGGTTCCTACGGAGTTCTGTATCAGCAATCCTGGTTGGATGAAACACTCCCCATGGCGGATAATAAAAACGGTGCCCTCGCTGTGAGGGCGGGACAAACGTATCAGATGCCTATATCCATCTGCTGAAGGAATACCATTGTTTCCGGGTAAAATGTGTGAATATCAGCCTCTACAGATACGCATTGTGTGCTTGGGTTTATACTGTGTTAGTCAGTGGAAAGTACCAATAGTGCTGACGTATACAATTACCGCTTACATCAGAAGTGACTGTGCTGTGTATCTGTGCCTCCATGCTTGGAGTGAAACTACGTGCCTTACTGCTGTAAATACTCTTTCTACTACCGCCTCTCCGGTAATAAACGTTGCCTGGTTTATAAAGTCAGTACGTGTGATTCCCTCTGTGAAGATGCTACACTCTACCCCCGCTTACACACGCCCAGCCATTGCTTTCTTTTCAAGTGTGGCTCTTTGCCTTAGGCTTTTGTTATATGTGTGGGCATGCTGTATTCTCCTCAGTTAATACCCATAGGTGTCCTTCCTGTCCTAGACTCCTTGTGTACCTTAACTAGTTGTCTGTGTCCTGCATGCCAGGAAGACCAGCGCCTCAGTGTTGCACTATGCCCCTGCCATTCATGTGAGTCCTGTCTGAAGAGTGTAAGAAGTTTATTTTGTATGGGTGAAGGATAACATTGTCTGATTACTGAATTGATAAAGGAGGGGAAAGGGGTGCAGCCTCTATAAAGAATCAAGTGTACCTGTTGGCAGGTGGTTTTCAATCCGGGTATTCAGACTATTTTCCATACTTAGGATAAAGAGAGGCTTAATGGAGACTGCCTTTGGAGCTGGAGGCGGGTCAATGGGTACCTTAAAGGGGTTGTAAAGGTAATTTTTTTTTTTTTTTTTTTTAAATAACAAACATGTTATACTTACCTCCACTGTGCAGCTCGTTTTGCACAGAGTGGCACCGAACCTGGTCTTCTGGGGTCCCTCAGCGACTGTCTCAGCTCCTCCCCGCAAGAACTAAACACCTTCATGCAAGCTCTCTCGCATGGTGTTTAGTTCTTGCAGGCGCACTCCCGTGATACAGGCTATAGCCGCTGATGGTATCACTCGGCCCCGTCCCCGGCGCACCACGTCATTGGATGTGATTGACAGCAGCGCTTCATAGGGTGCATTAAGGTGAAAAAACGTTAACCTTTACAACCCCTTTAAACACTATGGAGCTGGAGATAATCAGGAACACATTGGGAGGTCTATTGTGCTATATATCAGGGAAGGGGTTAGGAAATCCAACTTGCTCTGTCCAGCATCCAGGACCAATAGCCAGTGCTGCTCTTCTGCTTGATTTTGAGCATGCATGGCACTTTGTGTGTGGGAATTGTCTACACACGATCGGAATTTACGCAATCGGATTTTGTTGTCGGAAAATTTTATAGCCTGCTCTCAAACTTTGTGTGTCGGAAATACTGATGGAAAGTGTCCAATGGAGCCCACACACGGTCGGAATTTCCGATAACAAGCTCCGATCGCATATTTTCCGTCGGAAAGTCCGACCATGTATACAGGCCATAATGCTTTACCGTTCCTGCCTGACTCAGCTTTTAAGAGTCCAGTGGGTCCTATATAATGGACATCCAGGTTTGTTTTTATTGCAATTCTACATCTCCCAGTCTGTCTTAGGGTTGCCACCTGTCCGGGATTCACCCGAACAGTACGGGTTTTGAAACAGGTGCCCTGGTCTCTGCCTGCCTGAGACCAGGGCATGTTATTCATTTCAGACCCGCCAGTGGCTCTCTGTGCCTGTTCTGAAGCTGTGCCACCAGTGCAGTGGTGTCTCCTGGAGTTCGGGGTCCGCAGCACCACTTGTTTTCTGCTCCCGCTGCCTGAGTGCCTCCCTATCTACCCCCCCTGCACTGTTAGCGCACTTCCGTCTGCTCTGTTTGTTGCAGATGGCAAAGGCAGAGGCCGAGCCTCCATGTTGCTGGGTGCTCTCCTCAAGTCCTCTGGCTGGCTGCAGAAGGGACAAGGAGGTGGGGTTGAAGGCGGAGCCTTCCCATTCCCTGCTGCTCTGTTAGAAAATGCAGAGATCGCCATGGGACTGGAGCCTAGCTTGTAAGGTAAGTTTTTTCCATGTTAGTATGTCAGGATTTCAAAGTACTCTCACCTCTCCCCCTCCCACCATTCACTAGACATACATACACACCCTCCTCCCACCACCATACACTATAATTACAGTTCTGCCGCCCCCTTGTCAGGGCTGGGCTCAGCCCTTCCTTCTCTGAGCTAGCCGCTCAGCTGTCGGCCAATTTCCAGCTCCTATCTCTCCACTCAGCTGTTGATGATATCCTGCTCGTCAGTCCTGCCTACTTAAACCGTCCAGCCCAGAGGATCTCTGCCTTCGCCTTAGTCAACATCACAGAGACAAATTCCTGTTAAAAGACTTGCTTGGCTGACATCCCTTCTGGCTCCAGATCCTGCTTGCTGTTTTACTACGCTCATCTCCGGCTCCCTGACGTTTGGCTTGTCCGTTCCGGTTCCTGAACTCTGGCTATGTTTTCACTACGTTTGTTCTATTTACTTTTATTATTAAACAAGTATGATTTAACTGTACTTCTGTCTCGGTCTGATTTCATGGTTTCTGACAGTAGGCGAAGGCCATGAATTCAGAAGATACATTCAATCCACTTATTGGTAACATTTTTTCCAGATTGGATGAGCAAGATCACCGCATGGATCAGTTTGCCACGGTGTTACAAACGCTCCTGAGTCTCACGGCTCACCTGGAATCTCCCACTGTGGCTGTTCCGGTACGACCTGTGTTGCAGGCCGTTCCTGCTGCTGCTACAGTCTCTGTGCAGGCATCCACCTCGAGTATTATGTCTGGTTTTGCTCCGCTTCCCCAGCGATTTGGGTGCGATCCAGTCCAATGCAGAGGGTTTCTCAACCAGGTTGTGATATACTTTGAGATGCTGCCCCAGGCGTTTCCCACGGACAGAAACAAAGTAGGTTTCGTTATATCTTTGCTTTGTGAGAGAGCCTTAGCCTGCGCAAAACCTGTTGTCTTGAGTTACCGTGAGTTTGTGGCCTCCTTATTTGACGTTCCCACATGCTCCACTTCTGCTGCCAAGAGCTTTGCAGTCCCACCCATGCTTCCTTCACCTCCCATGCCTCCTGGTACGAAGTCGGTCAGTGAAGATGAACCCATGCACTTGGGCTTCACGTGTCTATCTGTGTATGAGAGAACCTTTAGGAGGAGGGAGAGATTGTGCCTTTATTGTGGCCAGGCAGGCCACTTTTTGAAGTCTTGTCCTACCCATCCATGAGTCTTGTGCTACCTGTCCAGGGAACGCCCGAACCTTGAGGTCCTGTGACAGATAGACCTTAGGTGGCGTTGTTTCGTCCCCAGTTATCCAGAAGGATAAGCCCCTGGTTTTGGCCACGCTTTCTTGGGCTGAGTCATCTGTCGAGATACAGGCTCTAATCGACTCTGGGGCTGCAGGCCTGTTCATTGATGCTGCTTTTGTATCGAAGTACTTGATTCTGCTGCAGTTGCATGATACTCCACTTGCCATTGAGGCTCTTGACGGGAGACCCCTACAGACTACCCATGTGACTCATGAGACGGTTCCGTTGTCCATGGCACTAGGGAGACCTTGTATTGATTATAGGGGTCTCCTTGTATTGCCTATCCAATTCTGTTGATTACTGAGTTATTTGACTGCCTCAAGGGAGCAACGGTTTTCACAAAGCTTGATTTGAGAAGGGCATACAATCTCGTGAGGATTAAGGACGGCGACGAGTGGAAAACTGCGTTTAATACCAGAACAGGCCATTATGATACCTCGTAATGCCTTTTGGCCTTTGTAAAGCCCCGGGAGTTTTCTATTAACGATGTCCTACGAGATTTGTTGCAGTTATGTGTGGTGGTTTATCTAGATGATATCCTCATATTTTCCAAGTCCCTGGAGAGCCACCACACAGATGTCTGTCGTGTGTTTCAGAAACTAAGAGAGAACATTCTCTATTGTAAATTGGAGAAGTGCGAGTTCCATCGTGAACAGGTTAAATTCCTGGGTTATGTAATTTCCACTTCTGGTTTTTCGATGGACCCAGAGAAACTTTCAGCAGTCTTACAGTGGCCCTGACCCGTGGGTTTATGTCCTCTGCAGCATTTCCTGGGCTTTGCTAACTATTATCGGAAGTTTATTCGGAACTTCTTATCTCTGGTCAAGCCCCT
The DNA here is from genome assembly GCF_042186555.1 of Aquarana catesbeiana. Taxonomy (NCBI): domain Eukaryota; kingdom Metazoa; phylum Chordata; class Amphibia; order Anura; family Ranidae; genus Aquarana; species Aquarana catesbeiana. Next base: position 536,034,059 of record NC_133326.1, read on the forward strand.
GACTGATATGACCAGAAAGGACGGTAACCCACAGAGTTAGTCTCCAGAGTCCGTTAAGGCCTTTGAGAGTCTCAAGGCTGCCTTTGTTTCTGCTCCTGTGTTGGCACATCCTGATCCTACATTACCGTTTATCCTTGAGGTTGATGCTTCTGAGACTGGTGTTGGCGCCCTTCTGTCTCAACGTCCTACCTCTGAGAGCGCCTTGCATCTTTGTGGCTACTATTCCAAGAAATTGTCACCTGCGGAGTGCAATTAGGAGATTGGTGACAGAGAGCTGTTGGCGATCATTTTAGCCCTGAAAAAATGGAGACGTCTCCTCGAAGGTACCACTGTGTCGGTTCTCATTCTTACTGACCATAAGAGTCTCACATTCTTGTCTGAGGCTAAACGCCTCTCTCCCAGAAGGAAGCGATGGGCTCTTTTCTTGCCGAGTTTCAATTACTTTGTCTCATTCTTACCCGGTACTAAGAATGTAAGGGTTGACACTTTGTCACAACAATTTTACTCCACTTCCAAGTTGGAGTCAGTTCCGGTTCCTGTGATTCCTCCTGATCGTATTCTGGCTACAGTTCGCACCAGTCTCACTTCTCCTTTGGGTAACAAAATGCTTGCTGCTCAGGTCCATGCTCCTCCTGAGAAACCTTGTGACCGCTGCTTTGTCCCAGAGAGTCTCCATACTGTTGTGCTCCAGACTTACCATTCTCCCAAGGCTGCTGGCCACCCTGGGAAGAATCAACTCTTTTGGGCCATTTCCCAACAATTCTGGTGGCCTAGTCTACGTGCTGATGTAACCGCCTTCAAAGCTGCCTGTTCCATGTGTGCTCAGAGTAAGACTCCACAACTCCTTTCAGTGGGCCTCCTACAACCCATACCCAATGGAGAGAGTCCCTGGACCCACCTGTCTATGGATTTCATTGTAGAGTTACCCAACTCCCAGGGCAACACAGTTATCCTTATGGTGGTTGACTGGTTCTCAAAGATGTGTCATTGTATTCCACTAAAGAAGTTGCTCACTTCTAAGGAACTAGCTACCATTTTTTCTCGGGAGATCTTTCGCTTACATGGGATACCCAAGGTGATTGTCTCAGACAGGGGTAGTCAGTTTGTGTCCCAGTTTTGGCGAGCCTTTTGTGCACAGTTGGGAGTTCAGCTTGCTTTCTCCTCTGCGTATCACCCGCAGTCTAATGGGGCCGCAGAATGAGCCAATTAGTCCTTGGAGCAATTCCTACATTGCTATATTTCTGACCATCATAACAACTGGTCAGACCTATTACCGTGGGCAGAGTTTGCTCACAACAGTGCCTTGAATTCTGCTTCCCGATTGTCCCCATTTATAGGCGAATTGTGGTTTCCAACCTTCCATGTTGCCTGACTTGTTTGTTCCGCAGAGTATTCCTGCATTAGGGGAGCATCTCCGTGGTCTTCGTTCCACTTGGGCACAAGTCCAGGAGGCTTTGTGACATGCCAATGATAGGTACAGACTCCATGCTGACCGCAGACGCCTGCTTGTGCCTTCCTACCAGGTTGGGGACAGGGTCTGGCTGTCATCTCGCAACCTCCGACTTCTTGTTCCCTCAGTGAAGTTTGCACCTCGGTTTATTGGGCCTTTCCATATTCTTTGCAGGATTAACCCAGTGGTTTACGCATTAGACCTTCCTTCTAATATGCGTATTTTGAATGTATTTCATGTCTCCTTATTAAAACCTTTGGTCTGCTACCGCTTTACCTCCTCGGTGCCACGGCCTCACCCTGTACAGGTTGAGAACCATGAGGAGTATGAAGTACAGTCTATTGTTGACTCCCGTAGGTTTCGTGGGCGCATACAGTACCTGGTGCATTGGAAAGGTTACGGTCCGGAGGAACGCTTTTGGGTCTCCTCCTCAGACGTACATGCCCCTGTCCTCCTCCGTGATTTCCATAGATGTTTCCCCCTAAAGCCTGGAGGTCCTCCGAGGGGGAGGGGTCGTTGAGGAGGGGGTACTGTCAGGGCTGGGCTCAGCCCTTCCTTCTCTGAGCTGGCCGCTCAGCTGTCGTCAGTCCTGCCTACTTAAGCTGTCCAGCCCAGAGGATCTCTGCCTTCGCCTTAGTCAACATCACAGAGACGCTCTCCTGCATTCCTGTTAAAAGACTTGCTTGGCTGACATTCCTTCTGGCTCCAGATTCTGCTTGCTGTTCTACTACGCTCATCTCCGGCTCCCTGACGTTTGGCTTGTCTGACTATCCATTCCGGTTCCTGAACTCTGGCTATGTTTTGACTATGTTTGTTCTATTTACTTTTATTATTAAACAAGTGTGATTTAACTGTCTCGGTCTGATTTCATGGTTTCTGACACACCTCCCATATACCATCCATCCATATAGTTCTCTCTCTCCTCCTCATACACCATCCATATATACAGTCCTCCCCAATATATGAAGTTCTCCGCCTATATATACAGTTCTACCCCCCCATGCACCTTCCATATATACAGTCCCCCCATATATACAGTCCTCCCATACACCCTCCATATATACAGTTCTCCACACCCCCTATACCATCCATATATACTGTTCTCCACCCCCCCATACGCCATCCACATATACAGTTTTCCCCCCCATACAGCATCCATATATACAATTCTCACCCCCCCATACACCATCCATATATACAGTTTTCACCCCCCATACACCATCCATATATCCAGATTTCACCCTCCCATACACCATCCATATATACAGTTCTCACCGGGTGACACCGTTCACTGCCCTACTGACACAATCCTCTGCTCTACTGACACCATCCACTGCTCTACTGACACCAACCTCTGCTCTACTGACACCAACCTCTGCTCTACTGACACCAACCTCTGCTCTACTGACACCATTCACTGCTCTACTGACACTTTCCACTGCTCTACTGACACTAACCTCTGCTGTACTGACACCATCCACTGCTCTACTGACACCGTCCTCTTCTCTAATGACACCGTTCACTGCTCTACTGACGCCATCCACTGCCCTACTGACACCATCCACGGCTTTACTGACACCATCCACTGCTCTACTGACACCGTCCTCTGCTCTACTGACACCATCCACTGCTCTACTGACACCAACCTCTGCTCAACTGACACCGTCTATGACTCTACTGACACCGTCCACTGCTCTACTGGAACCATCCCCTGCTCTACTGACACCGTCCACTGCCCTACTGACACCTGCCCTCTGCTCTACTGACACTATTCCCTGCTCTACTGACCCTGCCCTACTGATACCTGTCCTCTGCTCTACTGACTCCATCTACTGCCCTACTGACACCTGTCCTCTGCTCTACTGACGCCATCCACTACTCTGCTGACACCATCCACTGATCTTCTGACACCATCCACTGCTCTACTGGCTGACAGTGTCTACTTTTAAGATAGGCTATTTTCATATTTTAACTGACATTTCTTCTATTAACCAAATCATATTTTATGGGTACACTAATGCTTTTGTCTTATTTAACCATGCCCCTTTAAGCCCCCCCCCCCACTGTTAATGCAATTTGACCACAGCCACTGTCCACAGTAGCACACCTCATTACTACTCTCTTTGGGTAACCCAAGGTATTTTACAATCCTATAGCGTGTACTACAAAAAAAATTGCCATGCGCCATGAAAGTGTTCGGGTTTGGCTTGAAGAAAAGGTGGCAACCCTCCTAGTCTGTCTGCTGCGTTAACCTAAACCCCGTGAGCAGGTGTGGTGAACCCAGAGACCTGGCAATAGCATGCAGTGTTGACTATGTCTACCATCAAGGGCCATGGATGTTACTGGCTGTTGCTTGGACCCTGTACACTGTCCCAATTTACTCGTCCACATTCCACCCTTTATAAGTATTTACAGTAGTCTTAATGGCCACACCATTGCTCCTGTCTGGCATTCCTCCAATAACTGTAGATAATTAAGTGCAGCGCTAAAACATAAGCATAAGTGAATAGTGTTATGAATACACCTGTGAATACATAATGGCCTGCTAAATTAAATTGGAAAAGTCAAATGGTGAAATATGGGACAGCAAGGGACCAAAGTCCGTGGTATGGAAGGTGAGTGGAAATCTTCTCCAGAAGTGGGGTACCATAAACCATATGAGGTGAATAGACACTCAAATGAGAAGGTGACCACAGATGACAAGGCACATGAATCTTCAAATGAAAAAAGTTGGGTACCCTTACCAGATCCGTAGGATGCACATGCCGTATAGCAGTGCGTCGATAGAGCATGGGGGATATTCTCCCGAGATGTCCAAACGAATGATGTCCTCTAGGTCCCAGTCACCGGTAAGGAGTAGCCGTCATAAACAGGAGCTGAACCACTGTCACGCACACCCTTCAGTTTCGGAGCGGGATGGTCAGAGGAAAACAATTCAGAGTGGAGCCATGGAGGAAGAAAAAAACATGGTGTAGATCAAAAATGGAGTTTAATTGGATAAAATCCACACATGATAAAAGTGATCACTGACAAATAAAAAAATGGCAATGTGGGAAGCTGAAAACGCCTACGCGTTTCGATTACACAGTCTTCAACAAGGGCAACTTGATGAAGAATATCCCCCATGCTCTATCGACGCACTGCTATACGGCATGTGCGTCCTACGGATCTGGTAAGGGTACCCAACTTTTTTCATTTGAAGATTCATGTGCCTTGTCATCTGTGGTCGCCTTCTCATTTGAGTGTCTATTCACCTCATATGGTTTATGGTACCCCACTTCTGGAGAAGATTTCCACTCACCTTCCATACCACGGACTTTGGTCCCTTGCTGTCCCATATTTCACCATTTGACTTTTACAATTTAATTTAGCAGGCCATATTATTTGTTCATTTTAGGTTTGCTTTATGTATTCACAGGTGTATTCATAACACTATTCACTATGCACTGCCCCTGCCCTCTGCTCCCTCCATCACACAGGACGGGAAACATGACAGGCCGGGCAAAGGACCTTCTGTGCTAAGAAGCAGGTGATTGGTTACTAGGCATCAGAGCGGTCCAAGGAACCAATCACCTGCCCCTCACTTCCAAAGTCCCGCCCTCTGTCCGGACCTACCATGCCTCGTGTTCTGCGTGATACAGGTAAGTGTAAGGGCGGCGGGGGGAGTCTGTGCTATGGTGGGGATCTATGCTATGGTGGGGATCTGTGACACACAGGGGGGAGTCTGTGCTATGGTGGGGATCTGTGCTATGGTGGGGATCTGTGACACACGGGGGGACTCTGTGCTATGGTGGGGATCTGTGATGTGGGGGACTCTGTGCTATGGTGGGGGACTCTGTGCTATGGTGGGGGACTGATGTGGGGGACACTGTGCTATGGTGGGGATCTGTGATGTGGGGGACTCTGTGCTATGGTGGGGATCTGTGATGTGGGGGACTCTGTGCTATGGTGGGGATCTGTGATGTGGGGGACTCTGTGCTATGGTGGGGATCTGTGATGTGGGGGACTCTATGCTATGGTGGGGGACTGATGTGGGGGACTCTGTGCTATGGTGGGGATCTGTGATGTGGGGGACTCTGTGCTATGGTGGGGATCTGTGATGTGGGGGACTCTGTGCTATGGTGGGGATCTGTGATGTGGGGGACTCTGTGCTATGGTGGGGGACTGATGTGGGGGACTCTGTGCTATGGTGGGGATCTGTGATGTGGGGGACTCTGTGCTATGGTGGGGGACTCTGTGCTATGGTGGGGGACTGATGTGGGGGACTCTGTGCTATGGTGGGGGACTGATGTGGGGGACTCTGTGCTATGGTGGGGATCTGTGATGTGGGGGACTGATGTGGGGGACTCTGTGCTATGGTGGGGGACTCTGTGCTATGGTGGGGGACTGATGTGGGGGACTCTGTGCTATGGTGGGGGACTCTGTGCTATGGTGGGGGACTGATGTGGGGGACTCTGTGCTATGGTGGGGGACTCTGTGCTATGGTGGGGGACTGATGTGGGGGACTCTGTGCTATGGTGGGGGACTGATGTGGGGGACTGATGTGGGGGACTGATGTGGGGGACTCTGTGCTATGGTGGGGATCTGTGATGTGGGGGACTCTGTGCTATGGTGGGGATCTGTGATGTGGGGGACTCTGTGCTATGGTGGGGATCTGTGATGTGGGGGACTCTGTGCTATGGTGGGGATCTGTGATGTGGGGGACTCTGTGCTATGGTGGGGGACTGATGTGGGGGACTCTGTGCTATGGTGGGGGACTGATGTGGGGGACTCTGTGCTATGGTGGGGATCTGTGATGTGGGGGACTGATGTGGGGGACTCTGTGCTATGGTGGGGATCTGTGATGTGGGGGACTCTGTGCTATGGTGGGGGACTGATGTGGGGGACTGATGTGGGGGACTCTGTGCTATGGTGGGGGACTGATGTGGGGGACTCTGTGCTATGGTGGGGATCTGTGATGTGGGGGACTCTGTGCTATGGTGGGGGACTCTGTGCTATGGTGGGGATCTGTGATGTGGGGGACTCTGTGCTATGGTGGGGGACTGATGTGGGGGACTCTGTGCTATGGTGGGGATCTGTGATGTGGGGGACTCTGTGCTATGGTGGGGATCTGTGATGTGGGGGACTCTGTGCTATGGTGGGGGACTGATGTGGGGGACTCTGTGCTATGGTGGGGGACTGATGTGGGGAACTCTGTGCTATGGTGGGGATCTGTGATGTGGAGGACTGATGTGGGGGACTCTGTGCTATGGTGGGGATCTGTGATGTGGGGGACTCTGTGCTATGGTGGGGATCTGTGATGTGGGGGACTCTGTGCTATGGTGGGGGACTGATGTGGGGGACTCTGTGCTATGGTGGGGGACTGATGTGGGGGACTCTGTGCTATGGTGGGGATCTGTGATGTGGGGGACTCTGTGCTATGGTGGGGGACTCTGTGCTATGGTGGGGATCTGTGATGTGGGGGACTCTGTGCTATGGTGGGGGACTGATGTGGGGGACTCTGTGCTATGGTGGGGATCTGTGATGTGGGGGACTCTGTGCTATGGTGGGGATCTGTGATGTGGGGGACTCTGTGCTATGGTGGGGATCTGTGATGTGGGGGACTCTGTGCTATGGTGGGGGACTGATGTGGGGATCTGTGATGTGGGGGACTCTGTGCTATGGTGGGGGACTGATGTGGAGGACTCTGTGCTATGGTGGGGGACTAATGTGGGGGACTCTGTGCTATGGTGGGGGACTGATGTGGGGGACTCTGTGCTATGGTGGGGGACTGATGTGGGGGACTCTGTGCTATGGTGGGGGACTGATGTGGGGGACTCTGTGCTATGGTGGGGGACTGATATGGGGGATCTGTGATGGGGGAAGTATGTGATTGGGAGTGGTTCTGTAATGAGGGGAGTCTGTGAAATACTGATAAGTTTATATTGATTACAATTGTTCTTTATTTTTTTTTTTTGCACTACAAATAAGATGTGTGCATAGGAATTAGTTCATATTTTTTTTAAACTATAGTGCGGCCCCCCAACAGTCTGAGGGACCGTGAACTGGCCCCCTGTCCAAAAAGTTTGAGGACCCCTGCTCTAGAGTTTCAGAATACTGCTTAGATATGTTTAGAAGCAGCAGAGACACCATACCCTGCTGTGGAATTTTATCTGGAGTAGCTATCTGACAAAAGCCTCTTCCCTGACCATTTGGTAGCATAATCTATGGACTAGTTGGAATGTCACTTCAAAGGAGGTGGGAGGTGGGAAGGTAACAGGAATAACTAGATCCTAAGTAATAGCTGGTGTCCTAGCTTATAGCTGTGTACATATCAGAATACACACCCCTGGCTCAGTCTATTTGGTTTGTGGTCCAAGAAGTATGGGGACATAAGATTTCTCTCTGTAGTGCACCTCCTTTAATTTCTTGGTGTGTAAATTCATCTTTTCGTTAACTTTTCCTGTCCTACAATTTGTCCAGATATACTGATAGCATTTGTAGGTCCATTATAGTAATATTCCTATTTGTATTACTTTGTATCATTGGTAACATCTTTGTTTTAAGGTTGTATCATCTATGTTATAGTTGGTAATATCTGATTAATACAAGTTTTTTTCTGTACAATAGTAAGTTTAAATAAATTTGATTGTTATTCTTTTCACACAGCTATCATTTGTTTTAATTCTATCCGTAATAGCAGCAACCTCATTAGTTGATTCATATATAGACAAAAGGTTTTAATCACTTATTTTATGTATCATTAATCATTTAAGTGAGGTAAGAACATTACCATCATAGCTGCAATATCGCAGCTATGTCGCTAAAGTCGCTAATCACCACCATTACTAGTAAAAAATAAAAAAATAGTAAAAAAAATAAAATATCCTATAGTTTGTAGACGCTATAACTTGTGTACAAACCAATCAGTATACGCTTATAGGGATTTCTTTTACCAAAAATATGCAGCAGAATACATATAGACCTAAACTGATGAAGAATTAAGATTTTTTGCATTTTCTATTGGATATGTTTTATAGCAAAAAGTAAAAAATATTGTTTTGTTTTTTTTTCAAAACTGTTGTATTTTTTTGTTTATAGCACAAAAAAAAACAAAAACGCAGAGGTGATTAAATACCACCAAAAGAAAGCTCTATTTGTGGGAAAAAAGTGATAAAATGTTATTTGGGTACAGCGGCGCACGACCGCGCAATTGTAAGTTAAAGTAACACAGTGCCGTATCGCAAAAAATGGCCTAAAGGGGTAAAACCTTCTAGAGCTCAAGTAGTTAAATTCTATTGGCTGCAGCATGGTGCGATGCCTTGGATTAAGTTGCACTGTGCTGAAAAGCGATCACTGCATGCTGTACTTTTTGCAGCAGACATCATCGCAACACGATGGTGTGAACGGGCCTGGTAGGAGACAAAGCATTTTGCTTTGTCTTGTGGTGGGACTGGGCTGGAATAGGTGTCCAGCGCAGAACCACTGTGCCTAATGTGAGTGGGCCAAAAATTATTTTTTATTCACTTGCAATGTGCCCTAAAACTTGCTAGAAAGTCTGACTACTCCAAGAGAGTCAATTACCCAGAACAGCTCCCTCCCTTCTTTCACGTCATAGCTCTCTCCACTTATAACAGTGTCTAATTACACTCTGTGCTGGCCCAGCTCCTCCCTATGTGTTCTTTTATGCAGCTGCCTGGGAAGAAGCAAAGGGGAATAGCATTGAGTGTCAGTTCTGAATCTTCTGAAGCTGCAGACATCACATCCAAGATGGTGGTGCCCAGCAGCAGTCTTGGGATTTTTAGATATCTACACAGGAGAGGCTTTTACTGGAAAATAACATGTATAAAATATTTTAAATGCACATATCATCTTATGGGAATGATTTTGTTTAAAAGAATGGTCTGGCTACAGGATAGTTGTAACTTACTCTGTGAAATTCATAAAGTGTGTCATAGATACTCATTAGAAGTCTGTTTGACGGTAGTGCAAGAAATAGAGCAACTTGCAAGCAATTTTCATGTACGTGTCAGCAAGGTGTACATATATCTATCACAGAATTGTCTCAGAAGAATTTTGTTCTGTCTCCAGCTTTAGTAAATCAACCCCAGTGTTTCCTCCCCCTCCTTCCTGTGCAGAGTTTTAATCAGAGAAAGAGAGATTCGGAAAGCAAACAGCTTCTGCTTTACAAAAACCATAATACTCCGTAATATCATTGCCATAGCTGCACCCTGTCCTAAATGTTTACTTGCAAACAAACCAAACAAATGGGTTTAATATCAGTAGTGACATAAAAAAGCTAACAAAGCTGACCTTAATACGTTTTAATTTCCCTTTAAAGTGAACCATTATTTTTTTTTTTTAAATGTTAGCAGGAAAGCTATTACTGCAGCATAGACTATGTTCAGTATCTCACAAAAGTGAGTACACCCCTCACATTTTTGTAAATATTTTATTATATCTTTTCATGTGACAACACTGAAGAAATTACACTTTGCTACAATGTAAAGTAATGAGTGTACAGATTGTATAACAGTGTAAATTTGCTGTCCCCTCAAAATAACTCAACACACAGCCATTTATGTCTAAACCGCTGGCAACAAAAGTTAATGCACTCCTAAGTGAAAATGTCTAAATTGGGCCCAACTAGCCATTTTCCCTCCCTGATGTCATGTGACTTGTTATTGGTACAAGGTCTCAGGTGTGAATGGGGAGCAGGTGTGTTAAATTTGGTGTTATCGCTCTCACTCTCTCATACTGGTCACTGGAAGTTCAACGTGGCACCTCATGGCAAATAACTCTCTGAGGATCCAAAAAAAAGAATTGTTGCTCTACATAAAGATGGCCTAGACTATAGGAAGATTGCCAAGACCCTGAAACTGAGCTGCAGCACAGTGGCCAAGACCATACAGCGGTTTAACAGGACAGGTTCCACTCAGAACAGGCCTCGCCATGGTTGACCAAAGAAGTTGAGTGCACGTGCTCAGCGTCATATCCAGAGGTTGTATTTGGGAAATAGACGTATGAGTGCTGCCAGCATTGCTGCAGAGGTTGAAGGGGTGGAGGGTCTGCCTGTCAGTGCTTAGACCATACGCCGCACACTGCATCAAATTGGTCTGCATGGGTCCCAGAAGGAAGCCTCTTCTAAAGATGATGCACAAGAAAGCCTGCAAACAGTTTGCTGAAGACAAGCAGACTAAGGACATGGAATTATTGGAACCATGTCCTGTGGTCTGATGAGACCAAGATAAACTTATTTGGTTCAGATGGTGTCAAGCGTGTGTGGCGGCAACCAGTTGAGGAGTACAAAGACAAGTGTGTCTTGCCTACAGTCAAGCATGGTGGTGAGCGTGTCATGGTCTGGGGCTGCATGAGTGCTGCCGGAACTGGGGAGCTACAGTTCATTGAGGGAACCATGAATGCCAACATGTACTGTGATAAGGTCAGGGATTTAATTTAGAGTTCTCACTTAATATAATGCCTACGTGTAAATCTGTTATGAATGTAACTTTTGGCTGTTGAACTCGATTGAAGCTGCTTTTGTTTTCTTGTAACTGTATTGCCATGGTGTTGAAGCTTGTGTTCGTAGCCCAGGTGACTCCTGTTGTTGTTTACCCTTGCCCTTTGTGGGGGTTGTGCTGATGCTATTGTTTGTATAATTGCCTATAAAAGGCCTTTGAAAGAAGTAAAAGGGTGCAGTTCTCTCTTGCTCCGGACTGTGACACAGACTAATCTGACTCCGTATCATTATTCTTATAGAAGCAATAATTTGACAAAGCAATATAAACTTAAAGCAACTTATTTAAGAGTTGCCCCTAACATTTTGGCGCCCGAACAGGGACTCACCGATGATACTACAAGAGGTGGCTGAGCTACGCTGACGGAACAAAAAGGAATAGGCATTCCGGGAACCACAGATCAAAAACCTGGCCAGGTAAGAAAAAGCTTTATTTTTCTTATATTCTGTGCTCCCCTGATTTGTGCCTATCCGTTCTGTCAGTTATGGTTCTCCTGGTTTTAAAACACCAGCCTCTGTAGTGGTGAGTCTAGAATTACTGCATATTTTAGTTTATATTGCTGGAATTATTTGTTTGTTTGTTGTCTGTGTCTGTCTTGTCTGTCTTGTTGAGAAAGTGAATGAGCCTTGTCAAGGATGGTATGAGTTAGAAGGGGATTGCCGAACTAAGCAACAGAATGCGCCCTTACCTCGCAAGAGTACTTTGGGGGTCTGACGCTTATGCTTAACCTCACATCTAACTCATAAACCATAGACGGGTTGAGAGTATAAGCCCTGTCTGCTCCATAAAGCAGGGATAAGAGTGCATGAGAGGGATCCCAGATACGGGGAGGGAATAAGGTCTCCATAAAGTCCGGAGATCTAGTCGGATACCTGGCCACTTAAAGGAATGCTTGTATATGTTGTAGCCGCATTTTTGTATATGTTGTAGCCGCATTCTGGTTTGTTATTGGGCTAGCATATAAAGTAATTATTTGTTAGTTGGGCTAGCATATAAAGTAATTCGATTTCAGAAATCTCATTCCGGAGAGGTTTTTAGTATTCTAGCACCCTAGGAGGAAGGCAACGAGGAACTAGTGTAACTTAGCTGGTTTGTTATTGGGCTAGCATATAAAGTAATTATTCATTCTTGTATATGTTGTAGCCGCATTATATTGTACACTAAGTGTCCCACACGCTACCTAGGCAGGACTGTTAGAATGGGCCAGAGGAACACAAAACCCCGTCAGGGAATTGTGGCGCACTATACGGTGCCACAGATAATTAAAAACATCTGTGGGAAAGATGAAGCACAGGACTTAAAGGATGTCCTTCGTAAATTTAAGGTGAAAGGAGCAGCGGGCTTAGACCCGGATGTATGGAGTGAAATAAAAAGGGACAGACAAGGAGAGGTGTTAGAGAAGCAATGGATGCGTCAGGTTCAATGCTTAATTAAGGTCTCAAATAGAGCGAAAGAAGAGGGGTGGAAATATAATCCAGATTGTGATGGTTGGGATATGAAAGATAGAAGAACAAAAAATGTCGAGGCTCCCAGCTCAGCCATCCCACCCCCATACACTGACGTAGAACGCAAACCACACAAGATATATCCTGTACTTGAGGGGAGAGGATGGGTTTGTCAGGATTGTGGAGCACAAAACCCAGAATGGGCAGTAGAATGTGTGCATTGTGGGGCACAAAAACCTCATCCAGAAACTGTAGCTCCCGTACGCACTGATACACGCATTGTTCAGGTAAACAATCCAGAATTTGGACAAGCAGCCCATCCAAATGCCCCGCCTACTGTCACTCGTAGAATGCAAATAAGGACTTGGGCACCATGGTCGGCAGACACCCTTATGGCATTAATACAGAGCGCCCCAGACCCGGTAGCAAAGCCAGCTGCTTTTTGTAGATTTGTGACACAGTTAATGAATACACATGAAGCGACCTGGCAGGATGGGGAGGATCTATGCAGACACAAAATGACTCTGACCCTGTTTAACCAGTTTATGACAGAAATAGGTCCACACAGACCTGCAGGACAAGTTGATGGGGATGGCAACCTGGAGGCAGGACATGTCAGACATATAGACTCAAGGGCCCCTTTTATTGCTAGATTAGAAGCTTTCTGTCAGGCAAAACAACAGGAGAGGGGGTCAATATCACCCATGAAACAAATGCCAGGACAGACTGTATCAGAATTTTACTTATCTATGGAAAGTATGATGGCAGATGAGGGATTGGATTTGGCTCTGCCAGTCACGATCCGAGCCTTCAATAGACAGTTTATGGAAGGATTAATTCCACAGATAAGTGAAAGACTGAAAGCTTGCACACCACCCTTAATTTGTTGCGATTTTTGGCAGAAAAGGGTTGTAAGGTTAATAAGAAAAAGTTGCAGGTGTGCCAGGAAAAAGTTATCTTTTTGGGACATTGTATATCACAGGGTACGAGACATCTCACTGAGGAGAGGGTTCAAGTGATAAAGGGAATGTTACCCCCACGGAATTTCAAACAATTGCGTATGTTTTTAGGTATTGTGTCATATTGTAGACAATGGATACCACACGCTAGCGCTTTGATGCAGCCATTATACGATTGTTTGAAAATTGTACCGTATATGCTTACAGAAGTAGCTTATGAGTCGTTTGTCACTTTGAAAAAGTTGTTGATTTCTGCCCAGGCTATTGGTATACCAGATTACACCAAGATATTTAACCTGTACGTTGCTGAGATCACTGGACACGCCACAGGTGTTCTGACACAGGCACATGTAAAACAAAGACCAGTCGCTTACTTTTCAGCAGCATTAGATCCAGTATCTAGAGGTTCACCGTCCTGTGTACGGGCGGTAGCTGCAGTGTCAATTATCATAGATAAGTCATCAGAGATTGTTCTAGACAATCCAGTCGTAGTGCATACCACACATGACATACATGCAATCTTGTCTCAAGTACAGCCCAAACACATTTCAATGGCAAGGCAATTAAGGTTACAGTGTACTTTACTCTTACCTCCAAATGTCACTTTTCAGCGCTGTACAACCTTAAATTTGGCCACCTTTTTGCCTCTTCAGTCACCAGATTTGGCAAGGGGGAATGATAGTACTAATAGTACTAGTGAGAAAAAAAATGAGGACACTGACACTCTTTTGTTTAAAGAAGTAGATCAGCACGATTGTTTTCAGCTCATGGAACAGGAGACAATGGGATTCCCACATGTTACAGATACACCGATTTTAAATGCTGAGCACACTTTGTACATAGATGGCAGTAGGTTTGCTGATGACAAGGGTAAATATCACACAGGGTATGCTGTAGTGACTGATACGCAGGTAATTGAAGCACAGGCCTTACCAGCCCACATGAGAAGGGAATATTTACACTGACTCTGCCTACGCTTATGGTGTAGCGCACGATTATGGCCACATATGGAGGGCTAGAGGTTATCTGACAGCAGCAGGTACACCTGTAAAACATGGAGAAGGGATTAAGAGGGTCCTGAACAATCTTCAAAAGGTTAAACGAGTGGCCATCATGAAGATAGCGGCACACACGAGCGCAAAAACAATTGAGGCAAAAGGAAATGCATTTGCAGATTTGACTGCAAAACAGGCAGCTCTAGGGGAAGGAAGCCCTGAGACCTTAGCAGCGGTAGAGGTGAGTATCCCAGAACCAACATGGCAGCAGCTGAGTAAATTACAGGAGCAAGCAGGGGAGAGCGAGAAAGATAAGTGGGTCAGAATGGGAGCAGCACCAGACCTTGACAATGTATGGAGGGAAGGGGGCAAAATATGCCTACCTGCCTCTCTGTACCCAGCAATGGCAGCGGCAGTTCACCTACCCACACACGTCAGTTCCAATTCCATGTATAGGATTGTGAACCAAGGATGGCTCGCCCCTGGATTCAGTAGCACTGCAAGAAACTACTGTGCAGCCTGCCAAATCTGTCTCCTGAATAACCCAGGACAGAGAGTAAAAACCCCACGAAAACACCAGGTCCGGGCCCAATACCCCTTCCAGAGACTGCAACAAATGCATACAAATGCCTAAGAGCGGCCCCTTTGAATTTGTCCTCGTGTGTATCGATTTATTCTCAGGTTGGCCCGAAAGTTATCCAGTAAAATCGGCTACAGCTAAAGCCACAGCTAAGAAACTGATCACTGAGTTAATACCTAGGTTTGGTCTTCCTGAAACCATAGAATCAGATAGGGGGACACACTTTACAGGAGAAATCATGCAGAATGTGATGACCATGTTAGGGGTTCAACAAAGTTTTCACACCCCTTACCACCCACAGAGTTCAGGATCAGTGGAGAGAGTAAATGGGACAATAAAGCTAAAAATACAAAAAGCCATGCAAGAGTTAAACAAGCCTTGGCCAGAATGCCTGCCTCTGGCTTTATTCTCTATAAGGTACACTCCAACAGGAAAAACAGGATTATCCCCATACAAAATACTTTTTGGGAATGCACCTAGATTAGGTCTATACTTTCCACAGAGTATGCAATTGCAATGTGATAGTTTGACTGCATATGTGATACAATTACAACAACGTCTAACTAAGATCCACAAAAGTGTGTATTCTTCTCTTCCAGACCCTAATTCAATAACAGGTACACATACGCTGCTATCAGGGGATTATGTATATGTAAAGAAACACACCAGAAAGACATTGGAACCCAGGTTTGAAGGTCCTTACCAAGTACTCTTGACCACAGCCACCTCAGTAAAGCTGGAAGGAAAACCTACCTGGATACACGCATCACATTGCAAGAAACAACCCGAGAAAACAACATGATGAAATATCTACTTACATATTTTTTGTTGAAGATTGTTGTTTTACAAATATATGCATGGACTCCTGGTATTAATGTACTTGAAGTAGAGGAAACAACAACTTTCGAATGGGCTATAGATGATCCTAAAGTAGCAAATGATTCAGGATATGAGATGAATAAGGATTATAATGTAGGTAATTAACACTAGAACATACCCTACAGAATAACCTTGTATCCGCAATTATTGACAAAGGTAGACTAGTACATCTTTCCTCACAGATACAACAGGATACTGCACCACATTGGTGGGATATATTTAGTGGAATGTCTTCTACAGCAACCAATACCTTTCACTGGTTGTTAAGTCCAATGGTAATTATTATTCTAATATTAATATCACTTACAATCACAAATATATGTGTATACAGGAAAATAAATAGGAAAATTAGGAGAATAGACAGGGCATACCGATAAATGTGTATTGACATCACCCTACTCCTATAAAACTCCTCTTCTTGAATTTTAAGATGTTGGTAATACCTAGGGGGATGGGTTCTACCCCTCTGACAACTCGCGGTCAGGGAAAGGACTCTGGGGAAAAACTGACTAGAACTTATTCATGAGGACCCAGGGGGAAGGAGAGGATGATGTCAAAGGGGGAAATTGATAAGGTCAGGGATTTAATTTAGCGTTCTCACTTAATATAATGCCTACGTGTAAATCTGTTATGAATGTAACTTTTGGCTGTTGAACTCGATTGAAGCTGCTTTTGTTTTCTTGTAACTGTATTGCCATGGTGTTGAAGCTTGTGTTCGTAGCCCAGGTGACTCCTGTTGTTGTTTACCCTTGCCCTTTGTGGGGGTTGTGCTGATGCTATTGTTTGTATAATTGAAGCTTGTGTTCGTAGCCCAGGTGACTCCTGTTGTTGTTTACCCTTGCCCTTTGTGGGGGTTGTGCTGATGCTATTGTTTGTATAATTGCCTATAAAAGGCCTTTGAAAGAAGTAAAAGCAGCAGTCCTTTATGCTCAGAACTGTGATACAGACATACCTGACTCCGTGTCATCTTTCTTATAGAAGCAATAATTTGACAAAGCAATATAAAATTAAAGCAACTTATTTAAAAGTTGAACCTAACATTTGTGACATACTGAAGCAGAGCATGATCCCCTTCCTTCGGAGACTGGGCCACAGAGCAGTATTCCAACATGTTAACGACCCCAAACATGCCTCCAAGATGACCACTGCCTTGCTAAAGAAGCTGAGGGTAAAGGTGATGGACCGGTCAAGCACGTCTCTAGACCTAAACCCTATTGAGCATCTGTGGGGCATCCTTAATTGATAGGTGGAGGAGTGCAAGGTCTCTAACATCCACCAGCTCCGTGATGTCATCATGGAGTAGTGCAAGAGGACTCCAGTGGCAACCTGTGAAGCTCTGGTGAACTCCATGCCCAAGAGGGTTAAGGCAGTGCTGGCAAATAATGGTGGCTACACAAAATATTGACACTTTGTGCCCAATCTGGACATTTTCACTGAGGGGTGTACTCACTTTTGTTGCCAGCGGTTTAGACATTAATGGCTGTGTGTTGAGTTATTTTTAGGGGAGAACAAATTTACACTGTTATACAAGCTGTACACTCACTACTTTACATTGTAGCAAAAGTGTAATTTCTTCAATGTTGTCACATGAAAATATATAATAAAATATTTACAAAAATGTGAGGGGTGTACTGACTTTTGTGAGATACTGTATGTCTCTTCTGTAATAAAATCATCTTGTCTGACTGTAACTCCTGACTACAACCAAGTTCCTAAAGACTGCACCGCATGCACGAGCATGCACAGTGTAGAATGTTAGCATTGCTGGATGGTTGAAGACTAGGGATGAAAGGGACACATCCCTGGCCTGGTGAATGTGGGGGGAGGGAGGCCTTGTCCAAATCTGAAAGTCACCTTTAAGATAAGGGGGGGGGGGCACAGACATTAAAATTAGGAGTAAGGAGTAAGGAGTATATAGTCTTTGTTAGTCACAAAAAAAACAAAGGGAATACACACACACACTTGAGATAAAGTATTTAAGAAGAAAAAAGTCCCGCAATGTAAATCCAACCTCAGTCACATCGTCCAGCGATGTAGATCCATCATCAATGTTACAATTGTCACCACGACAAGAATGGATGGGGAGTCCTGTTCTGGTGGCAACTGTCTAATGCCGCGTACACACGATTGGAATTTGGATGGTTTTTCCGATGGAATTCCGCTCAAGTTTGCCTTGCATACACACAGTGACACAAAAGTTCTTGGAACTTTTGACCATCAAGAACGCGGTGACATACAACACTACTACGAGACGAGACAATGAAGTTCAATGCTTCTGAGCATGCGTCGAATTGTTTCCGAGCATGTGTCGTTTTTTGCGCGTCCGAATTGCATACAGACGATCGCATTTTCGGATAGGAACTTTTCCCGACCGAAAAATAGAGAACATGCTCTCAATCTTTTGCTGGCTGGAATTCCGCCAGCAAAAGACCGATGTAGCATACACACGGTCGCATTTTCCGACAAAAGGCTCTCATCGGAGTTTTGCTGGCGGCATTTCCGATCATGTGTACGCGGCATAAGAGGGGATTTCCTTCACTTTAGAGACATGTCCTTCCATTTTCTGATCAGTCTTTGGGACAGGAAGTCAATGAAAGTCAGCTATTTTAATTCTGCCTTACCCCATCTAGAAGTACAAAAAAAGTTCTTTCTTTCTGCATGGGCCTTCCTTGTTCTAAGCAGTCTGAAAAGCTCAGAAGTAATTGGACTAGTCTATGATTACAAATACCTGACCAATTGCTGCTTACTGGATATTTATCCAGCTCCTTCTCTGCGTAATCTTCCAGCTAATGCTTCTCCTTCCCCTCCATCTCTCAGGCGAATGTGATGATGGTATGCTGTTGCATAAAAGGTAATTACTTTAGTATTTTATTTCAGTGAGTCCATATTATTTCATACAGCTGCTGTCATCTTGTTCAACTCATAAATTCAATTTTTTACAACTGCCTTATATTTAGCAAATGGAAAGGTGTTACAATAAATCATGTCTGTGTGGTGCATTGTATTTAGCCTTCAGAAATATTTCCCAATGAAAGGCCCAGTCGATTGTGTTTTTCTCTCAAGCCAAATGTTATCAGTCCTCACTTGTGCTGCAATATGTAAATGCTGTTCTGCACATTACATACAGTGCCTTGAAAAAGTATTCATATCCCTTGAACTTTCCACATTTTGTCATATTACAACCAAAAACGGAAATGTATTTTGTTGGGGATTTTCCAGAATACATACAGAATACTTTATTAATCCCAAGGGGAAATTGGAAAATTGTTACGACACAGACACACTTAAAAAAGACAACACAAGATCAAAACAATAAACTGAACAAGATGCAAAAACACAACAAAATTTACAGTAACAGCCATTACCACCAAATAACAAAATTAAAACTACACTACAAATAAAATATCCATACAATTAAAATACAACATAGAATACATAAAACAGATTAAAATAACAGGCAAACTACCAAATACAAATAATACACCACTTTCTCTAACACCACCCCAAATAATAACCAACACAATACCAACATACTATAAAACAACACCAAATCATGATCATAAACCAGAATTAAATCTTCACCTCCAGCCCTCACAGAAAATAATGATATATCTTGATCGCCACAGGCAAAAATTATTTCCTGTGTCGCTCTGTGGTGCATTGTGGGTGTAACAATCTGTCACTGATGGTACTTCGCAGACTGACCAGCGTATTGTGGAGTGAGTGGGAGGAGTTGTCCAAGATTGAACGTAACTTGAACAACATTCTCCTCTCTAACACTGTTGTAAAATACTCCAATCCAACAACATCACTGGCCTTGCAAATCAGTTTGTTGAGTCTGTTGGTGTCGGAAACCGTAAACCACTGCATACAACAAGAACTCTGCTCCACTCTGCAATACAACACGCAAACCAGCTTTTAACATTTATTTTATATTTTAGATAAAGTCAGTTTTCCACTCTCCATCCACTAACATGCTCCTTATTCTCTTCCTTCTCACATTGGTGTCTTCTATCCTCAAATTATCTTTACTCTATCCCTCCTCTCTTCCCTGCAGCATACAAATATCACCCTCACTCCTACCCTCTCCCTACTATGGCACCCATCATCTCCTGCATTTGCTGCATCCACATGCTGACATAAACACCAGGGAAACTAGACACGTGCGCTCATGCACATCCCACTCCCATCTTACCTTTCTTGCCCTCCTCCTTATCCTAGTCTCAGGTGACATTTCTCCTAATCCTGGTCCGCCATTTTCCAACTGCAAGCCACATATCCAATACCCCTCCCCCTCTGGCAGCCACCGCAATCCACTCAGTTTAATTTCTATTCCCCTGCTTCCTCAAAGCAGCCCACCAATCTCATGTGCCCTTTGGAACGCCCACTCCATCTGTAACAAGCTAACATCTGTACATGACCTCTTCATCTCTCATGGCTTTAACATACTCACCATAACAGAAACCTGGCTTCAAAATGTTGACTCAGCTTCTCCTGCTGCCCTCTCCCATGGTGGTCTTCATTGGACTCACTCCCCCAGACCCAACAGACAGAAATGAGGTGGAGTTGGCTTCCTTCTATACCCACAAAGCACCTTCCAAGTCCTTCCTGTCCCTCCCTCTCTATCCCTGTCTTCTTTCAAGATGCACTGTATTCGTCTATTTTCTCCCATTTTGCTGAGGATTGCAGCAATTTATCGGCCTCCTGGGCCGGTATCGCGCTTTCTTGATGACTTTGCTGCCTGGCTACCCTACTTTCTCTCCTCTGAAATACCCACTATCATTCTTGGTGACTTCAACATTCCTGTTAACGTTAACAGCCCAACTACAGCTAAACTTCTCGACTTAACCTCATCTTTTGACTTAACCCAATGGACACATACTTCCTTGACCTTGTATTCCCCCATCTCTGCAACCCTGGCAACCTCACCAACACCCCCTTTCCTCTCTCTGATCACAACCTCATTACTTTCACTGTATCCTTGCCTCCAACCACCCATTCCTCCAAGCAGCAAACAATTACTTGTAGAAACCTTCGCTACTTTAACCCTTCTCTTCTCTATTCTGCTACTGACCACCTATATGACATAATCTCTCCCCTGTCCTGCCCTGACCTGGCCACCTCTGTCTACAACAGTTCACTCTCATCATCACTAGATGCACTTGCTCCTCTAACCATATGCAGAATCAGGCCCCGACCGTTACAACCCTGGCAAACTGACAACACTAGAAATCTCAAGAGACATTGCCGTGCTCTTGAACGACTGTGGTGTAAAACCAAATGCCTGCAAGACTTCACCCTATATAAATCTGCCCTTCTAAAATACAATTCATGCCTCCATGCTGCCAAACAAGCCTACTTTGTCTCTCTTTTTAATTCCTTGTCATTCAGTCCCCGTCAGCTCTTCTCAACCTTTAACTCTCTGCTTCGTCCCCCACCCCCTCTACCCACTAACTCACTCACTGCCCAAGAGATTGCCATTCACGTCAAAGACAAGATTGATGCAATTCGTGAGGTTACCTCCACTGTGCTTACATCTTCCCCACCCAACATACCTTGCCTAACAGCACATTCAACACTCTCCTCTTTTGAATTGGCTACTACTGAAGAGGTTACAAAACTTTTCTCAGATGCCCACTTAACCAATTGTCCCCTGGATCCTGTTCCCTCGCAACTATTATGGTCACCCTCTTCTTCTATCCTATGCTCCCTCACTCACATCTTAAATCTCTCCCTCTCTAGTGGCACCTTCCCCTCCCCTCCCCTCTAAAACATGCGCAGATCACGCCCATACTTAAAAAGCCCTCACTGGACCCCACCAACCTGAACAATTTAAGACCCATCTCATTGCTCCCATTCACCTCTAAACTTCTAGAACGCTTAGTCTACAACCGTCTTAGCTCCTAACTCAGTAAAAATAACCTTCTTGGCCCTTTACAGTTTGGCTTTTGCTCACAGCACTCCACAGAAACTGCCTTACTAAAACTCACTAACGATTTACTGACTGCTAAAATCAACAGCCAGTACTCCATACTCCTACTACTTGACCTCTCTGCGGCCTTTGATACTGTTGACCACCCGCTCCTTCTCAATAAACTACATTCCCTTGGCCTCCGAGATTCTGCTCTATCCTGGTTCTCTGCCTATTTATCACAGCACTCCTTCAGTGTCACCTACAACTCTGTCTCCTCCTCTCCATTGTCCCTTTCTGTGGGGGTCCCCCCAAGGCTCTGTTCTTGGACCCCTTCTCTTCTCTATCTACACCTCCTCCCTTGGTCACTTTATAACGGCTTCCAATACCACTTATACGCTGATGACACCCAAATCTATCTGTCTACTCCTCACCTCACTCCTTCAGTCTCCTCTCGCATTACTAACTTACTAACTGACATATCAGCATGGATGTCGCACCACTTCCTTAAACTAAATCTCTCTAAAACTGAGCTATTAATATCCCCCCCGCCCGTGCCCCCCTCCACAACTTTTCCATCAAAATCAACAATGCAACCATCAGTCCCTCCCCTCACGCCAGGGTACTCGGTGTAATCCTAGACTCTGACTTTCATTTCAGCCTCAAATCCAATCGTTGTCAAAAGTTTGTAGAATTCGCCTCCGTAACATCTCTAAAATTCGCCCCTTTTTAACAAATGAAACTACCAAGCTCCTCATTCACTCCCTTGTTATCTCTTGCCTTAACTATTGCAACTCCCTTCTCATTGGCCTGCCTCTCCATAGGCTATCCCCTCTTCAGTCTATCATGAATGCTGCTGCCAGACTTATCCACCTTACCAACCGCTCAGTGTCTGCCAACCCTCTACTCCAATCCCTAACTGGCTCCCAAACACCCAGCGAATTAAATTCAAAATACTAACCACAACATACAAAGCTATTCACAACTCTGCCCCAAGCTACATTACAAATCTTGTCTCCAAATATCACCCAAATCGTCCTCTCCGCTCTTCTCAAGACCTCCTACTCTCACGCTCTCTCGTCTCCTCCTCTCATGCTCGTCTCCAGGATTTCTCCAGAGCCTCTCCCATCCTCTGGAACTAGCTAGCCCCACCTGTCCGCCAATCCCCTATTCTTGCTACCTTCAGGCGGTCCCTGAAAACGTATCTCTTTAGGAAAGCCTATAACGTCTCTAACTAATCTTTTACCACTTCCATCAGCTCATTCCCCACAGTTACAACCTTTTGTACCACCTGCCCCACCCTATTAGATTGTAAGCACTTCTGAGCAGGGCCCTCTTAATCCTCTTGTATTTTATTGTTTTATAACTGTATTGTCTCCCTTTTATATTGTAAAGCGCTATGTAAACTGTTGGCGCTATATAAATCCTGTATAATAATAATAATAATAATACAGGAGAGCGCTGGCCACCACAGACTCATAAAACATCTTCAGCATCGTCCGGCAGATGTTAAAGAACCTCAGTCTCCTCAAAAAGTAGAGGAGGCTCTGGCCCTTCCTATAGAGCACCTCAGTGTTCTTGCTTCAGTCCAGCTTATTATCTATATGAAGCCCCAGATACTTGTAACTCTCTTTTCTGTTTTATGTGATAGACCAACACAAAGTGGCACAAAATTGTGAATTGGAAGGAAAATTAAACATGTTTTTCAAATTATTTTACAAATAAATACCCTGTTTCCCCGAAAATAAGACCTAGCGTGATTGTCAGTGATGGCTGCAATATAAGCCCTACCCCCCAAATAAGCTCTACCCTGTTTCCACGAAAAATAAGCCCTACCCTGAAAATAAGACCTACAAGGACTTTAACTAGGGTTTATTTGGGGGGTAGGGCTTATATTGCAGCCATCACCGACAATCACGCTAGGTCTTATTTTCGGGGAAACAGGGTATGTAAAAAGTGTGGCGTACATTTGTATTCCGCCCCCTTAAGTCAATACTTTGTAGAACCACCTTTGCTGCAATTACAGCTGCAAGTCTATTTGGGTATGTCTCTACCAGCTTTGCACATTTAGAGAGTGAAAATTTTGCCCATTCTTCTATGCAAAATAGCTCAAGCTCTGTCAGATTGGATGGAGAGTGTCTGTGAACAGCAATTTCCAAGTCTTGCCACAAATTCTCAATTGGGTTTAGGTCTGGACATTGACTGGGCCATTCCAACACATGAATTAGCTTTGATCTCAACCATTTCATTGTAGCTCTGGCTGTATGTTATGGGTCCTTGTCCTGCTGGAAGGTCAACCTCCGCCCCAGTCTCAAGTCTTTTGCAGACAGGTTTTCTTCTAAGATTACCCTGTATTTGGATCCATCCACCTTCCCACCAACTCTGACCAGCTTCCCTGCTGAAGAAAAGCATGCCCACAATATGATGCTGCCACCACCATGTTTCATGTTTTTCTTTTAGGCCAAAAAGTTCAATTTTGGTCTCATCTGACCAGTGCACTTTCCACATGTTTGTTGTGTCTCCCACTTGGCTTCTCACAAACTGCAAAAAGGAATTCTTATTGCTTTTCTTTCAACAATGGCTTTCTTCTTGCCACTCTTCCATAAAGGCCAGATTTGTGGAGTGTAGGACTAATAGTTGTCCTGTGGACAGATTCTGCCAGCTCAGCTGAGGATCTCATCAGCTCCTCCAGAGTTACCATGGACTTCTTGACTGCTTTTCTGATTAATACTCTCCTTGCCCATCTTGTCAGTTTAGGTGGACAGCCATATCTTGGTAGGTTTGCAGTTGTGCCATACTCTCCATTTTCAGGTGATGAATTGAACAGTGCTCCGTGAGATGTTCAAAGCTTGGAATCTTTTTTTATAACCTAACTCGGCTTTAAACTTCTCAACAACGTTATCCCTAACCTGTCTGGTGTGTTCCTTGACCTTCATGGTGTTGTTTGTTCATTAAGGTTCTCTAACAAACCTATGGGGGCTTCACATTTATACTGAGATTAAACTATACACCAGTGGACTCTATTTACTAATTAGGTGACTTCTGAAGGCAATTGGTTCCACTAGATTTTAGTTAGGGGTATAAGAGTTAAGAGAGCTGAATACAAATGCATGCCACACTTTTCACATATTTATTTGTAAAAATTGTTTAAAAACATTTATCATTTTCCTTCTACTTCACAATTATGTACCACTTCATGTTGATCTATCAAATAAAATCCCCATAAAAAACATTTACGTTTTTGGTTGTGACATGACAAAATGTAGAAAATTTCAAGGGGTATGAATACTTTTTCAAGGCACTGTACTCTTGACTGTTGTTCTCTGTATGCTGTTCTGCACATTACATACTCTTGACTGCTGTTCTCTGTATGCTGTTCTGCACATAACATACTCTTGACTGCTGTTCTCTGTATGCTGTCCTGCACATTACATACTCCTGACTGCTGTTCTCTGTATGCTGTTCTGCACATTACATACTCCTGACTGCTGTTCTCTGTATGCTGTTCTGCAAATTACATACTCCTGACTGCTGTTCTCTGTATGCTGTTCTGCACATTACATACTCCTGACTGCTGAGAACCAACAGTAAAGTGGATCAAACAAATGAAGTGAACAAACGTTACAAATGTATCATCCTCTGCGAAACTGATACCACAATGTGATCAGACACATTATGAAAGTGAAACAAATAAGTGAAAAATATATATAAAAAAGTCCATAAAATGTTCCAAAACAAAATGTGGATTGATACACAATAAAGTGCTCCAATGCTCCTCACGTGCTAAAATAAAATATAGCCTTTTACCAGATCTACATGATTTCTAAATTATAGGAGATCATGATAGGCGTAAAACACAGAAAGACGATCACGTCCTGACAGCTGCACATCTAAGACTGGATACTGTGTAGTTGGATTCAGCCTCCATACACGCTTATCCCAGCTGAAACACCTTGAACCACTTGGGCAGCAGTCAGAAGCTCGTGCATGAGAAAAAAAGCGGCTCATCGTACAGTATTGTTATGCTGTTTATTGAAGGTTAAAAAATATTACACTTACAAAGTGGAGAATAAAAATAAGCGATAGAGATAGAAACAGACGGGAGAAACCAGCAGGTTAAAAACGCAGTGACGTGTGTGTAATGTGCAGAACAGCATACAGAGAACAGCAGTCAGAAGTATGTAATGTGCAGAACAGCATACAGAGAACAGCAGTCAGAAGTATGTAATGTGCAGAACAGCATACAGAGAACTGCAGTCAGAAGTATGTAATGTGCAGAACAGCATACAGAGAACAGACATTACACACAAAAATGCTGCAGTGGAGGCACACCTCTCACTGCAGTGTCATAGAAGGGGGCATGGGTCTAAAGGAGACATGCTCCCTTCCAGCCCAGCCCTCTTAATTAGAAGGAAAAAACATGTGTTTATGTGTATAAGATTTACCCATAATCCCATGTTTTTCTCACACAGTTAAAGCGGGGGTCCACCTATCTATTATTTATTTTTTTTTTTTTTTTAGTTCATTCACAAACTTTTCTTCTCAGCATTACATACTCACATATTGTGTGTAATATGTCCGCCTGTGTCAGATTTCGTCGGAAAGAATAACTTATATTATTCACTGCAGGCGGTTTCCATCTTCATTGTGGGCATTTGAAGCCCACAAGCATTTATTTCCTGGATGTGGTGAATGCTGTGCTCCCAACATTCACTGCTCGTTCCCGCACATGCTCAGTGGCATCCTGGGAAGCCTGAGACTAGCTCCCAGGAGTCTGGGAGAGGCTAGAAACACGCCTACTCCCAGAACCAGGAAGTGCAAAGAAGAATAGAAAAACAAAAGGTAATTACGGCGATTTAAATTTTTTTAACCACTTGCCGACCGGGCCATAGCCGAAAGACGGCTGCAGCGCGGTCGGCTAGTTCTGGGTGGACGTCCGTGGGACGTCCTCCCAGAATACTGCTCTCACGCGCCCCCTGGGGCGCGCACCCGAGAACTTCCGTGACCGCCGGGTCCAGAGGACCCGGCGCATCACGGATCACAGTAAACGGCCGCTAGTCGCGGACGTTTACCATGTGATCGCTCCGTCAAATGACGGAGCGATCACATGTCAACAGACCGGCGTCATGTCATGACGCCGGTTCCTCCCTCCCCTCTGTGTACCGATCGGTACAATGAGAGGGGAGAGGGGGAGGGATCGGATGGCAGCACCGCTGTGGGCTGCATGTGTAGTGCCCACAGCGGTGCTCAGTGACAATTGCAGTCACATCCATCCATCCCTCCATGCTCAGCCATCCCTGCAATATACCCTGCAATACTCTGCATAATACCCTGCAATACTCTGCATAATACCCCGCAATACTCTGCATAATACCCTGCAATACTCTGCATAATACCCCGCAATACTCTGCATAATACCCTGCAATACTCTGCATAATACCCTGCAATACTCTGCATAATACCCTGCAATACTCTGCATAATACCCCGCAATACTCTGCATAATACCCTGCAATACTCTGCATAATACCCTGCAATACTCTGCATAATACCCTGCAATACTCTGCATAATACCCCGCAATACTCTGCATAATACCCTGCAATACTCTGCATAATACCCTGCAATACTCTGCATAACACCCTGCAATACTCTGCATAATACCCTGCAATACTCTGCATAATACCATGCAATACTCTGCATAATACCCCGCAATACTCTGCATAATACCCCGCAATACTCTGCATAACTGCATAATACCCTGCAATACTCTGCATAATACCCCGCAACAGTCTGCATAATACCCCGCAATACTCTGCATAATACCCCGCAATACTCTGCATTATACCCCGCAATACTCTGCATTATACCCCGCAATACTCTGCAATATACCCAGCAATATACCCTGCAATATACCCTGCACTACTCCGCAATACTCTGCAATACCCCGCAATACTCCGCAATTTTTAACCAGTTCCCGCCCACAGTCATATGACATCCTTGACTTTGTGCGGGGATATCTGAATGATGGGTGCAGCTACAGGCATCATTCAGATATCAGCTTTTTCAGCCAGCGATTTCCTACACCATAAGAATGATCATAGCAGTTGTTCCACTGCTTGATCGTTCTTATGGGAGGCGAGAGGGGACGCCCCCCCCTTCCCGCCACCCTCCGGTGCTTCTACCGACTCACCGCTACAATCGAAGCGGTGATCGTTTTTTTTTTTTGTTTTTTTTTTATTTCAGGCTTCCCAGCCTAGAGGTGAGATGTGGGGTCTTATTGACCCCATATCTCACTGTAAAGAGGACCTGTCATGCCATATTCCTATTACAAGGATGTTTACATTCCTTGTAATAGAAATAAAAGTGATCAAAAATTTTTTTGGGGGGGAAAAAGTGTCAAACTAAAATAAATAAAAAAAAATAAACAATAAAAAAAAAAAAAAAAATTTTTAAAGTGCCCATGTCCGTGTGCTCGCATGCAGAAGCGAACACATACGTAAGTCCCACCCACATATGAAAACGGTGTTCAAACCACACATGTGAGGTATCACTGCGAACGCTGGAGCGAGAGCAATAATTTTGGCCCTAGACCTCCTCTGTAACTCAAAACATGTAACCAGTAAAACATTTTATAGCGTCACCTATGGAGATTTTTAAGTAGCGACGTTTGGCACCATTCCACGAGAGTGTGTAATTTTGAAGGGTGACATGTTAGGTATCTATTTACTCGGCGTAACTTCATCTTTCACATTATGCAAAAACATTGGGCTAACTTTACTGTTTTGTTTTTTTTTAAAGCACAAAACTGTTTTTTTCCCAAAAAAACGCGTTCGAAAAATTGCTGCGCAAATACCGTGCGAGATAAAAAGTTGCAACAACCGCCATTGTATTCTCTAGGGTCTTTGCTAAAAAAATATATATAATGTTTTGGGGTTCTATGTAATTTTCTAGCAAAAAAATTATTATTTTTACATGTAGGAGAGAAATATAAGAATTGGCCTGGGTGCTCCAGAACGCCTGGAGGTGCTCCCTGCATGTTGGGCCTCTGTATGTCTCACACATGTGGTATCACCGTACTCGGGAGTAATAGCAGAATGTGTTTTGTGGTGTAATTTGTTGTATGCATATGCTGTGTGTGAGAAATAACTTTCTAATATGACAATTTTGTGAAAAAAATAAAATAAAAAAAAAATCTGGATTTTGCAAAGAATTGTGGGAAAAGATGACAATTTCAAAAAAACTCACCATGCATCTTTCTAAATACCTTGGAATGTCTTCTTTCCGAATGGGGGTCATTTGGGGGGTATTTGTACTTTTCTGGCATGTTAGGGTCTCAAGAAATGAGATAGGCCGTCAGTACTTCAGGTGTGATCAATTTTCAGATATTAGCACCATAGTTTTTGGACTCTCTAACATTCACAAAGACCAAATAATATACACCAAGTTGTACTTATTTTTACCAAAGATATGTAGCAGTATAAATTTTGGCCAAAATTTACGAAGAAAAATTACTAATTTGCTAAATTTTATAACAGAAACAAAGAAAAATTCTTTTTTTTACCAAATTTTCAGTCTTTCTTCTTTTATAGCGCAAAAAATAAAAAACCCAACGGTGATTAAATACCACCAAAAGAAAGCTCTATTTGTGTGAAAAAAAGGACAAAAATTTCATATGGGTAAAGTGTTGTATGACTGAGTAATTGTCATTCAAAGTATGAGAGCACCGAAAGCTGAAAATTGGTCTGGTTAGGAAGGGGGTTTAAGTGCCCAGTGGTCAAGTGGTTAAACAGCATGTCAGCATCTAGGCAAGGAAGAGAATACATACAGATATTGTTCAAAATTTGAGTGGAACCCAGCTTTAAGAGGGAGAATGAGAATCTTCTGCTGCTAAAAAGGTACAAGCTAAATCATATATTATTATTATCTATTTACTGTGAAATTACTGGTTTGAAGTTATAACTTCAAACTTCAGTCATTTGTTCGTTAAGCCACCTGCTTGAGTACAGTTTTTGAAAATATAGTAAATTACCTTAAAAATAATATATAACAATTATTTGTATATTACTTATGGTAATTAACCACTTGCCACCCAGGCCAATTCTGCCACTTCTCTCCTACATGTAAAGATCATCATTTTTTTTTGCTAGAAAATTACTCAGAACCCCCAAACATTATATATATTGTTTAAGCAGACACCCTAGAGAATAAAATGGTGGTCGTTGCAACTTTTTGTGTTACATGGTATTTGCTCAGCAATTTTTCAGACGTATTTTTTTGTAAAGAAACTGTTTCATGAATTAAAAAAAAAAAAAACACTAAAGTTAGTCCAATTTTTTTGCATACTATGAAAGGTGATGTTACGCCTAGTAAATCGATACCTAACATGTCACACTTTAAAATTGTGCATACTTATGGAATGGTGCTAAACTTCAGCACCTAAAAATCTTTATAGGCAACACTAAAATTTTTTACAGGTTACATGTTTAGAGTTACCGAGGAGATCTAGTGCTAGAATTATTGCTCTCGCTCTAATATTCGCGGCATATGTAACCTGTGTATATCTGGCTCTCAGTGGCGGCCCGTCCATAGGGGGCGCCCGGGCGCCGCCCCCCCCCCCCCCCCTCCTGTAGTCACCAAGAAAAAAAAATTTAAAAAAAATTTTTTCTAAAACTGGCCCTTTAAAAAAAAAAAAAGAAAATCGAAAAAAAGGTCCTTAAGTGCACTGTGTCCGAGCACCGGACGCAGTGCACTATGGGAAGCATCACGCGGCGCTTCATCTGCGGGCTTTTAACCCGCCTTGTGGCGCGATCCATCGCACAGAGTAGCTTCCACATTACTATGCATATTGTATGCATTAGTATGGCCGGTGCGTTGAGTGACATTCAAGTTCTGATGTCACTTCCACTTTCATTTCCCAGTGCGCCCGAACAGAGGAAGCATTGGGAGCGGACTCCTCTACTGCCGTGTGACTACACAGTCACACAGAGAGAAGACATCCTACCCAACCAGCCAGTGTATGGACGCAAGGAGGCAGAGGAGGTGACGGGACAGCTGTCATTAGCCACAGACTGCAGCCTGCTCAGGATGGAGCCTCAGAGATATGTAAGTCCTCATCAACTGTCTATCTATCTCCCCCTCCCCCTCGCAGTGTCTGTCTGTCTATCTAATATTCAAATGTCACAGTGAGACAAGCACCTCCACCAAAGACATAAGCAGCTGCTCACCTTCTTTGTTAATGTTTTTGGTGGAGGTGCTTGTCTCACTCTGACACTTGCATGCCTGTTACATCCTCACAGTGGCAGACATGCTGTTGATTCCTGCAATTATGAACTTTCTTGGAGAAATTGACTTTTTAACTATTTATTATTGATTGGTTTTGCACTGCACTGTTATGCTTTGAATTTGTATTGAGGTGTATTGGCCTTGTAGTGTTCAGCTTACAACTATATTTAATTAATTTTATCTAGTTAACGTTAGGCCCCTTTCACACTGGGGCGGGGGCGGCATCGGCGGTAAAGCGCCTGTCAGGAAATGTTCCATCCGCTGGTAATATCTGTCATTTGGCATGCAGTACTGAGGTCCACCAGCAGGTGTCTCCTGGCAGTTTGGAACTGTCAGGAGAGCTTTTCCCTGCTGATGTTATGTCATCTTTGGACCGCAGTACTGGCGTCCACCAGCGGATGGATCCTGGCAGTATGGAGCAGACAGTACCTCCTACAATCAGGTGTCACTTGAGGCCAATCACAGGCCTATAAATACCCAGCAAGCAATCACATGTTTGCCTTGGTTTCTTCATTGCCCCCTGACCTGCTAGCTTGTGATCTGATCCTGTTCCTGTGCCCTGAACCTGTGACCCGTGTATCTGATCCTGTCTCCCAGTCCCGATCCCTATCCTGTCCCACCTGTTACCTTGCATCCCTGCCTGCAGTCTGATCCATCCATCCTCTCCCTGTCCTGTGTTCCTGTAGAGGCGCTTTGCTGGTGGTATAGCCACGCTGCCCCATTGATTTCAATGGGCAGGAGCGGTGTATACACCGCTCCTTCACCGATCCGAAGATGCTGCTTGCAGGACTTTTTTTCCCGTCCTGCTAGCGCACCGCTCCAGTGTGAAAGCCCTCGGGGCTTTCACACTGGAGACACAGCAGCGGCTGTTTCGGATTGGTTTGCAGGCGCTATTTTTAGCGCAATAGCGCCTGCAAACCGCCCCAGTGTAAAAGGGGTCTTAGGGGTCTTTGCTGAATATATATTTTTTATTACATCTATAGCTTTGCCCAGCCAGGCACGGTCCCCGGGGAAATCTATCTATCTATCTATCTATCTATCTATCTATCTATCTATCTATCTATCTATCTATCTATCTATCTATCTATCTATCTCACTCATTCTCCCCCTCCCACCCAATATCTATCTGTCTGTCTATCTTTCCCACCCAGTGACTATCTATCCTATAGGTCCTATTGTGGGCAAGTGTGTGTGTGTGGGGGGGGGGGGGGTATGGAGAATTTGCCACACTGGCAGCATTTGATGGGCACACAGGCAGCATTTGGCACAGTGGCAGCATTTGATGGGCACACTGGCTGTAATTGATAGCACAGTCGCTGCGTTTGATGGGCACAGTCGCAGCATTTCATGGCACAATGGCAGCATTTGATAGGCACAGTGGCAGCGTTTGATGGGCACAGTAGCAGCGTTTGATGGGCACAGTGGCTGCGTTTGATGGGCACAGTGGCTGCGTTTGATGGTTTTTCTTTGAAATTTTTTTCAGTTTGTTTGCGCCCCCCCCAACATTTTTTAGCACCAGCCGCCACTGCTGGCTCTGATACTAGCCAGTGCTTCACCAGCCACTGGCCTCCCCGTACGTCCCTGAAGTACATACTGCCTACTGTCTTACCCTCCACACTGCTATGCTGTAGATAATGCCCACTTTCATAAACTCCTTTACTGTACATAGTGCCGGCTGTCATACCCTCCACACTCCTCTTCTGTGCATATTGCCCCCATCATTCCCTCCACACTCCTCTTCTGTGCATACTGCCCCCATCATACCCTCCACACTCCTCTCCTGTACATAGTGCCCACTGTCATACGCTCCAAACTCCTCTCCTGTACATAGTGCCCACTGTCATACCCTCCACACTCCTCTCCTGTACATACTACCCACTGTCATACCCACCACACTCCTCTCCTGTACATACTGCCAACTATTTTTCTCTCCACACTCCTCTCCTGTACATACTGCCCCATAATACCTTCCACACTCCTCACCTGTACATACTGCCCCCATCATACCCTCCACACTCCTCTCCTGTACATACTGCCCACTGGCATACTCTCCACACTCCTCTACTGTACATACTGCCCACTAGCATACCCTCCAGACTCCTCTCCTGTACATAGTTCCCACTGCCATACCCTCCACACTCCTCTCCTGTACATAGTGCCCACTGTTATACCCTCCACACTCCTTTCCTGTACAGTGTACCCACTGTTATACCATCCATACGCCTCCCCTATGCCTCTTACCCACAAAAACAGTTCTTTAAAATCATAATGAATATCCTCAATGTTACCGGCTCTAGAATAGGCACACTTTTGTTAGTTCAACTAAAGGAAATCTTCTCAGTCCTCATATTTGTTCTGCCCATTATTAGTACTCATTTAAGTCTGTGATTACTATTGCGATGTATAGAGGAACATAGGGGATGTCAGCTACTCTATACCACTGGTGAAAAAAGTGTCCGTGAAAATATTTTTGAAATGTTGGCAACTATGCACTTGGGCCACTGGGTCAGTAGGGGCCCCATGAGAGGCTCCTGGGATCCTGTGATATTAAAGCGGTAGTAAACTTTGCTAACATTTCTACTTTTTAGGGGCCCTGAGGTAGGTTATGCCATAATGTACAAGTATGCACAGCATATTAGCACATTAGGGTACACTTACCTGTCAGACTGAACCCTCCAGCGCTGCACTGTGATCAATCTGGTGGGTCCCCAGCGCTTTCATCTTCACCCGGTCTTCCTTCCGGGTTCTGTGCCTTCGGTCACTTGCCTTGGCCGGCCTCTCTCTCATCCTCTCTCCCTTACCCCTCACCCCTCTCTCACCCGCTTTCTCTCTCCTTGATCCTCCCTCTCTCTATTTAATTTAATTTGTTATAACAAAAAATTGTTTGCATTTTTATTTATTTATTTCTTTTTAAAAAGCCCCACCAAAATCCTCAGCACCAGGCCCATGATGTTCTTCAAACTGCTTATCTCTGTATGCTGTTTTGTACAATACATACTTCTGACTGCTGTTCCTTGTATGCTGTTCTGCACATTATATACTCCTGACTGCTGCTCTCCGTGTGCTGTCCTGCACAATACATATTCCTGGCTGCTGTTCTCTGTATGCTGTTCTGCGCATTACATGCTCCTGACTCCTGTTCTCTGTATGCTGTCCTGCACATTACATGCTCCTGACTGCTGTTCTCTGTATGCTGTCCTGCACATTACATACTCCTGACTGTTGTTCTCTGTATGCTGTTCTGCACATTACATACTCCTGACTGCTGTTCTCTGTATGCTGTTCTGCACTTTACAGACTTTGTTATGGAACATTTTATGGACTTTTTTAATATATTTTTTTCACTTGTTATTTGTTTCACTTGTCACTTTCATAATGTGTCTGATCACATTGTGGTATAAGTTTTGCAGAGGATGATACATTTGTAACGTTTGTTCACTTCATTTGTTTGATCCACTTTACTTTTGGTTCTCATTTAGCAGACAGCACAGTCTTTTTTATCTTTTGTCTTACATACTCCTGAGTCCTACTGTTCTCTGCAGGATGTTCTGTACATTACATACCCCTGACTGTTCTATGTATGCTGCTCTGCACATTACATGCTCCTGGCTGCTGTTCTCTGTATGCTGTTCTGCACATTAAATGCTCCTGACTGCTGTTCTCTGTATGCTGTCCTACACATTACATGCTCCTGACTGCTGTTCTCTGTATGCTGTTCTGCACTGCACACACTTCAAACTGCTTAACTCTGTACAATACATACTTCTTACTGCTGTTCCCTGTATGCTGTTCTGCATATTACATGCTCCTGACTGTTGTTCTCTGTATGCTGTTCTGCACATTACATGCTTCTGGCTGCTGTTCACTGTATGCTGTCCTGCACATTACATACTCCTGACTGTTGTTCTCTGTATGCCGTTCTGCACATTACATACTCCTGGCTGTTGTTCTCTATATGCTGTTCTGCACATTACATACTCCTGACTGCTGTTCTGTGTATACTGTTCTGCACTTTACACACTTCAAACTGCTTATCTCTGTATGTTGTTCTGTACAATACATACTTCTCACTGCTGTTCTCTGTATGCTGTTCTACACATTACATACTTCTGACTGTTGTTCTCTGTATGTTGTTCTGCACCTTACATGCTCCTGGTTGCTGTTCTCTGTATGCTGTTCTGCACATTACATGCTCCTGGCTGCATTTCTCTGTATGCTGTTCTGCACATTACATACCTCTGACTGTTGTTCTCTGTATGCCATCCTGCACATGACATACTACTGACTGTTGTTCTCTGTATGCTGTTCTGCACATTACATACTTCTGACTGTTATTCTTTGTATGCTGTCCTGCACATTACATACTCCTGACTGTTGTTCTCTGTATGCTGTTCTGCACATTACATACTCCTGGCTGTTGTTCTCTATATGCTGTTCTGCACATTACATACTCCTGACTACTGTTCTGTGTATGCTGTTCTGCACTTTACACACTTCAAACTGCTTATCTATGTATGCTGTTCTGTACAATACATACTTCTGACTGTTGTTCTCTGTGTGCTGTTCTACACATTACATATTTCTGACTGTTGTTCTCTGTATGCTGTTCTGCACATTACATGCTCCTGATTGCTGTTCTCTGTATGTTGTTCTGCACATAAAATGCTCCTGACTGCTGTTCTCTGTATGCTGTCCTACACATTACATGCTCCTGACTGCTGTTCTCTGTATGCTGTTCTGCACTGCACACACTTCAAACTGCTTATCTCTGTATGTTGTTCTGTACAATACATACTTCTCACTGCTGTTCTCTGTATGCTGTTCTACACATTACATACTTCTGACTGTTGTTCTCTGTATGCTGTTCTGCACCTTACATGCTCCTGGTTGCTGTTCTCTGTATGCTGTTCTGCACATTACATGCTCCTGGCTGCATTTCTCTGTATGCTGTTCTGCACATTACATACCTCTGACTGTTGTTCTCTGTATGCTATCCTGCACATGACATACTACTGACTGTTGTTCTCTGTATGCTGTTCTGCACATTACATACTTCTGACTGTTATTCTTTGTATGCTGTCCTGCACATTACATACTCCTGACTGTTGTTCTCTGTATGCTGTTCTGCACATTACATACTCCTGGCTGTTGTTCTCTATATGCTGTTCTGCACATTACATACTCCTGACTACTGTTCTGTGTATGCTGTTCTGCACTTTACACACTTCAAACTGCTTATCTATGTATGCTGTTCTGTACAATACATACTTCTGACTGTTGTTCTCTGTGTGCTGTTCTACACATTACATATTTCTGACTGTTGTTCTCTATGCTGTTCTGCACATTACATGTTCCTGATTACTGTTCTCTGTATGTTGTTCTGCACATTAAATGCTCCTGACTGCTGTTCTCTGTATGCTGTCCTACACATTACATGCTCCTGACTGCTGTTCTCTGTATGCTGTTCTGCACTGCACACACTTCAAACTGCTTAACTCTGTACAATACATACTTCTTACTGCTGTTCCCTGTATGCTGTTCTGCATATTACATGCTCCTGACTGTTGTTCTCTGTATGCTGTTCTGCACATTACATGCTTCTGGCTGCTGTTCACTGTATGCTGTCCTGCACATTACATACTCCTGACTGTTGTTCTCTGTATGCTGTTCTGCACATTACATACTCCTGGCTGTTGTTCTCTATATGCTGTTCTGCACATTACATACTCCTGACTGCTGTTCTGTGTATACTGTTCTGCACTTTACACACTTCAAACTGCTTATCTCTGTATGTTGTTCTGTACAATACATACTTCTCACTGCTGTTCTCTGTATGCTGTTCTACACATTACATACTTCTGACTGTTGTTCTCTGTATGTTGTTCTGCACCTTACATGCTCCTGGTTGCTGTTCTCTGTATGCTGTTCTGCACATTACATGCTCCTGGCTGCATTTCTCTGTATGCTGTTCTGCACATTACATACCTCTGACTGTTGTTCTCTGTATGCTATCCTGCACATGTTGTTCTCTGTATGCTGTTCTGCACATTACATACTTCTGACTGTTATTCTTTGTATGCTGTCCTGCACATTACATACTCCTGACTGTTGTTCTCTGTATGCTGTTCTGCACATTACATACTCCTGGCTGTTGTTCTCTATATGCTGTTCTGCACATTACATACTCCTGACTACTGTTCTGTGTATGCTGTTCTGCACTTTACACACTTCAAACTGCTTATCTATGTATGCTGTTCTGTACAATACATACTTCTGACTGTTGTTCTCTGTGTGTTGTTCTACACATTACATATTTCTGACTGTTGTTCTCTGTATGCTGTTCTGCACATTACATGCTCCTGATTGCTGTTCTCTGTATGTTGTTCTGCACATTACATGCTCCTGGCTGCTGTTCTCTGTATGCTGTTCTGCACATTACATACTTCTGACCGTTATTCTTTGTATGCTGTTCTGCACATTACATGCTCCTGACTACCATTCTCTGTATGCTGTTCTGCACATTACATACTCCTGACTGCTGTTCTCTGCATGCTGTTCTGCACTTTACACACTTCAAACTGCTTATCTCTGTATGCTGTTCTGTACAATACATACCTCTGACTGCTGTTCTCTGTATGATGTTCTGCACATTACATGCTCCTGACTGCTGTTCTCTGTATGCTGTTCTGCACATTACACACCCCTGACTGCTGTTCTCTGTATGCTGTCCTGCACATTACATACTCCTGACTGTTGTTCTCTGTATGCTGTTCTGCACATTACATACTTCTGACTGTTATTCTCTGTATGCTGTTCTGCACATTACACACCCCTGACTGCTGTTCTCTGTATGCTGTTGTGCACATTACATTACATACATTACATACTCCTGACTGTTGTTCTCTGTATGCTGTTCTGCACATTACATACTTCTGACTGTTATTCTCTGTATGCTGTTCTGCACATTACATACTCCTGACTGCTGTTCTCTGCATGCTGTTCTGCACATTACACAC
The DNA here is from genome assembly GCF_042186555.1 of Aquarana catesbeiana. Lineage (NCBI taxonomy): Eukaryota > Metazoa > Chordata > Amphibia > Anura > Ranidae > Aquarana > Aquarana catesbeiana. Next base: position 536,072,072 of record NC_133326.1, read on the forward strand.
TCCTAACTGCTTATCTCTGTAGGTTGTTCTGTACATTATATAATCCTAACTGCTGTTCTCTGTATGTTGTTCTGCACATTACATACTGGTAGTTGACGACCTCTGTATTCTGTTCTGCACATCACATACTTTTGACTGCTTATCTCTGTATGCTGTTCTGGACATTACATAGTCCAGACTGCTGTTTCTGTACACTGTGCTGCACATTACATGTTCCTGACTGCTGTTCTTTGTATGCTGTTTTGCACATTACATACTCTTGACTGCTGCTCTCTGTATGCTTTTCTGCACATTACATACTCCTGTTTTACCTATCAGCAAAGTTGTAATTGTGTACAGCCAGTCATGTGATACTCCCTTTTTCTATCCAGTAAAATCACTCTGTTCCTTTCTGGATTTGCATTATTACTTCCTAGATCATTGGACAGAGATGATGAAGCTCAAAGAAACAAAAAGTCAACATCTGTTTTTAAGATATGGTTTATTTGGCTTTAAAGTATATACTAAAGGCAAAACTTTTTTTTTAGTTTTGGATATAGTGGAGAGGGATTAGAACACCAGTACATTTTAATTGCTGTGCTCCTTTTTGAGATTCGGCACTGTGAATCTTCAACTGACAATTGCGCGGTCGTGCGACGTAGCTGCCAAACAAAATTGATGTCTTTTTTTTTCCCCACAAATAGAGCTTTCTTTTGGTGGTATTTGATCAAAATAGCGACAATTTTGAAAAAAACGCATATTTTTTTACTTTTTGCTATAATAAATATCCCCAAAAAATATATAAAAAAACATTTTTTTTCCTCAGTTTAGGCCAATACGTATTCCTCTACATATTTTTGGTTAAAAAAAAATCGCAATAAGCGTTTATTGATTGGTTTGCGCAAAAGTTATAGCGACTACAAAATAGGGAATAGTTTTATGGCATTTTCATTAATAATTTTTTTTTTACTAGTATTGGCAGTGATCAGCAATTTTTATCGTGACTGCGACATTATGGTGGACAGATCGGACACTTTTGGCGCGATTTTGGGACCAATCACATTTATACAGCGATCAGCACAATTAAAAATGCATTGATTACTGTGTAAATGTGACTGGCAGTGAAGGGGTTAACCACTAGGGGGCAGTGTAGGGGTTAGGTGTGTCCTGGGGAGTGATTCTAACTGTGGGGGGGGTGGCGTGGCTATGTGTGACACAACACTAATCACCACTCCCCATTACAAGTAGCTGTGATCAGTGTCCTTGTCACTAGGCAGAACGGGGAAATGCTTGTTTACATCAGCATTTCCCCATTCTTCCTCTCCGTGAGACGATTGCGGGTAACCCCGCAGACATCGGGTCCGCGGGACCCGCAATCACACTCACGGAGGTCGCGGCGCCGGCAAACCGCTTCTTAAAGGGCAACATACAGGTACGTTAATCTGCCTGTACGTGCCCTTCTGCAGACATATATCGGTGTGAGCCGGTCGGCAAGCGGTTAAGGAGATTCGCCCTCTCTATTTGTTCTGTTTACAATTATTATTGAAAGTGGAAGTAAAAGAAAATCCCAAATTTTTGGTTGTCCCCAGAAAAGTAATAGAGGGGAAGTCTTCTACGGGGACTAGTTCTGCTGACCTGGGGGGTCAACAAGGAATTTCCTTAATTTGCAGGGAATTCCCCTCACTTCCTGTTTGGTTTTGGGACAGGAAATGAAGGGAAGTATCCACAATGAGACACAAATGGTGAAAAAAAAAAATCTGACAGGGGTTATAACCCTCCCTTGCTCTATCAAAAATGAAAAAAAAAGTTTTGCCTATAGGTCTACTTTAATTTAAAACAACAAACAAAAACCTGACATGACATGAAATGACAATGAAAAGTTCTCTGTGATATCAGGACTTTCAAATTCAGTAGAGCTGATTCTCCAGCTTAAATATATAAACAATTTTGTCTATAAAGCAACCATAATACAATGTAATTATACATTTTTACAAGTCTTGAATGTTAAAATGATTCTGTTATTTTAATCAACACAACAGCTATTTGCGTTCATGAGTCTTTTTCATATCACAGTTCAGTTGTCCTCATTGTCCTGTACTTTGTTCACATTTAAACCTCAAAAAAAAAAAAAAAAAAAAGTTTATACAAAAGACCTTCTGTCAAGTGTTTGTCGGTTTCAGTGTCCTTCTTCAAGGACTACTAGGCTTCAGTTCTTATCTGATTGATGGTTATCACTGAGATAAGAGGTGAAGGAAATTCCCCTCAATGATTGCCAAATCTTGTGTTGATGACAATTGTCTGAGGTGAGAATTCCCCTCACTTTATGGAAATGTAGTATGACTTCTTAAAGCGGAGTTCCACCCATTTGAAAGTCAGCAGCTACAAAAAGTGTAGCTGCTGACTTTTAATAATCAGACACTCAACTGTCCCATGGTCCAGCGATGCGGGCACACGAAGCGCCGATCCTGTCCGCGGCGCCATCATTCTAACTGTGGGCGCCCGGCTGTGGTTTCACAGCTGGGCATGCACTGCGCGAGCCGCTCTGCGCGCTGTGAATGGCCGGGCAGTCTTCTGGGACCTGTGATGTGTCCCAGAAGATTGCAGGGAGTGAGGGGGGGGGGGATGATCTTCCTTCAGGCACCGCGGCACCGGGGGAGGAAGTGGGAGCTGGGTGCCTGTAAAAACTGGGTACCCGCTCTCCCTCCAAAAAAGTGATATGCCAACTGTGGCATATCAGGGGGTCACCAGCACTTAAAGTGGAAGTTCCATTTTTGGGTCCACCTATCTATTGTTTTTTTTTTTTTTGAGTTCATTCACAAACTTTTCTTCTCAGCATTACATACTCACATATTGTGTGTAATATGTCCGCCTGTGTCAGATTTCGTCGGAAAGAATAACTTATATTATTCACTGCAGGCGGTTTCTATCGTCATTGTGGGCATTTGAAGCCCACAAGCATTTATTTCCTGGATGTGGTGAATGCTGTGCTCCCAACATTCACTGCTCGTTCCCGCACATGCTCAGTGGCATCCTGGGAAGCCTGAGACTAGCTCCCAGGAGTCTGGGAGAGGCTAGAAACACGCCTACTCCCACGGGAGGAGAACCAGAAAGTGCAAAGAAGAATAGAAAAACAAAAGGTAATTACGGCGATTTAAATTTTTTTAAACAGCATGTCAGCATCTAGGCAAGGAAGAGAATACATACAGATATTGTTCAAAATTTGGGTGGAACCCCGCTTTAAGGTAGATGGGGGTATCCTCCCCGCATTGTCATTGTATTCTGACTGTGGGAAGGCTTCTCCACCATGAGAAGACACAGAGCAGCACTGCAGTGTATTGCCTGCGGCACTGATCAAGCAACAATATATTGGTAGATCAATTTCTGTTCAACCAGAGTGCAGACATATGGATCAAAATTCCTGAATCATCTGATTTTCGATCTATGTATGGCCAGCTTTATTGTAAGCCCCTCTGTTTTATAGCCAACATGTTATCTTCATTAGGTAGAACTGGGTTTGCATTTTACAATTTTAAAGTACTATTAAAGGCAATTTTGTTTTTTTTTATTATAAACATGTTATACTTTCCTGCTCTGTGCAGCAGTTTTGCACAGAGCAGCCCTGATCCTCCTCTTCTCGGGTCCCCCATTGGTGCTCCTGGCCCCTCCTGGTCTCCTGCCAAGTGCCCTCAGAGCAAGCAGCTTGTAATAGGGGTACCCAGGCAGGCTTGGCTCCGAGCAACGACACTGCGTGTCCATTCTCATATGGCCCTGCCCCCTGATTGGCTCACTGCCCGTGAGCCGATGGTTCCCGCTGCTGTCTCAGCCAATGAGGTAGGAGAGTCCTAATTTTAATAAAATAAAGCTGTTCTATTGCATATCCTTTACTACACACAGTTAACCTTAAAGTGATATTAAAGTCTTGTTTTTTTTGTTTTTTTCTAAACAATAAACATGTTATACTTACCTGCTCTGTGTAGTGGTTTTGCACAGAGCAGCTTGGATCCTCCTCTTCTTGGATCCCTCGCTGGCACCCCTGGCCCCTCCCTCTTTCTGGGTGCCCAAGCCGGCACGCTCCATACACACACGGAGCCATGGCTCGACTGCGCTCCTTCCATCTTCTGATTGGCTCACTGGCTTTGATTGACAGCAGTGTGAGCCAATGGTTCCCGCTGCTGCCAAAAGCCAATCACGAGTGCGAGTCAAGGCTCTTGTGGACATTGTGGGATCGAGAGGGGGCTCAGTAAGTATTAGGTGGGGCTGGGGGGCTGCTGCACACAGAAGGTTTTTTAACTACATGCATAGAATGCATGAAGATTAAAAATCTTCTGCCTTTACAACCACTTTAACATAGAATATGCTGTACTTAGAATGCAATAGTCAGAAGTAAGAAATGTAAAACGCAATGGGGGGAATTTATCAAAACTGGTGCAGTCAGAATTTGGAACAACTGTGCATGGCAACCAATCAGCTTCTATCTTCAGCTTGTTAAGCTTTAAAATTAAAGCATGCATAGCTGGTCCAAATTCTGTCTGCTCTAGTTTTGATAAATTCCCCTAAGGGCTCATTCAGACAGGCACTGAGACAAGTCCTGTATGCTGTGCCACTTTTTGCTGCATCTGTATCCACAGAAAGCTTCACTTATAGAAGTGGGTGCACAGATCCAAATGCAGACACTGTGTGTTTGGATACATGCATCCCTTTGTGTCTGCATGTCAAATTTTGACATTCGACTATGTCCATGCAGCTGCTGCATCCCAATTGACTTTGACTGGACTGCCTGCACAAGGATGCACAGAACACAGATCATCATGCATCCCCACAAGGTACATGGCCATCACACTGGACATGGACGCATATGCTCCATGCGAATGAGGCCTAATTGTCATGTGGGCCAGATAGCAGGAAAGAGGAGATGTCGGTAATTAAGAGAAGAGAAGTATGGGATTTTTATTTAAGAATCATACTTACCTAAGTACCTGCATCTGTCCCCCGCCGGCTCTAAAGCTGAGAACCGAGTAAACAAACACCACCCACAGTCCTCAGAGCTCCCTGAGCAGAGAGCTGGCTCTGTCATTCTCTGGTTCTGCTCTGCCCCCCTTCCCTCGGTGCTCACTGAAACACTGGGCTGTGGAGGGAGCGGGTTGGCCGGCTGAGGCTCTTAGCAGCTCGCTGAGAGGCTGAGCTGGGTGCCAGTCCAGGCATGTGAACAGATCCCAACCATATGGTTGCGATCTTTCCCCAGCCTTGACCGACTCTGACATCAGCCGAGAGCGGACTTAAGCCCACTGTCATCTGAAAATGGGTCACAGGAGTGCAAAACAATCTGCACTGATGTGATCAACAGGAGAAGTACAACCAAACAAGCTTTGGATGTACTTCTCCTTTTAATAAATCTATCACACAACCTGTCTCTCTGCTCCTGTTTGACGTTACTTGCAACAATTAAAAAAAGTCCCCATTTATGTTGTGCATTCACCCTCCAGGGCCCAGGTAAGCTCTTCCTCAGCCCAGGCTTTAAATCCAGGCCCTTTCTCCCTGAAGCTGGAAGGTCCTCCAGGCACCCTCTTTCCTAGCCCAGAGGGTTTCCACGATCCCTCTCTCATAGTCCAGGGCCTCCAGACACCCCCTCTCCTAACCTGGGACCTCCAGACACCTCCTCCCCTAGTCCAGTATCTACCTTGTACCCCCCCATCCAGGGGCCTTTGCCACACCAACCATCATTTCCTAGTCAATGGCCCCCTCTGCACCTGCCCCTAGTCCTCCTCTGCACTCCTCTCCCAGTCCAAGGCCTCCTTTACAGCCCCCTAGTCAAGGGCCTCCTGTGTACTCCCCTCCTAGTCCAGGGCCTTATTTGCACACAAAAAGATATAGGCTGTTTGGGCACGACTAGGAAGGAGACCTGTCTGCCCATTACACTTGATCGGGCAGCAGTGACACCCTTAGAGCAGCGGTTCCCAGAGTGGGTGGGGCCATTTACTAGGGACAATTTTAGACAGGATCCAATTAACCTACCAGCATGTCTTTGGAGTGTGGGAGGAAACCGGAGTACCCGGAGGAAACCCACGCAGGCACAGGGAGAACATGCAAACTCCAGGCAGGTAGTGTCGTGGTTGGGATTCGAACCAGCGACCCTTCTTACTGCGAGGCGAAAGTGCTATCCACTACACCACTCTGACCGCCCAGAGCAGTGCCTCCCGGCATCCACATCCCAGTAATGTCGCCCTGAAGTGAATCTTTGGTAACTCAACACCTGAAAATAACCACAGAAACCTCTGTGCTAAGTGTGGGTGGTTTTGGCTCTCTAATGGTTGCAGTTGCAGTTTTCCTGTTATTGGATATATGTAACCTGTTGGAAGCTGTGTTTTCATCTAGCAGTATGTTAGTGTACACTGACAGTCCCAATGATTGTGCTGCAGACCATATAATTTGTCTCATATCCTACCTTTTACAGTGGCTTCAGTAGGTATTTTTTGTGTTATCCAATTGGACAGCAGGACATCCAGACATAGACAGTCCTCAGTGCAGTAATATTCCAAGTTCTTCCTCAAGGTAGGTGGTGGGCTCTGACCTGGCAATAAGTATCACAAACTTCCTAGGAACGAAGGGTTCCTTATTAAAGCAGAGTTGCACCCAAAAGTGGAAGCTCTGCTTATCTGCCTCCTCCCCCCTCCAGTGCCACATTTGACGCCTTTCGTTTTTGACAGGTACCTGTCACCCACTTCCAGGAGACTGCACCACGGCGACCTTGGCCCGCCTGCTCCTTCCTCCGCCGCCAGGCCAGTTAGAAAGTGCAACGTGCTTTGCGCGTTCGCAGCAGGGAACTGGCTGTGAAGCCAAAAGGCTGCACTGCCAGGTTCCCTAGACCAGGGGTCTCCAACCACCGGGCCGCGGCCCACTACCGGGCTGTGGCCTCTCTGCAGAAGGGCCGCAGGACAGGTGCAGCATGAGAGCCAGGTGTGCGGCATGTCGGAGCCAGGCGGGCGGGTGGCATGTCAGAGCGGGACGGGCGGGATATTGGAGCTGGGCGGGCAGCATGAAAGCCAGGTGGGCGGGATATCGGAGCTAGGCGGGCAGGCGGCATGTCGGAGAGAGACGGGCGGCATGAAAGAGCCGGTGTTCTGTCAAAATAGCAGGGTGGATGAGAGAAGCGTGCGGGTGGTGAGAGATTACATCATCTCTCTGCCCGCCCCGCATCACCGCTCTTCCGTCCTCACAGCCCAGTCTCTTCAATGTCAGAGGTGCAGCGAGGAGCAGAGATGACATCATCTCTCACTGCCTGCCCCGCATCTCACTCTCCTTCCCAAGTTCCCTCACTCAGAACTGGCCTCTGTACTAAATGGACCAGTGCTGCCACCAATGCAGTGGCAATACACATCTGGTGGCACTGGCAGGTGACGTGGCAAGTGACAATAGACATTTGGTGGCACTAGCAGGCGACATGGCAAGTGACAATCCACATCTGGTGGCAGGTGTTGTGGCAAGTGACAATCCACATCTGGTGGCAAGCGACGGGGCAAGTGACAATCCACATCTGGTGGCAGGTGACGGGGCAAGTGACAATCCACATCTGGTGGCAAGCGACGGGGCAAGTGACAATCCACATCTGGTGGCAAGCGACGGGGCAAGTGACAATCCACATCTGGTGGCAAGCGACGGGGCAAGTGACAATCCACATCTGGTGGCAGGTGACGGGGCAAGTGACAATCCACATCTGGTGGCAGGTGACGGGGCAAGTGACAATCCACATCTGTATTACAGAGGGGGTACCGGGGCAGTATCATGATGGCAAGTGACAATCCACATCTGGTGGCACTGGCAGGTGACGTGGCAAGGGACAATCCACATCTGGTGGCACTGGCAGGCGATGTGGCACGTGACAATCCACATCTGGTGGCAGGTGTTGTGGCAAGTGACAATCCACATCTGGTGGCAAGCGACGGGGCAAGTGACAATCCACATCTGGTGGCAGGTGACGGGGCAAGTGACAATCCACATCTGGTGGCAGGTGACGTGGCAAGTGACAATCCACATCTGTATTACAGAGGGGGTACCGGGGCAGTATTACAGGGAGGTACCTGGGCAGTATTACAGGGGGGGTACCTGGACAGTATTACAGGGGGGTACCTGGGCAGTATTACAGGGGGGTACCTGGGCAGTATTACAGGGGTGTACCTGGGCAGTATTACAGGGGGGTACCTGAGCAGTATTTTAGGGGGGGTACCTGGGCAGGATTACAGGAGGGGGGCAGACTAATATAAGGAGGACAGACAGTGTGAAAGGGAGGACACGTGGAGGGGACACACTATTCTCTCTCACTGTGTCTTATGCTGGCCCTCACTCGATCATCACACACAACACACAGTGTGATCACAAAGAATGCTCAGAATTCCCCCCTCCCCCCCGCTCCTCAGGTTGTTGTTTCTCTTACTGTGGCTGACTTTTGCAAGTTCTGTTCCTGGTCGGCCGTCTGTACATCAACAACATGCTCATCGGCCGATCATGGAGCTTCCATCTCTGATCCAGCGCCGATGTCCCACAATTCTCTACTGACACCTCAACACTGTAGAGTGATCTGACAGTTTGCCGGTGTCTTGCCGAGAAAGTTCCCCCGGCGGATAAGGACCCCCCTGTACTGCGCAGTGTGACAGGAGGGGGGTACCTGGGCAGTATTACAGGAGGGGGGTGTACCTGGGCAGTATTACAGGAGGGGGGTGTACCTGGGCAGTATTACAGGAGGGGGGTACCTGGGAAGTGTGACAGGAGGGGGGCACCTGGGCAGTGTGACAGGAGGGGGGGCACCTGGGCGGTAGTACAGGAGGGGGGGCACCTGGGCGGTAGTACAGGAGGGGGGGTACCAGGGCGGTATTACAGGAGGGGGGTACCTGGGAAGTGTGACAGGAGGGGGGCACCTGGGCAGTGTGACAGGAGGGGGGGCACCTGGGCGGTAGTACAGGAGGGGGGGCACCTGGGCGGTAGTACAGGAGGGGGGGTACCAGGGCGGTATTACAGGAGGGGCTTACCTGGGCAGTATTACAGGAGGGGTGTACCTGGGCAGTATTACAGGAGAGGGGATACCTGGGCAGTATTACAGGAGGGGAGGTACCTGGGCAGTATTACAGGAGGGGGGTACCTGGGCAGTATTACAGGAGGGGGGTGTACCTGGGCAGTATTACAGGAGGGGGGTGTACCTGGGCAGTATTACAGGAGGGGGGTACCTGGGAAGTGTGACAGGAGGGGGGCACCTGGGCAGTGTGACAGGAGGGGGGGCACCTGGGCGGTAGTACAGGAGGGGGGGCACCTGGGCGGTAGTACAGGAGGGGGGGTACCAGGGCGGTATTACAGGAGGGGCTTACCTGGGCAGTATTACAGGAGGGGTGTACCTGGGCAGTATTACAGGAGAGGGGATACCTGGGCAGTATTACAGGAGGGGAGGTACCTGGGCAGTATTACAGGAGGGGGGGTACCTGGGCAGTATTACAGGAGGGGGGATACCTGGGCAGTATTACAGGAGGGGGGATACCTGGGCAGTATTACAGGAGGGGGGATACCTGGGCAGTATTACAGGAGGGGGGGTACCTGGGCAGTATTACAGGAGGGGAGGGTGCCTAGGCAGTGTGATAGGAGGGGTGGTACCAGGGCAGGATTACAGGAGGGGGGTACCTGGGAAAGATTACAGGAGGGGGGTACCTGGGCAAGATTACAGGAGGGGGGTACCTGGGCAGTATTACAGGGGGGGTACCCGGGCAGTATTACAGGGAGGTACCTGGGCAGTATTACAGGGGGGGTACCTGGGCAGTATTACAGGGGGGGTACCTGGGCAGTATTACAGGGGGGGTACCTGGGCAGTATTACAGGGGGGGTACCTGGGCAGTATTACAGGGGGGGTACCTGGGCAGTATTACAGGGGGGTACCTGGGCAGTATTACAGGGGGGTACCTGGGCAGTATTACAGGGGGGTACCTGGGCAGTATTACAGGGGGGTACCCGAGCAGTATTACAGGGGGGGTACCCGGGCAGGATTACAGGGGGTACCTGGGCAGTATTACAGGGGGGGTACCTGGGCAGGATTACAGGAGGGGGGCAGACTAATATAAGGAGGACAGACAGTGTGAAAGGGAGGACACGTGGAGGGGACACACTATTCTCTCTCACTGTGTCTTATGTTGGCCCTCACTCGATCATCACACACAACACACAGTGTGATCACAAAGAATGCTCAGAATCCCCCCCCCCCCCCCCCGCTCCTCAGGTTGTTGTTTCTCTTACTGTGGCTGACTTTTGCAAGTTCTGTTCCTGGTCGGCCGTCTGTACATAAACAACATGCTCATCGGCCTATCATGGAGCTTCCAGCGCCGATGTCCCACAATTCTCCACTGACACCTCAACACTGTAGAGTGATCTGACAGTTTGCCGGTGTCTTGCCGAGAAAGTTCCCCCGGCGGACAAGGACCCCCCCTGTACTGCACAGGCGCAGCGCTTGCGCAGTATGAACGACTAGGAGCCGCCGAAAATAGCCGAAGCTGAAAAACTTCAATCAGCTGTACACCGCGCCTGCGCCCTGGGCCAGGTTGAAGCCCCACCATCCAAGTGGACCTAGAGGGAGAATAAAAAAGTGCCGAGCGAAGCGAGGCCGTGCCCAAAGCGTGGCGAACGAAGTGAGCCCGCGAGGGGCCCTCTTACAGGCGCCGTGTACAGCTGATTTCTCTTCTATTCGGCTTCGGCTATTTCCGGCGGCTCCTACTGCGCAAGCGCTGCGCCTGCGCAGTAGAGGGGGGTCATTATCTGCCGAGGGGAACTTTCTCGCCAGAACACCGGCCAGGCTCTGAAGGGGGAGGGGGCAGGGCTGGACCCAGTTCACTATCAGAATCCCTCTTCTTCAGTGGCTTCTTCCTCAGCAAAAGCTGAGTTCTCGGTAAAGTTGTCCCGGGCTGTGGTCTGCGGAACACTTCTTCTCCCCCCTGCAGGATACTGGCTGCTCCTTTCCAGTGTCTGAGTTTCCATTGGCGGAGATGCTGGAATAGAATCACGCAGCTCCGCAAGAAAAAAGCCATGACACTCTGGTTGATTAGAGTGTGCCCAGGCACACCTGGCACACCCCGTGGGCACGCCTATGCCCCTACAGATGGACCCTCCAGTGACTCTTGTGGATCAGCAGACACCATCACTGACTGCATTTTGGAAGGTGCAGTTAGCTTGCCTGCCACTGAATGGTTCTATTGCCATGTTGTCATTGTAAGGGGAAAGTTGTAAACAGGTGTTAGCTCCCCTTTAAGAGAAATCCCTCCTCTAGTGATGTAGTAGGTTGAGTTAGTGCCCATATAAATGCTAGCTGTGCGTGAGGATGCCCTTTGGCCAGTTTCCAATGTGTTGAATGTTGCTTATACCTCTTTGAGGGTATAGTATATTAATATATGGAACATTTTGCAAAGACACATTTACCCTTCTAAATTACAAATACCTTATTTTGAAGGGTGAGCACTACATTGATGATTTTAAAGAGCTCCACCACTGGCTGGTGCTGGGGTAGATATACCCATTGATAAGTAGTTAGCCAGGGCTAGTAGATTGTCCCTAGGCCCCAGTAGTTAAATGCATCTTTCACACTCTAAAGCTGGCCATACACCTATAGATTATCTGCAGATTTTCTATGGTTAGATGGAAAAAGTGCAACAGATTTCTCCATGTTCGCTAAACTGTGTGGATGGAGGAATCTCCCACTTTTTCCATCTAACCATAGAAAATCTGCAGATAATCTATAGGTGTATGGCCAGCTTAAAACTAGGTATGCCTGTTGCAGTAAGTTCTGTTTTGTTCCTGCATCGGTGCCATTCCCTATTCGCCTAGTGAGTTTAAGGCAGTGCCTCTCACAAAAATAGTGACTGTGGTGGGGACATTAGAGTGTAAGCTCTTTTGGTGTAGAGACTGATGTTTATGACTTAATGTTCTCTGTACAGCATTGCAAAATATATTGGGTCTATAAAAGTAAATGATAGCAGTCTACACTGTGGGCTTTCCCCCCTCCCCATTTTGTGCCATGTCCATCATCTAGTCACAGTGTGAAGTCTCTCCATCCCATGCTATAATAAAGATCACAGACACGCTAAAATGTTCTGATTGACCAATCTCACTTGGATATTCCTCTTCTCACATCTCATCTAATCAGCGGTTTCTGGACTAGAGTTGTCGCATGTCTGTTTTCACCTTGAGATGTCATTGTTCAGCGAAGAGAGGGACCGCCAAGCGCTTCCAGCTTAATCCCTAGACTGCTGCCGCGTTCCTTTCAACATTTCAAAGTCTTTAAATAATAAAAGGTAACCGTGAGATGTTAGAGAGACGTCTGCAATGAGAGGACAGGCGGGGGCAGAATAATTGTACGGCTGCAATAATTGATGTTGTGTCGTCCTCAGCGGACATGATTATAAACCGCCACGATATTCAGGACACAATATTAACATCTGTTTCTCCAAACCTTCAGCTGCAGATGCCGGCAGCGCTGAATATTTATATCCAAACATGAAAAGTTTGTAAAACCCAACACAGGTCAAAGATGTCAGAGTTTGAGCTCAGCTTCTCTTAGTTTTTGGTCGCTTGAGTTGAAGGAGTCGCAGGCACAAAAGATCCCACTGGCATTTCTCAGAATTGAATCGTCAAAAATCATCAACTTGCTTCCTGTATTAGGGACTTGCTTCCTGTATTAGGGGGAACTCTGCAGGCCCATTCAGAGGTTTTGCCCTTCTGCGGGAGTATTTTGCTCTGATTTTGTATTGATGTTATTTTTATGCATTAAATAACTTTCCTTGAAAACTGCCTGGCCAGACATGTGTGGAATGAATTTCATTAGGTCACAAAAATAGATCTGCAGTCAGACAGCCTTTGTGCTTACAGGCTTCACTTTTCTGCTGTGGCACCCCATACATTCAGTAATTAGCACTTAGTAACAGACTTTATCAGTTATGCCCCCTCTCTGGTTATACACACACCCCTCTTTGGTCAGACACACCCACATTTGGGTCAGACACACCCCCTTCTCTGGTCTGACACACCCACTTCTGGGTCAGACACATTCTCCTCACTGGTCTGACACACCCACTTCTGGGTCAGACACATTCTCCTCACTGGTCTGACACACCCACTTCTTGGTCAGTCACGTTCTCCTTGCTGGTCTGACACACCCACTTCTGGGTCAAACACATTTCCTTGCTGGTCTGACACACCCACTTCTGGGTCAGACACACTGGTCTGACACACCCACTTCTGGGTCAGACACATTCTCCTCACTGATCTGACACACCCACTTCTGGGTCAGACACATTCTCCTCACTGGTCTGACACACCCACTTCTGGGCCAGACACGTTCTCCTTGCTGGTCTGACACACCCACTTCTGGGTCAGACACATTTCCTTGTTGGTCTGACACACCCACTTCTGGGTCAGACACATTCTCCTCACTGGTCTGACACACCCACTTCTGGGCCAGACACGTTCTCCTTGCTGGTCTGACACACCCACTTCTGGGTCAGACACATTTCCTTGTTGGTCTGACACACCCACTTCTGGGTCAGACACATTCTCCTCACTGGTCTGACACACCCACTTCTGGGCCAGACACGTTCTCCTTGCTGGTCTGACACACCCACTTCTGGGTCAGACACATTCTCCTCACTGGTCTGACACACCCACTTCTGGGTCAGACACATTCTCCTCACTGGTCTGACACACCCACTTCTGGGTCAGACACGTTCTCCTCGCTGGTCAGACACGCCCACTTCTGGGTCAGACACGTTCTCCTCGCTGGTCTGACACGCCCACTTCTGGGTCAGACACGTTCTCCTCGCTGGCCAGATACACCCACTTTCTAATCAGGCATGCCCCCTCTCTTCTTCTGCAAGACAAGCCTGTTAGGCCCTCTATGGGGATAGGGGCCTCTGTGGGTCTGGTGTAATAAAACATGTTAATAGGGAAGAATGCCATGCTTTGTTTTTCTTTACATAAATATGTTTAAAAGAAAAATGGCAGACTGCTTATATGTGGATGGATCTTTGGCTTAGTTCACACTGGCATTAAGAGCAGGCGTTTGAGAGGCGTTTGACAGGCTTTAAAAACGACCCTCAAATGCCTATGCACAAGACATAATAGACAGTACATTGTGCTGTTCACACTAATGGGCCGTACACATGATAGCATTTTCCGACAACAAATGTTGGATGTGAGCTTGTTGTCGGAAAGTCCGACCATGTGTATGCTCCATACACGCGGTCGGAATTTGTCGAATTTCCACCAACAAATGTTTAGGAGCAGTTTCCGAGCGTGTGTACACAATTCTGATGCACAAAAGTCCACGCATGCTCGGAATCAAGCAGAAGAGCCGCACTGGCTATTGAACTTCATTTTTCTCGGCTTGTCATACATGTTGTACGTCACCGCGTTCTTACGTTCGGAATTTCCAACAACATTTGTGTGACCGTGTGTATGCAAGAAAAGTTTGAGCCAACATCCGTCAGAAAAAAATCCATAGGTTTTGTTGTCGGAAAATCCTATCGTGTGTACAGAGCATTAGTGTTAGTATTGTGTCGCCTCAAAATTGAAGCCTCATGTCAAGTCAGGAGGTGTTTGAAGCCTTTCAATGCCTTCCATTCAAGTCTATGGTAACGCTCCGCAAATGCACTGGCTGGTGTTTTCGGTGCGGTATTGGTGCGGTTACGGCGCGTTAAAATTAGTCACTTTCTATTGTGGAGCAGTTTTAACGCTCATCAAACGCTACGAAACTGTGCATAGGACATTTAGGGAACGTTTAATGCTTGTAAAACGCCCCATTCTAAAGCTCATTGATGCCTGTCTGACGCCCATATAGGAGCGTTTGTTGAGCGTCAGTAATTTAGTCAAGTGTGAACAAGCCCTAACCTGGCAGAATAGTTCTTTAATCTTAACGCAATAGCAGCAGGTGGTTGCATTATATGGCCAGCACAATGATGGGGCCTCTCTGGCCAATGGTTACCTTCTTATCTAGGAGGAAGAGCGGGCTTTCCAGGCATAGAACTCTCACATTGGGCTCACCAGGATGAGGTTGAAGTATGTAGATGACATGTTGGTTGGCTGGTTAGGAGATTCTCTGTAACTAAACCCACATCATAAAAATACTCTTAATGTGTATTTCATGCTGTTCATACTCACTCAGTCACTATAAAATTTTGTTTTCTGTATTCTGCAAAAAAAACTGGTTGATCCTGCTGCTCTCTATCTTCACCTTGTTCATGTCCCCAGTTCAGTTAGGCATTTTGTAGCTGTGGTGGCAGCTCTGCACATGCTCCGTTTTCAGTGAGTTTTTATGCTGAGCATTTCCTCCCTATCAAATCTAAACAGCCCATGTGACTATAGAGTCACACATGTAGGCGTATACACAGTGGTAAACGACAGCCCACTCCCTCCCTCCTCCTCCATGCCTTCTAACCAGATAAACACAATGGGGATGGGATATTACATGTAGATTAATGGAGGCTTCATCTTCCTCTTATTCTAAGGCACAGGCTACAGGGGTGTGACACAGCCTGTGACTGGCAGAAATCCACCCACACCATGTTATTTTCACAAAATAATAAAGATTTAATTTCAAATATGTACTTGTATGTAAATTTAAAACAGTTTATTGATATTATTCATTTATTTTTACTCTGCATTGAAAGGCCTGTTGTTTTTTTTTATTTTTTCATTTTGAAAATGTGACCAGCAGAAGAGGACTAGAAGCTCCTCCTGCTTATGTTTCCCTGCAGACGGGCTGGGAAAGATCTGGGTCATGTGATATATCAATTAGGAGTAAGGTACTTAGATTTTTTTTAAATAATTACAGTGCCATAATCCATTTAGAGAAATAGAAGGGACAATGTAAAATAAACAGTGTGTGTTTAGTATCGCTTTAATAGTTTGGGGAATTTTTTAAGTACCTCAACCTAACTCCAGAGAATATGAAAGTTACTACAGATTTTTTGGGGTTAACAAATATCCTTTTTAGACTTCTAAATAAATATTCAGGGCTACCCTCTGAATTTGGTAGGGCATCACAAGGAGATAGCCACAAACTCATTGCATCACACCTTTCCATGCAGTTTATAGAAGATATAAGGATGATCAAATCAAATAAATAGATTTCAGACTGTGCACCTGTACATAGTTCACGCACAGGCACGGTCGTGCATCTTGCAGCGTGTCTGCGAGTGTGCATACACACTCATTAAGATGGGACCTGCAAAACTGCAGTACTGAGAGATCTTCACCCATACTTCTGTTCTCCATTACCAATCCAACTTGCTTCCTGACTCTTCCTCAGGGCCTGATTCCTGTGTAGACCCCGGCTTGTTACCTGACTATGATTTCTGCCTATCTGTCTTTGACTCTGTCTCTTTCTGTCGCATCGGTACAATTTTGCACAGCTGTTTCTGGCTTCAACTTGTTCCTGTTCTCTTCTCATTGGCGACCTGCATTTTCTATCACCTCTAGCCAGATGACAACAGCGCTCAAGAGTTTCAGTTACATCAGTGTCCCAGCACTGTCCATCCCACTACCTAGGAGTGCTTGAACTGCAGCAGTAAGAGAGGCTGCTCTCATCATCTCAGGCTCCCCATCAAGGTATGTGTTAAGGAGGAAGTAAAGTTCCTTTACTAATTTCCACCTATAGGTAAGCCTATAATAAGGCTTATCTATAGGTAGTGTAAATATCTCCTAAACGTGCACCGTTTAGGAGATATTTACATTACATGCTGCCAGTGACATCACTGGCGCATGCGCTCTGAAGGAACGGCCACCTGTGCCGTTCCTTCAGAGCCTTGTGCCGTGAATGACGGCTCCCACCTGCATGCGCGGGAGTGACGTCATCATGGTTTTGGCCAGTCACAGAGCCAGAGCCCGCGAACCCAGAAGCAAGACGAGTGAAGATGGGAGCCCCTGCATCGCCGACATTGTGGCGCTGGAACAACTTTGTTTTAAGGTAAGTTTCACATAATGTTCTAGTATGCGATGCATACTAGCACATTTTGACTTTACCTTGCAGGGAAAAAAAACAAAAAAAAGTCCAGCGGTATACAACCACTTTAAGGAAATATGTATATACTGTAGTTGTATTCTATTTTGTATGTTTGCCTATGCATTGCACACTGCACTCATTGTGCACACGGAACTAATACATGTATGCATTCTTTTGAGTCCTGATTAGAATTAGCCTGCCTATGTTACGCCCCTTGTTACCATAAAAGTACAATTATAATATTAATGTGATACCTACGTAATCAAGTGTATAAAAATCTTCAAGTGCGTTGAATAAACAGAACAGTTATTTGGAAGATACTGAGTGTATCTTTTGTGTCTGTTCCCTACTGCAGTAGGTATTATTTAATTGGAAAACAACTAATCAAATGAGGATAGGAGTTGCCTATCTATACAATTTCCAGAACAGTGAACGGTCATTCAAATTCTAATAGTCAATTTCTGAGATTATGGAGAAACAATAGCAAGCTAATTTATTTTCAAAGACAATTTAAGAAGTAATCACCCAAGGCTATGATATACAGATACAGGCAGTATATCAAAGAGCCACAGGTCAAAAAGAGAATGGATCTGTATAGTCAAAACCTAAATCTAAAAAAATGATGGCTTTGTTCTCTCATTTTGGTACTCACCACTGGCTTAAAGGATCAAACATAAGTACAAGAACATGGTAGATTGTTAAAAAAACTATAGATTTTATAATTATAATTTTTTGTAGATGTAAAATGATTAAAGATCACTTGGTCATAAGTGAGAAGAATGATGATTTGAAGTTTCAGGTTGGGGTGACAATGGAAATATTTTGATACTCATCTTGCTGGAAGGCTCAGATGAGTACTTTAGAGCTGAACTCCAGCCAAGCCAGAGGCGTAACTAGAATCTTCAGGGCCCCGGTGCAAGAAACCATGAAGGGCCCACACCAGGGGCGTTGCTAGGTCTACAAAAGATCTCGGGCTAGAGCCCATAGCAGCTAAGTAAGGAAAGTCATACACTTTGGCGGGCATACACATGTATATAATATATATGTGTGTGTGTGTATATATATATATATATATATATATAATTCCATATCTGAATGCGGATTGCCCACTTACATCAGGGTCCCCAGAGAGCCCCCCCCTTACATCAGGGTTCTTAGAGAGCCTCCCCCTATATTAGGGTCCCCAGGGAGCCTCCCTCCTTACATCAGGGTCCCCAGAGAGCCTCCACTTACATCATAGTTACATAGTAGTTACATAGTTAGTAATGTTGACTAAAGACACCAGTCCATCCAGTTCAACCTGAGTGAGTACACCCTCACATCAGTCCCTACCCTCAAGGATCCCACAATCCAAGGTCCTCACATTCATATACTAGGGCCAGTTTTTCTTTTTTTTTTTGGACAGAAGCCAATTAACCTACCAGCATGTCTTTGGAGTGTGGGAGGAAACCGGAGTACCTGGAGGAAACCCACGCAGGCACAGGGAGAACATGCAAACTCCAGGCAGGTAGTGTCATGGTTGGGATTCGAACCAGCAACCCTTTTTACTGCTAGGTGAGAGTGCTACCCACTACACCACTGTGCCGCCCTAGGGTCCTTAGAGAGCCTTCCCCTTACATCAGGGTCCCCAGAGAGCCTCCCCTTACATCAGGGTCCCCAGAGAACCCCCCTTACATCAGGGTCCCCAGAGAGCCCCTCCTTACATCAGGGTCCCCAGAGAGCCTCCCCCTACATTAGGGTCCCTAGAAAGCTTACCCTTACATAAGGGTCCCCAGAAAGCCTCCCCCTACATTAGGGTCCCCAGAGATCCTCCCCTTACATCAGGGTCCCCAGAGAGCCTCCCCTTACATCAGGGTCCCCAGAGAACCCCCCTTACATCAGGGTCCCCAGGGAGCCCTCCTTACATCAGGGTCCCCAGAGAGCCCCCCCTACATTAGAGTCCCCAGAGCCCCCCTCATTACATCAGGGTCCCCAGAGAGCTCCCCTTAACATCAAGGTCCCCAGAGAGCCTCTCCTTACATCAGGGTCCCCAGAGAGCCTCCCCCTACATTAGGGTCCCTAGAAAGCTTACCCTTACATAAGGGTCCCCAGAGAGCCTCCCCCTACATTAGGGTCCCCAGAGATCCTCCTCTTACATCAGGGTCCCCAGAGAGCCCTCCTTACATCAGGGTCCCCAGAGAGCCCTCCTTACATCAGGGTCCCCAGGGAGCCCCCCCTACATTAGGGTCCCCAGAGAACCTCCCCTTACATCAGGGTCCTTAGAGAGCCTCCCTCCTTACATCAGGGTCCCCAGAGAGCCTCCCTCCTTACATCAGGGTCCCCAGGGATCCCCCCCTTACATCAGGGTACCCAGAGAGCCCCACTTACATCAGGGTTCCCAGAGAGCCCCCCTACATTAGGGTCCCCAGAGAGCCTCCCTTACATCAGGGTCCCCAGAGAGTCCCCTCCTTACGTCAGGGTCCCCAGAGACCCCTTTCCTTACATCAGTGTCCCCAGAGACCCCTTTCCTTAGACCAGGGTCCCCAGAGACCCCTTTCCTTACATCAGGGTCCCCGGAGAGCCCCCCTTACATCAGGAACCCCAGAGACCCCTTTCCTTACATCAGGGTCCCCAGAGACCCCTTTCCTTACATCAGGGTCCCCGGAGAGCCCCCCTTACATCAGGGTCCCCAGAGACCCCTTTCCTTACATCAGGGTCCCCAGGGCGCCCCTCCTTACATCAGGGTCCCCAGAGAGCCCCCCCATACATCAGGGTCCCCAGAGAGCCCCCCATACATCAGGGTCCCCAGAGAGCCCCCCCATACATCAGGGTCCCCAGAAAGCCCCTCCCTACATCAGGGACCCCAGAGGGCCCCTTCCTTACATTAATGTCCCCAGAAAGCTCCCCCCCCACATCAGGGTCTCCAGACAGCTGACCCCCCCCCCCCCTCCTTCAAGAGGTTCCCCATGTACCTGGCTGGTGGAGGTGGGAGGCGGTGATTGGCAGCTCTATGGTGTCCACAGGCAGGGAATCTCCATGAGGCTTGTAGTTCTTCTCCCGAGTGTATACAGTGGAGAGGGGAGGGGCCTCTGACCCGGGCATGTATCAGCAGCAAGCAGAGCGTCTCACTGAAAGTGAAACTGATACCTGCCTGGGTCAGGGGCCCCTCCCCTCTTCTCTCCACTATATACACTGACACTCAGGAAGAGAGAACTACAAGCTCCAGGGAGATCCCACCGCCCGTGGGCACAATAGAGCTGCCGATCGCTGCCTCCCACCTCCCCCCACTGCATTCTAAACGGCAAGCCAGAGGTGCAGGGGGAGATGCCGGGTCTTGGGGCCCCCCACAGCGGCAGAATGGCAGGGCCCAGTCGCAAGTGCGACTGCAGCGACCCCTATAGTTCCGCCACTGAGCCAAGCATAGATACACAAATAAAATTCATATAACGGAGCTTTTTAACCTGCCAAAGGTTTTGCATTTTTGTCCATCAGGTCCTAAGATTTACTTAGCTCTGCCACACATCACAACCAGGTGGATGACAGTACAGGAATACAGTGGCATCCTTTCAGGGACATATCTATGGAAAATAGCACCAATGTCAAGCACTGAACTCCAAACACTTACACCCATATTTTAGATAATGTTACCATAATATCAGCTCAAAAATCAACTCAAAAATGCAAGTTAAATTTTTTAATCACCAGTATAGTCATAACAGAGTGTGGTTTATACACCAACCCTGGGTGTTGAAGTGCAGCCTAATCCACTTCTGAACTGTGTGGCAGTTGTTTCAGGCCCTGGCCAGTTGGCCAGTTGGCCAGTTCCCCGCATCCAATTTGCATGACAGGCAAGTGTGACCCGCTCTCAATTGAGCCGTTTCACACATATCCATGGCGGCCGTGGTCCGAATTGAAAAAGGATCAAGTGTGTGTTTGGATCCGGTTCAGGTGCGAATTCAGGCAAAACCACAGACCTGAATCGCACTTGAACCAATGAACGGACATGCTGCAGGCAGAGGGGGATTGAGAGTGAACTTCTTCTTAGATTGGAGGAGGAGGGGAAGAAGCAGAAAAGTGGAATTTCTCGTTTTGGGTGAAGTTTTGCTTTAAGCTGGGTATTCCCTAGAATTTCATTTGGCAATTTTTGTTGTAAGAATGTGGTAAGAATTTAATTTTTTTTCTGTAATCATTAGTGGGACCAAATCGACATTCATTGTTGACCGTAATGACAGGAAAATTTGAAGGAAGAGGAAAATGTGCACATTTCTGACAGTTTATGTGGTATTTATTCGACACAGTTCATTCATTCTAAAATCGAAAGTTAAAAGCAAATCTTGAACAACATTTGAATGTACTGGGAATTTTCTAAGAATTTTTGTACTAATTTTCGTTCAGAATTTTACCATTGTATACCCAGCCTTAGAAGTAATTATTTATAGATGTTTGCGTTAACAAAGCAAATTTTCACTTTTTTAACTCACCACTTGAATGATAAATCTATTAAATGATAAATCTATTAAATGATAAATCTATTCTAGGTGATTCCTTTTGCTACATTGTAACCGTGAAGTGTGAACATTTGTTAATAGAAGTCTTTGAAAGAATTGGTGTCTGTCAGTAAATGTGTGAATTACTGGCGAGCGGCACTATGCAGATATGATAAGTACCATGTCACACTGACAGTCCTATTACTGGCAAAAATTTGCCAACAAAAGGAAGGCTACAGGGAAGAGAAACCAATCTCTGGTTTTCAGATCATCTCTCCTTCACTTCAAAATCGCTGCAGAATCTCCCTCGTTGTAATGACTGCTAAAGGAGCAACAAGTTGGAACTAGTTAGTATTTTCTTTGCGATTGCCAGTGTGCCCTGGGCTTAGGGGGTTAACTGACTCCACCCTTTTAGGATTCAATTAAGAGCTAAAGTATAACTGAGGGTACGTTCACATTAGAGGCGGGTTTGAAATTGTGTGAGTTCAGCTGAATTTGCACAATTTCAAATCGGCATTTCATTGCGAGTTCAGGGGCAATTTGAAAGACATCTGTGTGGGTTCATGCAAAGATGTCTATTGAAATCGCCAAAAGTAGTACAGCAACTTGGTGCCGCAAAGTTTGCGTCGCACCAATCCCACCGCTCCTATTGCCGGCAATATGCTCCGATTGGACATGCGATTTGACCGGTCAAATCACATGTCAAATCACGCCGATGTGAACGGGGGTTAAAGGCCAAACTTTTTTTTCAGTTTTGGATAGACTGGAAAGGAATTAGAACACCTGTCAGGTTTTTATTGCTCTCTGTGCCCCCATTAGGGGGTTCACCCTCTCTATTTGTCCTATCTACCATTATCAGCAAAAGTGAAAGTGAAAGAAAATCTAATTTTGGTTGTCCCCAGAACAGTAACCGCAGGGAAATCTTCCAATAGGGACACTAGTTCTGGTGACCCTGGTGACATGCAGAGATTTTGCTCACTTTGGAGGACTTCTCTCTTACTTCCTGTTGTGGCTATGGGACAGGAAGTGAAGAAGAATCTCCCCGATTGGACACAGATAGCAAAAAAGGACTTGATAGGGGTTATATTGCTATTCAAAATGAATGCATGCTTTGCTTGCAGCTGCACTGATCGAGGTGCGGCAGGCGAGCAGAGAGAGGACATCATCTCTCACCACTTCGCCCCACATCAACGCTGTTTCGCCCTCTCACTCTAAGATAGGAGATGGAACATAGTAGCAACTGTGCATGTGCTGGTTTACTGCTCTGTCAGACGCCGTAGTGCTGGGAAGAGTCTGTGAGGCTGCAAGAAAAGGGTGTAAGACGAGTTCTTTCAGTGTAGCAATAGCAAAAAAAAAAAAACCTGAAAAATTGGCCTTAAATTCTTAAAGTGACAAGCTGCATCTGGTATTTTTGGTGGCAGGCTACAGTGAAATTCTACATCTGGTGGCAGGATAGTGGGAAGCTGCCTCTGGTGGCAGGCGATGGTGGCAAGTGACATGCTGCATCTGGTGGCAGGCAACGGTGGCAAGTGACAAACTGCATCTGTTTTACTGCAGCAGGTTGGCTCGGCTGGGAAAATCGACGTTACCTTAGGTCGCTCTTCCTTAGGGGAAGAGCGAGGGCGCGTGCCGCCGGGTACCAGCGATCGCTTGTCACAGAGCAATACCAGGATCTGTGTGAGTAAACACACAGATCCCGGTTCTTTCAGGGGCGTAGAGACAGATTGTGTGTTCATACTAAGTATGAACACAGATCTCTCTATCCTCCTAGACAGTCCCATCCCCCCTACAGTTAGAACACAGTGAGGGAACACAGTTAACCTCGTGATCGCCCCCTAGTGTTAACCCCTTCCCTACCAGTGACATTTATACAGTAATCAGTGCATTTTTATAGCACTGATTGCTGTATAATTGTCAATGGTCCCAAAAATGTGTCAAAAGTGTCCAATTTGTCCTCCACAATATCGCAGTCCCGATAAAAATCACAGATCGCCGCCATTACTAGTAAAAAAAAAAAAAATAATAAAAATGCCATAAATCTATCCCCTATTTTGTAGGCGCTATAACTTTTGTGCAAACCAATCAATATAGGCTTATTGTGATTTTTTTTTTAACAAAAATATGTAGAAGAATACATATCGGCCTAAACTGAGGGAAAAAAATGTGTTTTTTTTTTTAAAATGTGGGATATTTATTATAGCAAAAAGTAAAAGATATTGGGGTTTATTTACAAAAGGCAAATCCACTTTGCACTGCAAGTGCACTTGAAAGTGTACTGAAAGTGCACTTGGAAGTGCAGTTGCTCTAAATCTAAGGGGTAGATCTGAAATGAGTGAAAGCTCTGCTGATTTTATTATTCAGTCAAGTGCAAGCTAAAACGTTGGTGTTTATTTTCCTTGCATGTCCCCCTCGGATCTACAGCGACTTTACTTCCAAGTGCACTTGCAGTGTAAAGTGGATTTGCCTTTAGTAAATAACCCCCATTGTGTTTTTTTCTAAATTGTCGCTCTTCTTTTGTTTATAGCACAAAAACTAAAAACCGCAGAGGTGATCAAATACCACCAACATTAAGCTCTATTTGTGGGGAAAAAAGGACGTCAATTTTGTTTGGGTACAGCATCGCACGACCGCGCAATTGTCAGTTAAAGCAACACAGTGCCATATTACAAAAAAATGGCCTGGTCATTTAGCAGCCAAATCTTCCGGGGCTGAAGTGGTTAAAATACAAATATACAATAATTGTACATTTAATGCAAAACAGTGGTTGGTTGGATGTTTTTAACCTTTGCTTCCATATTAGTAGTAAAGTTAAGGAAATGACAAAAGTCCCCGCTTTCTGTAAATTTTAGAAGCAGCAGTTAATTATGTGCCAAGAAGCTGTAATTCTCTTCCAGAAGCACTGCAAAAAGCCTGCTAAATTTGGCTGTATTAAATAAAGCTCAGATAACAGGAAAACTTTTGTTTCCTACAGTTTTATCAGCTGACTTATTGCTTTCACTTGTCAGCCAGAGTTCTGCTTATGCACGAGAAATGAGGAATTCTTCAATGTTCCATTTCTCGGTGAGCTGTTATTGGCGGCTTTGGGTTACTGCCCTCTGCGGTCCCATCGCTTGGTTACCTGCAAACTGAACAATTTCCTCCCGTCGGTTTCCATCTTCTCCCAGGAGAATTCTGGACTTTAGGCAAATAATGTGAAGAAGATGATTCAATTATTTTTTGCTTAGCCAAACCAGGGATCACTTTAATTAAATTCTGAGTATATTAACATTTCATTTACTTCCATCCAGAATTATTCCGAGTACATTAACTCTGCCGTGTGAGAATGAAGAATGGAGGTGAGAAGACCTGCCGGGTAATAAAGAACCCCCCTTCCCCCACTGCTTATCGCTTTGTGGCGGAGCTGACATGGTGGAACAGGTCAGTCGGATGAAAAGGATCCTCTGTGCTTTAATTAAATTCACCTTGTCAGAGCGACGGTTTCATTACTGTCCTGTACTGCTATCATTAGCTCCTTACACGAGGCTGAAACAAAGAGAACCTCTCTCTGGGGACCCCGGAGCTGGGGGCTTCCCACAATGAGCGCTGAAAGCGAGCACAAAATGTGCACCGACCTGGCACTGAATAATGAAGATGTAACCCCAAACTGGGTGACATCTAGTTTGCTCTGTGCCCTGTGTATCATAAACAATTGCCAATGTTTGTTCTGAAAATCCTTGTTTTCACCTTTACTTCCTCCTTTGTTCCATCTCAGTGGTGCTGATCTCCTGCGACCTCTTTGCATCAGTTCCTGTTCATATGCATTTTAGTGATGGCTGCATGGCATTTCTCAGGATAGGTTTCCTGATGGTGACAAGAGCGGACCATGTCTGTATACTGTGAGAGTTGTCAATGGCCACCTGTAGCCTCCATTAGAATCATGTGACAACACAGGAGCACAATCGGCAGACAGGAACAGAGTACTGTCACCCTGAAATGGTAGGAAACTGATCAAAGGCCTTCGTGGCAGGATCACCTAGGATTACTTAAAGTTAAAAAAGTAATCTGCCTAAATTTTGCCTTCCTTGGTTCCTCCCTACTCCTCATCAACACGCTAGAAAATGTAATAAATAAAACCTGTCTGTTTTCATTACATACTATTAAATTATAAGTTCTCATGAGCAGGGACCTTCTGACCCCTTGTCTTGAATTGTATTACAGCTGTACTGTCTTCCTTTACATTGTATATCCTCTTTCACATGACCGCTCTGATCAGGTCCACCTGTCAATTTTTCTGGTGGACCTGATCAGACTGTAGGTAGGTGAACTACTGTATGTTTAGTTAGCTTTGGCTGCCCAGCAGTGGTGTTGCTAGGGCCTGGCTATTGGGGCTATAGCCCCGAATATGGGGCCCATAGCCCCGAGTCTCTTGCCACAGGGTCCTTGCCTAACGGGCCATGGCTGCGGTGGGCGGGGGGGCTGCATGAGAGAGGCGGATGAGAGGAGAGAAGAGAGCAGACGGACGAGCAGAGATGACATCATCTCTCTCTGCCCGCTCCACGTCACCACTCTTCCGTCCTCACAGCCGGGCTTCTTCAATGTGGGAGTGAGGTGCGGTGGGGGAGCAGAGAGATGACATAATCTCTGACTGCCCGTCCCGCATCACCGCTCTCCTGCCCTTACTAAATGGACCGGTGCTACCAGCCTGGCACCAATGCAGTAACAATGCACATTTGGTGGCACTGGCTGGCATGGCAAGTGACAATCCACATCAGTTGGCAAGTGACAATCCACATCTGGTGCCAGGCGACGTGGCAAGTGACAACCCACATCTGGTGGCAGGTGATGTGGCAAGTGACAATCTGCAAATGGTGGCAGGTAACGTGGCAAGTGACAATCTGCAAATGGTGGTTGGTGACGTTGCAATCTGAAAATGGTGGCAGGTGACGTGGCAAGTGACAAACCACATCTGGTGGCAGGTGACATGGCAAGTGACAATCCACATCTAGTGGCAGGTGACGTGGCAAGTGACAATCAGCAAATGGTGGCAGGTGACGTGGCAATCTGCAAATGGTGGCAGGTGACGTGGCAATTGACAAACAACATCTGGTGGCAGGTGACGTGGCAATCCACATCTAGTGGCAGGTGACGGTGGCAATTAACAAGCTACATCTGGTGACAGGTGACAGTGGCAAGTGACACGCTGCATCTGGTGACAGGCGATGGTGGCAAATGACATGCTGCATCTGGTGACAGGCGACGGTGGCAAGTGACATGCTGCATCTGGTGACAGGCTACGGTGGCAAGTGACACGCTGCATCTGGTGGCAGGAGATGTGGCAAGTGACACACCCAGGGCTCCCACTGATTCTGCATTATGGCGAGTTGAACCACTTCACTATATATTAGAATGTAACAATAGAAACACTGTGCTTCAATCACCTTGACACCATATCAACCATGGTGCCATGATGATTGAAACGCCAACACCAGCCATTGCCTGCGGAAAATTGCTTACCACCGGTGTAGCGTGTCCCCGCCCCCCGACCTGCAAAAAGGTTGGTGACCGCTGCTATGGGCTCTAGCCGGTACCTGGTAAAGTGACAGGTTCTCCGGCAGCAAGGGGGTCGGTGTGCTGACTCCCTCCCTACCTGTACTTCTCCTCCCATTATCGGGAGCAGACTAGCATTATGGAGATTGATAGAGTTAATGTGCATGCATGGGGACCGCTTTGTGCTCTGTGGGACTCCATTCTGTTACAGGGAGTGAGGTAACAGAGGTACGCCGGATTAGTGGAATGGGTGCAGGCTCTGCACATTCTTCCTAATGCAAACATCTCAGTTACAATAGTGTAGTGACGTGGAACAGAACACACATGTAATAAACAGTCATACATTGAGGAAGTCGGGGACTTCCCCAATGTATGACTCTTCACATGACCGCAGCCTCTTCCTGGTCCTGTGCATTGGTGAGCACACCTTCAGGCAAGCTGTTACCCCACGTGCACGGGTGCAGACAGACCCTGCCCACAAGATGGTCCATTCATCCCAATGGACCGGCATGTGTAAACAGACTTGTGAAAGTTTACACCCACCTACCTCTGGTCCGATCCGCTTAAAACAAATGGAAGAGTATCTGTTTTCCTCTGTCTAAGCCAGGGGTGCTCAACTTGGAGCCCTCTAATGTGGCCCGTAACCTCAAGCCAGGGAAGCGCATACCCAGGGTCATCAAAAAGTTGATTGTGATCTGGGCTTGCCAACCCGCCATCCCAGAGCATCAGAGTGCATCGAGCTGGCGCCAGCAGTGGAGAAAGCAGGTGGCAACGGAGGGAGCAGGAGTCACATAAGCTGATGCTTCCTCTGTAGTGCCGGCTCCTATCCCAGGCGGAGTGATACCAACTGCACTTCGCATGGGACCTTTCTAGACATCAGGAGACTGAAAAGGATGTCAGTAGAAGCTGGAAGAGGAAAAGAAGGTCAGTGTATTAAATAATACATACAACACATATGCTATGCTTTTGCAATGGCCGTATTAGCACCTATCCTGCATTCAGGAGTTTTCATGCACTTTCATAAAGTGCACCATAGTGCATCAGTGTTAAAGCAGCCTTATAGGGGGCTCAGGACACTAAGGTCTCATTTATATTTGTGGTTTGTAGCACGGCAAAACCCCATAGTTGAGACATGTTTTTACCACACCCCACAAACAGTAGTCTCCAGGCCCCATGTTCTGGGGGGCGGTGTGACCTGTCTGTCAGATTCTGCATTATACTTGGACAGGAGGGGCAGCGGGAGTGGCATATACAAGACCCAATCCCCTCCATTTTTCTTCTGCAACTGTTGAAAGTCAGCTCCTCCTCCTCTCCCTCCTGCCAGCGCTGCAGGGGGAAAAAAGGTTCATTATGCTATTCAAAATAAAGAAATTCTAATTTCTGAACCATTATGTCCTTGTGGCCCGCGACTGGTTACCAAATCACTTAAGTGGCCCTTGCTCTTCAAACGGTTGATCGGTCTAGGCGGATCGGAGGAAATTGGGTGTAAACAGACAGCAGAGTCCATTTACACCTGGCTGCCCATAGGGCTCTGCCCATGTCCACCCTACATAAACTGAGCGGACACAGTCTTGTCATCCTCCTGCTCTGCACTGATCAACAGATTATCTGTGAGCCATATCAGTGCAGATGTGCTTGAAAGAGTCTGTGTACAAAGTCCTCCCAGACTGGCAGGTCATGTGTAAAGTGGCCCTGTCATCATCATACTCAGCAAGGTCACCACCCTAAGAAATGGGCAACAGTCCAATGACAAATATTGTGAAATATTTTTGGTATCCAGAAAAGAGGCTCTGTATGAGTGCTTGATGCTTCCCGTACATCCTGGGTGTGTGTGGATTTTCTGCCTGAAATCTGAGTAATATCTGCAAATCATCCGGCTGTGCCAACCACCATCGATCAATCCATGTAAATTGCAGTGGCTGGGACGTGGCACTCCATTTATCGCCACTTTACAAGGTTGTTTTATGACACCGGCCAGAAGCCATCTTCTCCCCGTGTACGAGATCTGGAGAGACAACAATTATCACGACGGCCGCCATCTTCCCATAAATCACACCCGGACGTCTCCCGCATAGCAATCAGTTCTCAGTGTGAGTCATTGATTTCTCACAGATGAGGGCTATGTTTCCCATGACTTCTCCTTCATCAGGTCATCTGTAATCTTTGCCTGTCATCCATCAGAAGGAGGGAGGAGAGAACTGCTACAAGTATGGTGACACAGACACACCAACCAACAGCAACCAATCACCTTCCACGTCACTTCTCTGCTACAGTGTGTATCATGAAATGTTATTCTAAAGTTCTTCAAAATTAAATTTGCTTTTAACATTTGATGTTGGAATAAATAAGAACCATATACACTATTAGAAATGTGTTTGTTCGAGAAAAATTTGCCATCTGGCTCCTTCAATTTTCTCATCGCTATGGTCAAAAACAAACGTTGATTTGACCCCAGTGACGATCATAAGGGCAATTTCACACTGAGCAGCGCCGAGCGTCGGCGGTAAAGCGCCGCTATTTTTAGCGGCGCTTTACTGTCGTTTTTGCTGTGCTTTTTGGGCGTTAGCGGGGCGCTTTTAACCCCCGCTTATCAACGACAAAGGGTGCCCGAAAAAGTGCCCAAACTTTTTACCTTTTCTGGCCATTGATTTGAATGGGCAGGGGTGCTTTAGGAGCGGTGTATACACCGCTCCTACAGCGCCTCAAAGATGCTGCTTACAGGACTTTTTTGAGCGGCCTGACAGTGCAGCGCTCCAGTGTGAAAGAACTCAGGCTTTCACATTGGAGTGAAAGGAGAGGCGCTTGCAGGCGCTATTTTTAGCGCTATAGCGCCTGTAAAGCGCCTCATTGTGAAAGGGGTCTAAAATTGAATGTTCTTAAAATGAAAAGTTTCAAACAAAACTGTACTAGTGTATGGCCAGCTTTAGAGTCTCATCCTCTAAGGCTGCACCAAGATTGTGGACTTCTTTCTGATTTGCTTGTGTGGCGGCCTCAAACACTTATGCCACGTACACACGATCGGACATTTCGACAACAAAATCCTGGATTTATTTCCAACGGATGTTGGCTCAAACTTGTCTTGCATACACACGGTCGCACAAATGTTGTTGGAAATTCCGAACATCAAGAACGCGGTGACGTACAACACGTACGACGAGCCAAGAAAAATGAAGTTCAATAGCCAGTGCGGCTTTTCTGCTTGATTCCGAGCATGCGTGGAATTTTGTGCGTTGGAGTTTCCGACAACGAATTTTGTGCGTTGGAGTTTCCGACAACGGATTTTGTTGTCGGAAAATTTGAAAACCAGCTCTCAAATTTTTGTTGTCGGAAATTCTGATAACAAATGTCTGATGGAGCCTACACACGGTCGGAATTTCAACAAGCTCACATCGAACATTTGTTGTGTCGGAAATTCCGATCGTGTGTACGCGGCATAAGGCTCCATTCACAATTGTGCGAATTGTCATGCAACTTTGGACATCAAAGTTGCAGGACAAGTCGTTTCCCGTGTTTTCCAATGATATCCATTCATATATGTGCGATTTACACCAACTTTAAGGTAGTCCATGCACTACTTTGGACTTTCACGCAACTTGAGGGCCATAGACTTCTTAACCCTCAGAAGATGCATGAAAGTTGTACCTGAATGTTATACAATGCAACTTGTGTGCAACAGTTGTCCATTATCACTGGTCAAAGCCAAAGTCGTATCCAAGTTACACCCATCCAAAGTTGCATCAAAGTTGCACGAAAGCTGCACTCCAAAGTTGGCGCAAATTTGGAGTCGTACAAGTGTGAATGGAGCCTTAAAGGGGTTGTGAACCCTCGTGTTTTTTCACCTTAATGCACTGACACTGACAAGCCCCCCAGCCCCCCCGTTTTACTGAAGTCAATACATTGACTTCAGCACAACCAGCCTGTCCATAGATAGATTGAAATTGAATTTCAACCCATCTATGGTCGGCTTCATATACAGGGTCTTTTTGAAAAAAAATGACTGGCTGCTGTGCAGTGTGAGGATCTCTCTGACCTGGTAAAAGCTGAATGATCTGTGGAGGTCTTCCCATTTCTAAACAGCTAGTAACTTTGTTCAAACATTTTATAACCTGATTGTACAATCTGCTTCAGGGCCTGTGTCAGCAAGCTTTTTATTACTGCATCTCTCCCTTAAATAAGTCTATGGGTCTATAGGTCAGAAGCAAGTCAGAAGGAGTGTCAGAAGAAGATCAGCTGCAGGTCAGAAGGAAATAAGCTGCAGGTCAGAGGGAGGTCAGCTGCTGGTTCTAAAGCAGGTAAGAAGATCAGCTGCAGGTCAGAAGGTGGTCAGCTTCAGATCAGAAGGAAAAAAGCTGCAGGTCAGCAATGGATCAGCTGCAGGTCAGAGGGAAGTCAGCTGCAAGTCAGAAGGAGGAAGGTGACAGATGTCGAAAGCAATCTGCATTTAGCCATTGATGCCCCTCCACGCCAGCCCTTATGCTGCTTTCACACTGGGACGTCAGCGGTAAAGCGCTGCTATTTTTAGCGGCGCTTTACTGTCGTTTTTGCGGAGGTTTTCGGCCGCTAGCAGGGCACTTTTAACCCCTGCTAGCGGTCGAAAAAGGATTAAAATGACCCGCAAAGTGCCACTGCAGCAGCGCTTTGACGGCGGTTTGGTGGCGCTGACCATTCATTTCAATGGGCAGAGGCGCTTTGGAGCGGTGTATATACCGCTCCTTCACCGCTCCAAAGATGCTGCTTGCAGGAGTTTTTTTAAAGTCCTGCCAGCGCATCGCTGCAGGGGAGCTGTTTTTCAGGCGCTTTACAGTGCTATTTTTAGCCCAAAAGCACCTGAAAAACACCTCAGTGTGAAAGGGGTCTTAGACTGACCAACATTATGTAATATGAGGACCTAAACTATCCAATCAATGCATATCCAATCAGACAGACCCTAGCTTTACATAGTGGTTGGTAACGCTAAAGAAGGTTGTACAATCACATTGTAGTGTGTGTGGTCAGCTGTGGTAATAGGATACCATGTATTATTGTGTGACCATAATGGTCTTTATAGATGTAGTTTTGTGTATGCCTGTAGATGTTTTTAGAGGTTGGGTACAATTTGCTCTGCCCTTGTGTGGGTCTTATAATCTACAGGTTGGTCTAAGGTGCCCATATACAGTCTAATTGCGTGTGATCTGACTGCATGCATGTCATATAATGACGTGCATGTGTTTTTACCCATAGCAGAAGGAGGGGAAGTTTCAGGAAAAAAAAAAAAAACGATCGGACAGATTACAAAGTTCCCCCTGATAAAAGATGGAGCCACAACTGGCTCTGCCCTCTGCCTCCATAGCCTTTGGGAGGCATTCATGAGACCTGGCATTACTGTATAGGGCAGAAGTCATTTTGTACTAACTTCCACCCAATCACTTATGTTTGTGGCGAGCATTCAAAAATCTGATTGGATTAACATTGGTAAAATATTTTGAGTTGGGTCTAACTGCCCTGTAATATCCATGGCTGACCTATGAACTGTATATATGTCAGCCCAGGCCCGTGTGTGGAGAGAATATTCCTACAATAACAAATTTGGGTGGAGTATAACTCACCACTTACATTTTTCTCACAGACCTGCGGATCTTTCCTTCATCAAGGTCTGCAATTATCACATGTATGTGACCGCACATATCTCCATTTGGTATTTCACACCCAGTCATTGGTCTCCTGGTAGGATAAGGATCCCTCTGTACAATTGTATGATTCCTGCATCTCCCCTTTAATACATGCAAGTAACCCATGCTGTGCTGGATGAGAGCAATTCATCCAACAGAGTATAATCCTCTTTATGGCAGAATTTTTTTAAAAACAGCTGGATTCTGTTAGCTCGTTTACTCTTTTAATATATATATATTTTTAATTTAAAGCTGAACTCCATACTCATATCAAAGACGCACATTAATGCACCTCTGAAAGCATGAATAGATCATTAAGAGTATGTTTTAGATACAAGCAGTGTAATGCCGCGTACACACGAGCGGACTTTACGGCGGACTTTGCCCGGCGGACTGGATTTCGTCGGACAATTCGATGTGTGTGGGCTCCAGCGGACTTTGTTTTCTCAAAAGTTGGACGGACTTAGATTTTAAACTTGTTTAAAATTTATCCGTTGAAATCGAGTCCGGTCGAAAAGTCCGCTCGTCTGTATGCTAGTTCGACGAACAAAAAGGCACGCTAGGGCAGCTATTGGCTACTGGCTATGAACTTCCTTGTTTTAGTCCGGTCGTACGTCATCACGTACGAATTCGACGGACTTTGGTGGATTGTGTGTAGGCAAGTCCGTTCATTCACAAAGTCCGTCGGAAAGTACGTCGAAAAATCCGCCGGGCAAAGTCCGCCGTAAAGTCCGACCGTGTGTACGCGGCATAAGTGCCTACATGTGACTTATTGCAGTCCCAGTACAAAAGGACTACAGTGTGAAGGAAAGAAGCAGCATGTGGCATTAATCAGTTCATGTGCTAACAAGAAGTTTGCTAGTCGTAGAGAGCAGAGTGACAGAGAGATGAGCTCATCACCGTGCTATTTCTCTTTTCACTGTACAATCAAAGTCTGGGGCAGGTCCAGGATGACCAGGATTCATAGGATGTGAGTTGTAAGATGCTGGCCCTCAGATTGAGAACATCTATTGGTAAAAATAAAAGTACTGCAGGGTAAACCTCTGGATTGAAGGTGAATATTGCAGCAAAAGTTGTTTTATTTACGTTATCTTGTTGATTTTAGATGGGGCTTTGCTTTAAAGTGATAGTAAAGGACATTTTGTTCATACATCAGATAGTAATAACATAACTTTCATGTATTTTTTTTTTTGTCTTTTTGTTTTTTAATTAATCGCCTCCTCTGAGCTTGAAAATGGCTCTTGGCTATGCTGCCTTATTCTTGTTTTATTGTATTTGTGCCTCCTGTGCTGCCTGGACCTGTGGAGTCCTGTAGGAGTCTCCCCTATGTGCACGTTCCTGCTTGGAAATACAGCTGTATGTGTAGCCATTCACGACACCCTACATGCGGACAGTGTGAGAGGGACACAAAGCCACTCTGGATCACCGTTGTGGAGGAGTGTGGCTTTTATTGTTTCCCCCTATTGCTGGCTTTTTCTAGGTTCACACTAGTGCGAGCCGCGAATGCGCATTTAATTGCGCACATTCTCGACCTGCACAGAAATGCGCTGCTCTTTAGCAGATGTGCTGAGGTGACATTAATTCTTAATGGTGACCCATGCATTGTCACCCAGAAGCACCACTTAGGTGCTGCATTTTTTTGTTTTTTAAAAGGTCTTCTTTCTCCGAATTTCTTGCTGGTAGGGCAGACGCGCAAGCATACTTGTAAACCAAATAAGCGTGCATACATGTGAAGCAAGCCTATGTGCGCGCTGAAGGGCTGCACATATAGTTGTAGTTCCAAGCAGGAGCGCACACATGGGCATCTCAGGTTCCAGTGGCAAAAGGGGTTACAAATATAATGAAATGTAACAGCAGTTGAGGACAGTTTCAAGAGGAAGTTCAGAGAAGGACATTTTATAAAAAAACAAAACAAACAGCAAATGCATGTAAGTTATGTTATCAGTATCTGATTTATGAAAACAATGCTTTTAAAGCGAAACCTCACCCAAAAGGGGAAGTTCCCCTTTTCTGCCTTCTCCATCCTCTCTCACTTCTGATCACATTTTTTTTTGGGGGGGGGTAGCGAGTACCTAGTTTTGATAGGTACCAGCTCCCACTTCCGCTCAAATTGTAAAGTTGACCCCACTTATTACCTGCAGACTTCTGGGTCACATCACAGTTCGCAGGAGGCTGCAGGACCTTTCACAAAGTGCAGCATGGCTCACGCATGCGCAGTGGGACACCATCTGTGAAGCTGCAGGGAGCTACAGCCAGCTTCCCTTAGTAAAGTGGCCAGAGTCCGGGACTCAAAGTCCAGCCTGAATGAGAACAGCTCTGGATCCTTGGACAGGTACAGGTAAGTGTCCTTTTATTAAAAGGCAGCAGCTACAGTATTTGTGAAAAACAAAAGGAAAAACAAGAGTGCAAAACCCCACTGTGTAGTATATTAAGCAGAAAGCATTTATGCTAATTTGAGGAAGGTTGAGGAAGAAGCTTAAAACTTGGAAACACATCCCTGTATCCTACTGTGCATGTGAACATCGGCTACATCGGGCAGCCTCGACTTCCAAGGTTGTGGATTTGTGACAGGGTTTCTTCAGTGACAGCGGCTTTATTCCATCCCAAGTTCTCTCTCATACCCTTGCTGGCAGCCAAGGCTGGGGTCCTGGTTTACTGGCTTCCAGGCGACGCAGACTGTTATGCAGTGGTGGCTGGTGCTCAAAATTTTTGGGGGGGCACAAATGAACTGAAAAATTCAGAAAAATACTGAAACAAAATCATCAATTGAAGCCGTTGTGCCCATCATACCATCATATGCGGCCACTCTGCCCATCATATGCAGCCACTGTGCCCATCATATGCAGCCAACTGTGCCCATCATATGCAGCCACTGTGCCCATCATATGCAGCCACTGTGCCCATCATATGCAGCCAACTGTGCCCATCATATGCAGCCAACTGTACCCATGATATGCAGCCAACTTTGCCCATAATAGGCAGCCAACTGTACCCATCATATGCAGCCAACTGTGCCCATCATATGCAGCCAACTGTGCCCATCATATGCAGTCACTGTGTCCATCATATGCAGACTCTGTGCCCAGCAAAAGCAGCCACCTGTGCCCATCATATGCAGCCAACTGTGCCCATAATATGCAGCCAACTGTGCCCATCATATGCAGCCAACTGTGCCCATCATTTGAAGCCACTGTGCCCCGCAAATGCAGCCAACTGTGCTCCATCAATTGTAGCTTTTGTGCCCATAATATGCAGCCACTGTGCCCCCCCGCCCGCCTGCTGTCTGCCCGCCAGTTACCCCATCATGGTGGTGGGTCAGGCAGCGAGCTGTGGAACGGGTAGCGTGGAGATGGCTCTGTGTTCTCCATGCGCCCTCTGTGCATGTCTTCTTCCAGCTTTGCTAGGCGGCCAATGAGATTGCCTCTACCATCAGCCAATCAGGTGCCCGGTATTACATCCGGGCCTCCTGATTGGCTGAGAGGTGGTTCTGTGTCAGTAAAGCAAATATTCATTTGTTTTGCTAACACACCTGGGTGCACTGCGAGCTTAATAGTTTGCGCTCGCAGTGCACTTTTTTTGACACCTATTAGAACCTATAGCTCTAATCTGGTGTTTCAAAAACACCCCCCGCCGCTGTAATTCAGGTGCCTGGTGCCCGAAAAGGGGCCAGACGTCTGAATGGGGGTGGCTACAGAGGCCGTGGATAGATTCATGCAATGCATGAATCTATCCATACTACACAGAGGGGGTGGCTGGAGAGAGGAGGCGGCGCCCGAGCCGAGTCTAATGGACCCACCGCCACTGCTGTTATGCCTAGCACATGCTTTCTTTGTGAGTGCAATTGTATCCCTTTAACAAATGCTTTCTGCGTAATATGCTACACTATAGGGTTTTGCGCTTTTGTTTTTCCTTTTGCTTTTCAGTGATTCAAGGGAGCATCCACTCTGGTCCAAGAGCAGCACCCTCATAGTTAGATCATTGCAGATCAGTCTTTGGGCTACCCATGTTATTTTCTTTTATGCTAGTGCTAGATCCTTGCTTAATCAATCAATCCATTAACCTCAGGATCGCATGTAGCATATGGCTGTTATCATTTTCTTTTGTCATTATTATTATTGAACTTTTCTTTTTATCTATTTTATGTTTGTTGGTTTGGTCAATTCCCAGGAGCTTTTTGATGTATTAGGAGCAGGATAACTTAGACTGGTGTTGAGTGCTGTTTTTCTTTGTTTTTTGTGTGTTCTCTATAGCCCAATTAATTTAGTTATACTACAGTATTTGTAGCTGCTGACTTTACATTTTTTTGAGGGGAACTGATGACCCTCTTTAATAACCCATTAGGTTTCTTCCTTTAAATTGGGAACTCTTGGTGCAAGATTTCCAGCACTGATATTGTTTGTATATAGATGTCAGATCAATGTTTGTGTCTTGGTGTACTATATAGGGCAGAATGTAGGGTCCACCTCATTATACGTGAAACAAGACATTCAATAAATGTCCGTCAACACTAAGGATGTGTGTGTGTGTGTGTGTGTACTGTGTTAGCTGTGCAGATGTGTGCTTATGTGAGAATAAATAGTAACATGCAACTCAATAGCGTGCACTGGGAAATGTGTTTTTACATTAAAGTGGACCTGTCATCAAATTATGTGTTCATACCAAGTGTAACATGCTCAGTAATTTGGTAATGTGTCAGTATAACACTTCCAGGTATTTATTACCTCTCATAGAAAACACAATACTTACCATGACAATGGGGGTTATTTACGAAATG
Organism: Aquarana catesbeiana; assembly: GCF_042186555.1. Taxonomy (NCBI): domain Eukaryota; kingdom Metazoa; phylum Chordata; class Amphibia; order Anura; family Ranidae; genus Aquarana; species Aquarana catesbeiana. Next base: position 536,109,479 of record NC_133326.1, read on the forward strand.
CAAATCCACATTGCACTACAAGTGCAAACTGCACTTGAAATTGCACTGAAAGTGCACTTGGAAGTGCAGTCGCTGTAAATCTGAGGGGTAGATTTGAAATGAGGGGAAGCTCTGCTGATGTTATTATCCATGCATGTGCAAGCTAAAATGCTGTTTTTTATCTTCCTTGCATGTCCCCCTCAGTGCAATTTCAAGTGCACTTTGCACTTTTAGTTTGCATTTGTAGTGCAAAGTGGATTTGCCTTTAGTAAATAACCCCCATGTCTTCCACTAGTTTTCTCTTTAGAAAAATGGTGCCATCTTCTTTGTTCCAGTATCATTCAGGGTCACCACCTACTCCTGGACGCTGGAGATGCCAGCTCAGGTATTATACTATCCTGGAAATCCTGGTGCCTGCGCAGTTCATGATTGTTGCCCACTCTGGTCCAAGAGCAGCGCCCTCATAGTTACAACATTGCAGATTAGTTTTTGGGCTACCCATGTTTTTTTTTTTTTATGGTAGTGCTAGGCAAAGTCACAAACTGGAGTTTATGGACTGCTTTTTAATGATAAAAGGTGGAGCTTTTTCTCAAAAAAATGACGCTGTATATTGTGATGTTAGAAATGTATTCATGCTCACTGGTAAAATGACTGACAGGTCAATCTTAATATTTGCAATAACTGGAAACATTGTGACATGACTGTATATTTTCAGAAAATATGGGCAATTTATGGGGGCATTTATTAAAGCCTGACTTCAGGCTTTAAAAAGGCTGAGGCTGTGCCCACACTACAAGGGTTAAAGTGGATCTTCACCCTCCAGGCAATCCCCCCTCCTCTCTCAAAATAGCGCTGTGTTTTTTTTTTGTTTGTTTTAAATGTTTTTTTCCACCCCCTCAGGTGCACGTTATTCCCCTAGGCATTGTGCTCCATTTGCCTCCTGGTGTATGCATGTCAAATATTCCAGGAGACATTGTCATTCATTCAGTAAAGGAGGAGACGGGCAGGCCTAGCACCATGCCATCGGTAGCCCCCCTGGCTGAATCCAGAAAAGCAGGCGCATACCATTGGCATTACAGAAAATAAATGGCAGCACGGGACCGAGCAGTGGCAAAACAGAAGAGGATCTCAGGGGGACAACGCTGGATCCGCTGGTTGGGTGAGTATCTGTATCAGGGCATCTGCCCAGGGCCTCGCCATTGTTGGGGGCCCAAACCGGCTACCCCGGAGCCCATGCTGCCCGCCGGCTTTTTTTCAGCCGAGTTCCTCCACCTCCGGGATCTGGTGTTGGCAGCTCGCTACTGTCCCATGTAAATACAGAAGCGCTGCTTCTGTATTTACAAGTGACAGTGTTCTCCTCCTGATGCCCATTTAGAACCCTCTCTACTCTACAAAACACATCTTCTATCTCTATGTGAGAGCAGAGAGGGGAGGGGGCAGGGGATCTACACAGGCAGATGCTGCTCCACGCACATGCGGTGAGTTACAGCTTCTCTTCTGCAGCCACACTGTGATGTTAGTTAGGTGATCGGAACCTCAGTATTGAAAGGGGGAGGAAGGGGGATTGATGCCAGAGGAATGTGTATTGCTGGAGGGTGGGCTCCAAACTAAACTGGGGAGAGGAGAGCTTTGTACTTGGGGAAGGGGGGGGGCAACTTGGACGTACACAGCTCACTCCTAAACCCTGCAGTACGTACACAGCTCACCCCTAATCCTGCACACCGTACATAGCTCACCCCTAAACCCCGCACTTCATACACAGCTCACCCCTAAACCCTGCAGTACATACATAGCTCACCCCTAAATCCTGCACACGCCGTACATAGCTCACCCCTAAACCTTGCACTCCATACACAGCTCACCCCTCAATCCTGCACTCCGTACACAGCTCACCCCTAAATCCTGCACACACTGTACATAGAGCACCCCTTAACCCTGCACTCTGTACATAGCTCACCCCTCCACACTGCTCTACTGCAGGTGGCATGACTAGTCATTTATTTCTGGCAGCCTGTCTTCAGGGATACTACTCCTATTGTGCTTTGTTCCTAGCTGCACTCAGTTAACTTTCATAGCTGTGGGTGCTCTGCTCTGCTCACTGCTAATAGCAAGTTCTAGGAGTTTCCTGTCTTTTGGCGGGTCCCCTCACCTCCCCAGTCAATGGTGTGCAGGCAGTGAGGAGATGATGTGCTGTATCCTTCAGTAACCAATCAGTAAGCTGTATTGATGTGCTGTGACCTATAGCAACCAATAAATAAGTGGTAATGATGCACAGTAACCTCTAGCAACCAATTACTGAGCAGTAATAATGTGCAGTAACCTTTAGCAACCAATCAGTGAGCAGTAAGCATGTAACCTCTATCAATCACTGAGCAGTAAGCATGTAACCTCTAGCAACCAATGAGTGAGCAGTAAGCATGTAACCTCTAGCAACCAAGAGTGTGCAGTAACCTCTAGCAGCCAATCGGTTAGCAGAAATGGTGTGCTGTGACCTCTGGCAACCAATCACAATTGCTGCCTGACCCGATTTTGAGTCTAGCTGCAATTTATTGTATGTCTCAGAGTGGGGGGGGGGGGGAGCTGGTTTTCTGCCAGTTCTGAGTTGGGCTTTGAACTTCCACATTGTGACATGGAATTACCACAAAATGACACAATTCTGTCTTTTGATGCCTGTCCCCTCAAGTCCCCAGTTATCCATCAACCGATTTCTGTTCTTCAACTGTGAGCTGTGTAATTCCAGTAGCAAGCAGCAGGGGTCTCCCTATAGCTCTCACCTCTACAATATATCTTCACTTGACTGTTGGTGGAAACATAATCCCTCATTAAACTCTCAACCACCTGAATACACAGTTCATCAGCCCCTCTATTCTGCATTGTCCTGGCCTATCCTGCCACTCCATGCCCCCTCCTGCTTTGATCTTTCTCTGCTATATATTGTAAATAATTTGTCCTGTAGTTGTTTATTTAGTTTAGACTTGTGGTGGTGGTGGTGAATGGGGTGCTTGGGCTGCATTTTCAGTGCCCCCTCCCATACTACTAAGGTAGCCGACAAGAGTGTTCACTTGCTGTGGTCATGATGCTTTGCTACGCATCCATAGTAAAGACTAACATGGATCACTTTTCAAAGGTGCAACAGCTTTAGACACAAGTCTAAACCTAGCCTTAGTTGTTTCTGGCTGCAGTTTGATGTTATGCCATTCAGTGTGCTTGTAGGCAGGTTGGCTGGGGCCTACAGAGGTAGATGGGTGGTTTGTCATGTCTTCCATGTTTTCCCATTACCCCGTTGGGTGCCAAGTGTTGGGTGACATGGAAGGCCTATCCCGCGTGGGGTCTTCTGGGCTAGGCACTTTGTTACAGGGTCACTTTACTGCACACATGGGGTATGTTTGTCTTTCTGCCATCTTCATCAATGCCCTGGGATAAGACTGAGGCTGCTTTGGGGGAATACTCAACCCTAAAGCAGTAGTAAAGTCCTTTTTCTTGATTTATACCTACAGGTAAGCCTTATTATAGGCTATACAGTAAATATCTCCTAAACATGCACTGTTTAGGAAATATTTACTTTAGCAGCGGCGGTGATGTCACCACAGCATGTGCCCTGCTCTCTCAATGGATAGTTTGCCGTCCATTGCGAGAGCCGTGCAACATCTGTGACTCCCGCGCGCATGCTTGGAATATATGTCATTTAAGTGGCTGCAGCCCGCAAACCCAAAAGGAAGACCGGGTGAAGATGGAAGCCATGTCAGCGGTGACAGCGCACCGCTGGAGGGCTTCGTTTTCAGGTAAGTCTTTCATAATATGCTAGTATGCAATGCATACTAGCACAATATAGTTACATAGTTACATAGTAGGTAAGGCTGAAAAAAAGACAATAGTCCATCCAGTTCAACCTGTGTGGGTGCATGTGTATCAGTGTCTATAATGCTTTCCTATATCCCTGTATGTTGGGTCCTTTAAGATGTACATCCAAAAGTCTTTTAATGATAGCCATATTCCCCACAGCCACCACCAATTGTGGGAGAGAGTTCCATATCCTTATTGCCCCAACAATGAAGAACCCCCTAAGCAGTTTAAGGTGCAACCACTTCTTCTCCAGTCTCATTGTGTGGCCCTGTGCCCTTTTACACTCCCCAGGACTGAATAGTTTATTTCCTATGCTAGGAATATACTCTTAAATTGCAGGGAGCAGTTTTTTGTTTTTCTTTTTTTGCGGTTTACTACCACTTTAAGGTGGACCTCCACCATGTAGTCTTTCACTGCAACTGTTCTCTAGTTAACTCTTGGTTCCCTGTGACAATGCACACCTTCACAGTCAGGCCCGGATTTACTCCCTTTGCCGCCCCAAGGCCGGGTCCTTCAATGCCGCCCCCCCCCCCCCCACACACACACACACCACCATTCTCGTCCTTTATCGATGACTGCTACAATAGATCAATTAAAAACATATCTCCACACACGAGAACACTGAAAACAACTGGCTTTAATTGTACAGACTAAAAATACTTCAGGGTATGCGCGCGAGGGGTAAGGATTTTTCGCTGGCAATTTTTCAGGGCAATGGCTGGTGTTAGTGCCTCAATCATCCCCGGCACCATGGTTGGTATGGTGTCAGGATGATTGAAACACATTACTTCTATCATTACATTGTAATGTAAAATGAAATAGTTCAACTCACCATAATGCAGAATCATTGGGAGCCCTGAGCGTGTCACTTGCCACCATCGCTTGTCACTTGACACTATGCCTGCCACCAGATGGGGATGTCACTTGCCACGCTGCCACCAGATGGAGATGTCACTTGCCACTCTGCCTGCCACCAGATGGGGATGTCACTTGCCATGCTGCCACTAGATGGAGATGTCACTTGCCACACTGCCTGGCTGCCACCAGATGGAGATGTCACTTGCCACGCTGCCACCAGATGGGGATGTCACTTGCCACACTGCCTGTCTGCCACCAGATGGGGATGTCACTTGCCATGCTGCCACCAGATGGAGATGTCACTTGCCACACTGCCTGGCTGCCACCAGATGGGGATGTCACTTGCCACCAGATGGAGATGTCACTTGCCACACTGCCTGGCTGCCACCAGATGGAGATGTCACTTGCCACGCTGCCACCAGATGGAGATGTCACTTGCCACGCTGCCACCAGATGGAGATGTCACTTGCCACTCTGCCACCAGATGGGGATGTCACTTGCCACGCTGCCACCAGATGGAGATGTCACTTGTCACGCTGCCACCAGATGGAGATGTCACTTGCCACACTGCCTGGCTGCCACCAGATGGGGATGTCACTTGCCACACTGCCTGGCTTCCACCAGATGGGGATGTCACTTGCCACGCTGCCACCAGATGGAGATGTCACTTGCCACTCTGCCTCCCACCAGATGGAGATGTCACTTGCCACACTGCCTGGCTGCCACCAGATGGAGATGTCACTTGCCACGCTACCACCAGATGGAGATGTCACTTGCCATGCTGCCAGCAGATGGAGATGTCACTTGCCACACTGCCTGGCTGCCACCAGATGGGGATGTCACTTGCCATGCTGCCACCAGATGGAGATGTCACTTGCCACACTGCCTGGCTGCCACCAGATGGAGATGTCACTTGCCACGTTGCCACCAGATGGAGATGTCACTTGCCACACTGCCTGGCTGCCACCAGATGGGGATGTCACTTGCCATGCTACCACCAGATGGGGATGTCACTTGCCATGCTGCCACCAGATGGAGACGTCACTTGCCACACTGCCACCAGATGGGGATGTCACTTGCTACGCTGCCTGTCTGACAGTGCTGCCACCAGATGAAGGAGGGCGGAACAGCGGTGCTGGCAATGAGAGATGTCATCTCTCTCCCCCCGCCGCCGCACCGCTGACATTACTTGTTAATCTTTTCAAAACTGGCGCCGGGCGGCGCAATCACGCTACTGCGCATGCGCCGCCCGGCCGAGCGCGTACGAGCTTTCCCGAGCCCACCCGCTTCAGAACTGCGCATGCGCAGTAGTGGGCGGCTCGCGGCCATCTTTTCTAAGGGCACCGGTGCCCTTAATCAAATTTAACGGGCAGCCTGAAAGGGGGGGGGCGGCCGCGAAGTCGCCGCAGGAGCGGCGCCGCCCCTGCACCGCTGCCACCCCGAGGCCTGGCCTCGGTGGCCTTATGGCAAATCCGGCCCTGTTCACAGTAGCTTGCATTTTGGAGGATCATGCTGAGCCAATGTCCACAATGACATGTACAGCATTTTCCACTACTGCTTCGAAGTAGTAGAGTGGACCCCGCTGTGCACTCTGCGAGGACTCCACACATGCGCTCAAACTTAACTCTTGAACCTTCAGTACCTCTGTACAGGATGGGGAATCTCTGTGGTGCAATTCGCTCCCATTGCTATGGGAGACAGACCTCTGGTGGAAGGAGTGCCAACAACATCTCCCTCGTGACAAGAGGCCATGCCACCTATAACAGGTACAAGCTAACAACAGGCTGCATGTTAAACTTTCGTTACTCTTGGCAACTACTTTTGTCTTCACACTACTTCACTGCATGCTGATGTCTTCATACCCCAATGTGTTTAGACCCACTCGGTGAACTATTGTGTGCCGGTTACTTACGATACACCTCTTTAATAACTTCAGACCAGGCAGGGACAACAGTTCAATAATTTACTTGGCAAAAGTGCAGAAATAAACAATTCACAGTCCAACAGGCAAACCATTATACGTTCCTAGTTTCCTAACTAACACTACAGGTGAGGTGCTGCCCCCGGCATACCTGACAAAGGTGCATTTCAGAGTTCACAGTCCTTCCAAGGCTCTCACGCAAGTGTAAATCCTTATGGGGCACATCCCAGCAGTGGTATCTTTAGGGTGAATCCCAGGTTCTGATAGCTTCACATCCGAAAATGAAAAGTGGCATCTCTGTGGCTCTGCGGAGAACCTCCAGACACACTGACCAATTCCGGGCCACGCCCGGGCTGTTCTCCTTAGATCTGGACTACAGTGCCTTTTATATATCACAGGACCAGTGGTTTGGACCCAACAAAAAGAGCTGCCAAAAAAAAGCAAAAGAGCTGGGAAAGGTCTTAACTCCTACCCTCCCAGCCTAGACAGCACCAAACTAACTGGCTAAAATCCCAACCTGCTTACATGCTTATCTGTGTTTTTTATATTTTCCCTGTTCAATAAATACCATTACATTTCTGATATCTGTGTTCCCCAATGTGGTACCTGTGCTGCTCACACAGCATGCCAGAAGTGCAATCACAGATACCCAGTATGGAGGCTGCCAGTAGTGCTCCAGGATCAAGGCTTTGGCAGAAGTGCTGATATCCTAAGATGGTAGTGTGTCCAGATATGTGGAGAGTACACGGAAGAAACCAGACTCAAGCTTAGTGAAAAAATACAATTTATTATAAACACAAGAACACAAGTGACATAAAACAGAAATACAGCAACCTATACACAGCCCAGTGAACACACATGAACATGAGTGAACTAACTAGTTATGTACAGAGATGAAGGGGAATCAATCAGATCGAGCAGAGTTGGGAGTACAAAGTAAGGCTTGTTTTACATTTGTGATTGGGGGGGAGGGGGTGTTAAAAACACAGTTCAGCAGCATGTTTTCAGTGCCCCCTCAACCACTCCTGCTTTAGCTGCAAAGGCAGCGACGGGGATTTACAGATGCTATAGCTGTAGAAAGAATTATACCCCATCAGGTTCAGCAGGCAGTACCATCTGCCAAACATGATCCATTCAAGTTAATAGGGCTGTGCTGCCACCACTGCATTTATGGGACTAAAAGAGAAGTTTTTTTTTTTTTTCTTTTTTTTAAATTATACTTACCTAAGTGGATGCAGCATTCGGTTCGATGCTGCATCTGTCCCCCGCTGACTCTAATGCCCTGTACACACAACTGGATTTTCCGACAACAAATGTTGGATGTGAGCTTGTTGGCTGAAAGTCCAACCGTGTGTATGCTCCATCGGACATTTTTTGTCAAACTTTCCGCCAACAAATGTTGGCTAACAGGTTCTCAAATTTTCCGCCAACAAAACTTTGTTGTCGGAATTTCCGATCGTGTGTACACAAGTCCGATGCACAAAAGTTCACACATGCTCGGAATCAAGCAGAAGGAGCTGCACTGGCTATTGAACTTCCTTTTTCTCGGCTCGTCGTACATCTTGTACGTCACATCGTTCGTAATTGTTGGCCAACAATTGTGTGACCGTGTGTATGCAAGACAAGTTTGAGCCAATATCCTTCGAACAAAAATCCACGGTTTTGTTGGCGGAAAGTCCGATCGTGTATATGGGGCATAATACTGAGAACTGAGCGATAGCTCAGTTCTCAGTGCTCCTTGAGCAGTGAGCCGGTGACTATCAGTCACCAGCTCTCTGCTCTGCCTCCCACCGCGCTCATTGGAGTGCTGGGCTGTGGAAGGGGTGGGAGCGGCTGGTTCGGGTTCTTAGAGGTTTACTGAGAGGCTGAGGCAGGTGACGGTCCAGGTATCTGGGTGGATCCCGTCCATATGGTTGCGATCTTTCCCCAACCTGGACTGGCTCTGTAACATCAGCCGACAGTGGGCTTCAGCCCGCTGTCTGCTGAAAATGGGTCACAAGAGTGCAGAACAGACTGTACTCCTGTTATCCACGGGAGAAGTACAGCCAAATGAGCTTTGGCTGTACTTCTCCTTTTAAAACAGGCAGTGAGGAGGTGACATGTCCCTCCTTACCAAATTGGCCTATCATAGCCAACTTTCACCTGCAGTGTACAATGAACTCTGACCCCTGATTGGTTGCTTTTTATTGGCTTCGAGTATCTGTCTTGGTACATTAAGGAGTTTGTTGGATGTCCCAGGTGGGAGCAACAGGTCTCAGACAGTCTCGTATTTCACCTCTTACATTGCTGTGTTTGTTTCCCACTGAGAGTGAAATCTAATCTTCTATTCAGAATAAAGTTTACTATGTGAGATATTGAGTGAAAGTTTCCCAATCACTGCATTCTTCAGTTCCAGCAAGCAGAGGTGCGGCGGGGATGCATTCTGTACACTTTGGCAGATCCCTTCTCTCTGGAACAATGAAAATATTTTGCTCGTAGTTGGAGGTAAATTTATTCACACAACAGACCAAATTGTTTTCCAGAAATCTTTCTTTAGCCTCAGGAACAAACAGCGCGCATGTCGTTCTCTGGTGCCATGCAGTCCCATAGGTGAGGAAAACACAAAGATGCTGTCACACCTCTCCTGATCTACCAGAGGAAAAGTCACACATAATTTGCTTTGTTAAACTTTTTATAGACTTATGGGGTTGATTTACTAAAGGCAAATAGACTATGCACTTTGCAAAGTGCAGTTGCTCCAGAGCTCAGTAAATGAGCAGAAGTTCTGCTGACTTCCATCATCCAATCATGTGCAAGCAAAATGCTCTTTTTTTATCTTCCTTGCAGGTGATTGGGTACTCTTTGCAAAGTGAAGCCTTACCTCATTTACTAAGCTCTGGAGCAACTGCACTTTGCAAAGTGCACAGTCTATTTGCCTTTAGTAAATAAACCCCATAAACTGTTATAAGAGAGAGCTACCCTAGAAAAATAAGAAGCATCATTGGTGTCCAGACAATCCTCTCAGTCAATCCCTCTCCTCACATTTTATCATGTGTGATCACCTCCAATCATTCTTCATATTATGTTATTGTCACCCTTCCCTTCGTGGAGCCTGATATTGGTGCAGGTGCCTGGTCAGACGATCCTGACAGCAATCGTGGTGTTAGCACAACTATAAGTAGAGTTGTCCATCCTGTATGGGGCCCGGGCCCGATCAGTTCAACAGCGGGGCCTGAGCACGTGATGAACAGGAGGCCTGGCTCTACTGCCTTATCACTGAAACTAATCCCCCTGTGGCTCCCCACACTGCTCCAATCACCCCCCAACTTGCCGCTGCTCCAATCCCCCTGTATGCCCCCACCTCTTGCTGTGTTACTGGCTTCTACTTCCTTTCCTCCAGCTGGCTGCAGCACAGAAGTCAGGATCAAGAGTTGGGGGGGGGGGGGGGGGGCAGCAGTAAGGAGGCTTTGTTGTGCCTCCTCACTGCCTGCTTTAGCCCCTTCAACCCCACACTAGCACACTTGTGGGGCAGTGCCATCCACTTGCATTGGTTGTGTTTAACAGGGGGTATAATCTGCCATGGCATGTGTACACCCCCCGCCACTGCCTCTGTAGCTGAAGGGGGTAGCAGTTGGGGAGACGTTAAAAGCGCAGCTCAACCATGGGGTTTTACCTGGTTTATTCATACGATTGGAGCCCCTTTTTACTCTATGGGGATGCAGCAGCTGCATGAACACTGCTGCAGGTCCTAATCTGACGGGCGTGCATGCATGGGTGAGTGGCCCTGAATGCACAACGTCTGTGTACAGGGCCATACACCTGCACCCACACACCTATCAAATTAGGACCTGCTGCTGTGTTTGTATAGTTACTGTGTCCCCATAGTGTAACATAAGCTGCCTGCACAATGCTCCAGGCAGGCTTCAGACACATAAAGAAATCTCTGATTCGCACTGTACAGGTCACAGCACCCATGTGAATGAGCCCCAAGACCTCATTCACACAAACAGAGCTTCGTTTATTAACTCAATACAGTTTTTTTTTAGATTTAGCAGGAATTTTGTAAGTTATGTTGTGTATTTTTAGCAAAAAGTCCGATAGGCTGTAAGTCAGTGATTTCTAACAGCAACCCTGGTCATGTGGCTAGCAGCGAAATTCTAGTATGCCCAAAGTAATTGTCCATGCCATTGTAGAGTATCTTCATCCCTGCACATCAGAAGACATTTCTAATCAAGCTGACAGTAGAGATGCTTGCACTGGCTGCTGAAATGAGAAAGGAGAAGAAGTGACTGACACCAAATCACACTTGAAGTATCTTGTATGTAACATGTGCAAATAGATTTTAGGAGAGAGTCTACCATAATTCCTTATGGCTGGGGTTGGCGAACACACTAAGGGGCCATCACAAGGAACAACTTGTATCCATCTTAAGTAGCAGAGTGATGATAATCCCCAGACTCCGATTATCCCCCTGGCTGTGCTCATTTTTATTGCGCGGTTCTCCAAGATAAGTCAGTCCTGTACACACAGTAATGTCACTTCTTGTTTTCCAGGTCTAGAGGAATCTGCATTTCAAAGAGTCCAGCAAATGAGAGAATCAGCGAGAGATGTGAGGAGTTGGCGAGGTCAGATGGAGCCAAAAATAATCAGAAATGACAAATTAAGGGAGGAAAACAGATGGACGGAGAGGACACAGACGGGAGAGTGAGGGGCTGCAAGACGGATAAAGAGCCAAATCGGATAAAGTGCTGGGAGAGCTGTGCCTGCCCTCAGAAGACCCTCATTCTCACTACACATAGGAATCCTTTCCAAGCTTTCTTCCTATGCAGGCTCATGAAGTTACCTCTGTGCACAAAAAAAGAAAACACTAGGGAGAAGGGATAAAAAAAAAAAAAAATACGCACTGGAAAAAGGTTTAAATGTTTTGTTGGACACTCTGGATACTTCCAGAGCCTGTATAAGCATGAGGAAGAAATATGAAAATGATGTTTCAGTATTTGGTGAATGCTGGAGAGTAAAACACCTAAGACCCCTTTTACATGGGCGGACTCTGCCAGCAAATTTATTTATTTTTATTTCAGTTACTTATATAGCACCGTCAATTTACACAGCACTTTGAACATACATTGTACTTTCACATCAGTTCCTACCCTCAAGGAGCCTACAATATAAGGTCCCTAACTCACATTCATACATACTAGGGACAATTTTTTAGACAGGATCCAATTAACCTACCAGCATGTCTTTTGGAGTGTGGGAGGAAACTGGAGTACCCGGAGGAAACCCACACAAGCACAGGGAGAACATGCAAACTCCAGGCAGGTAGTGTCGTGGTTGGGATTCGAACCAGCGACCCTTCTTACTGCTAGGTGAAATGTGGCCACCCTACTGCTGTGCCTTTTATAAGGGACTCCCATCATCCATGTGGCTGGCTGCATTTTTGGCTCTGCACATCTGCTGTGCCCATTTTAAAAAAGCAATCCATCATGTCTGCTCTGAGTTCCTGAATCTGCACATCTGTTGTGTCAATAAGGGGCTCCTACCATCTCTGCCCTGAGTTTCCAGGTCTGCACAACTACTGTGCCCATTATGAGGGGTTCATATGATCCCTGCGCTGAGTTCCTGGGCCTGTACACCTGCTGTGCCTATTATAAGGGACTCTCACTATCCCTGCACTGAATTCCTGGGTCTGCACACCTGCTGTGTCTATTATATGGGTCTCCCACCATCCCTGCCCTGAGTTCCTGAGCCTGCAGTGCACACCTGCTGTGTCTATTATAAGGGGCTCCCACCATCCCTGCACTGATCTCCTGGGTCTGCACACCTGCTGTGTCTATTATAAGGGGCTCCCACCATCCCTGCACTGAGTTCCTGGGTCTGCACACCTGCTGTGTCTATTATACGGGGCTCCCACCATCCCTGCGCTGAGTTCCTGGACCTGCACACCTGCTGTGTCTATTATAAGGGGGCTCCCACCATCCCTGCGCCGAGTTCCTGGACCTGCACACCTGCTGTGTCTATTATAAGGGGCTCCCACCATCCCTGCACTGAGTTCCTGGGCCTGCACACCGCCTGTGTCTATTATAAGGGGCTCCCACCATCCCTGCACTGAATTCCTGGATCTGCACACCTGCTGTGTCTATTATAAGGGACTCCCACCATCCCTGCGCTGAGTTCCTGGACCTGCACACCTGCTGTGTCTATTATAAGGGGCTCCCACCATCCCTGCACTGAGTTCCTGGGTCTGCACACCGCCTGTGTCTATTATAAGGGGATCCCACCATCCCTGCACTGAATTCCTGGGTCTGCACACCTGCTGTGTCTATTATAAGGGGCTCCCACCATCCCTGCACTGAGTTCCTGGATCTGCACACCTGCTGTGTCTATTATAAGGGGCTCCCACCATCCCTGCACTGAGTTCCTGGGTCTGCACACCTACTGTGTCTATTATAAGGGGCTCCCACTATCCCTGCGCTAAGTTCCTGGGTCTGCACACCTGCTGTGTCAATTATAAGGGGCTCCCACCATCCCTGCACTGAGTTCCTGGGCCTGCATACCAGCTGTGTCTATTATAAGGGGCTCCCACCATCCCTGCACTGAGTTCCTGGGTCTGCACACCTGCTGTGTCTATTATACGGGGCTCCCACCATCCCTGCGCTGAGTTCCTGGACCTGCACACCTGCTGTGTCTATTATAAGGGGGCTCCCACCATCCCTGCGCCGAGTTCCTGGACCTGCACACCTGCTGTGTCTATTATAAGGGGCTCCCACCATCCCTGCACTGAGTTCCTGGGCCTGCACACCGCCTGTGTCTATTATAAGGGGCTCCCACCATCCCTGCACTGAATTCCTGGATCTGCACACCTGCTGTGTCTATTATAAGGGACTCCCACCATCCCTGCGCTGAGTTCCTGGACCTGCACACCTGCTGTGTCTATTATAAGGGGCTCCCACCATCCCTGCACTGAGTTCCTGGGTCTGCACACCGCCTGTGTCTATTATAAGGGGATCCCACCATCCCTGCACTGAATTCCTGGGTCTGCACACCTGCTGTGTCTATTATAAGGGGCTCCCACCATCCCTGCACTGAGTTCCTGGATCTGCACACCTGCTGTGTCTATTATAAGGGGCTCCCACCATCCCTGCACTGAGTTCCTGGGTCTGCACACCTACTGTGTCTATTATAAGGGGCTCCCACTATCCCTGCGCTAAGTTCCTGGGTCTGCACACCTGCTGTGTCAATTATAAGGGGCTCCCACCATCCCTGCACTGAGTTCCTGGGCCTGCATACCAGCTGTGTCTATTATAAGGGGCTCCCACCATCCCTGCACTGAATTCCTGGGTCTGCACACCTGCTGTGTCTATTATAAGGGGCTCCCACCATCCCTGCACTGAGTTCCTGGGCCTGCACACCTGCTGTGTATATTATAAGGGGTTCCCACCATCCCTGCACTGAGTTCCTGGGTCTGCACACCTGCTGTGTCTATTATAAGGGGCTCCCACCATCCCTGCACTGAGTTCCTGGGCCTGCACACCTGCTGTGTCTATTATAAGGGGTTAATTTTGTTTATTGAAAAAAACTTACAAACAACAACTTATATACACAATAAAACCATAATAAATAAAACATATTTACAAAATAATTGAATATGATAATACAAAACAAGAACATAATAAATGGTACAAACCAAATTGCGCACAACACAATCCCTATGGGAGAGCCAGACTAAGGAACATCACCGTCACCATGCATGTAGCCTTTTATCAAAAATATATTTCATCTTGAAAATCTAGGGGAGTGAATCAAGAATAGAAAGAAAAGCCGCACACCCCGAGATCAACAGGCAGCAGCTACAGAGTCCTGATATTCCTCCACGCCCTTATCCAGGCCTCCTGCCTTTCTCAAGACCCCGAATCTTCCCAACCTCACCCAGAATGTCCTGCACCACCACTTCCACAGGGAGGATTTTACTCCGTAAGGATACCTGACACCGTGCACTCCACGTGAAATAACGGACTACTAGACTAACTAAAAAAAGTGTTTCCAAATCATAATCCCGACGAGTCTGGAATGCCCCATACACCCACTCTGCATAACTCATATGGGGGAGGAAGGGTATACTCAGAGCCCTCCCCACCCTCTTGTACACCTCTATATTAAAAGGGCATTGAAGTAGAAAGTGATCCATGGACTCCACCACTCCTCCACACTCCACCAGCCCCGATCACTCATGGAAAGAAATTTCAAGTTGCCCTTCACATATAGTTTTCCATGAAAGGCAAGCCAAGCCTGATCCCTAAACTTCATTGGGATTCTCTCCAAATTAATCAATCGCAAACCCTCCCCCAAAACCAGGCTTGGGCAATCCCTCAAGGCCAGTGGCTCGCAAAGCTCATGATCCGCTTCTCAAGAAGTTTCCTTGGAAGAGATCTGACTTCTCCTGCTGTTACTTGCCACTGCCGAAGCATTTTCAAACACGGGGCAACATAAGCCGGGAGCTGTTCATGCTCGACCCTCAGGCTTTTCACTGGCCCACCATTCTCCCAGTCTCGCAGAAAGGGCCTAAACCAGGACTGGAAAATACCAACCCACCCAGGCGGTCTCTCTGCCAACATGTTACCAAGATTGTACTTCAGAAACATCAGAGAGAAAAAGACTACAGGGTTGACCATCCCTAGACCACCCTCCCGCCTAGGAAGGCAAGTCACATTCCTTTTGACAAGGTTTATTCTGTTCCCCCATAACAGCTGGAAGAAACAACTATAGATCCTGGTATAGAGAGAAACTGGCAAAATGCAAACAAAACTGACATACAGAAAAATCGGAATCAGGTAAGTCTTGATCAGATCAACCTTTTCCCTCAAGGAAAGCTGCCAACCTTTCCAGCTTGCCACCTTGGCATCGGCATTCTCCAGCCTGTTCACCCAATTTGCATGACCATAGTCACCTGGGCCGAATTCAATGCCTAGAACTCGAATTTTTTGTTGGGGCTCCGGGAAGTCATCCGGGAGAACAAAGCTCTCACTTTCCACACCCATCCAGAAAGCTTTACACTTGTCCTGGTTGACCTTTGAACCTGATGCCTCTGCATACTGCCCTATCACTGAGACCACTTCCTGCGCCTCCGCAGTCCCAGAGATAAAAACAGAAACATCATCAGCATAGGCCACAACCTTCAAAGGAGGCTCACCAGCGATGCCCAAAGGTACCCCACACAATGGTCCACTCTCTAGCCTTCTAATGAAGGGGTCGATTGCAAACACATATAGCATAGGACTCAATGGACACCCCTGACGCACACCCGAGCCGACTGCAAAGGGCTCCCCAACCCAACCATTAACCAGAGGAAAGCTTTCAGCCCCTTTGTACAAAATCTTGAGCCAATCAATGAAACCCCCCTCCAGGCCATATTTGTCAAGAAGGAGCCAGAAGTACTCATGATTAACCCGATCAAAGGCCTTAGCCTGATCCAATGTCAGCAAAAATTTACCCCAACCAGCAGCCCTACAACGCTCCAAGGCCTCCCGGACAGCTAACACCGCTGAGAAAGTGCTTCTACCTTGGACCGAACAGTGCTGGTGGTGGGATAACAAACTGCCTGCCACTGGTGATAATCGCCAGAAGAAAATCTTTGCCAGTATCTTCCTATCGACATTAAGAAGGCTAATGGGGCGCCAATTCCCAATCATCAAAGGATCTTTACCCTTTGACAGAAGGATCACTGCAGATTGCCTCATGGAGGGAGGGAGAGAACCCTCATTCAAACAGCCATTAAAAACATCCGCAAGGTAGGGAGCCAGGATCGTTTTAAAACATTTATAGAACTCGGCTGTCAAACCATCTGGCCCTGGCGTTTTCTTGATGGCTAGTTTATCAATAGCCTGAATTACCTCATCTGCAGTGATTTCATCTGTCAAATTCATCAAAGGAACATTACTTTCCAGTCCTGGTGTAGAGTCCAAAAAACCCAACATCCTTGTCCGATCAAGGTTCCTTCCTCCCAGGAGATCGGCATAGTATGACCTGACAACCTCCAGGATCCCTGACCTAGACTTCGTCAGAGAGCCCGTACTGTCCCTCAGGCCATTGACCGTCTTAACTGCTACGCTCTGTTTACAGTTCTGGTAAGGGTCAGGCGAATGGTATTTCCCGTAATCCCTCTCCTGAACCAAAGAGGCGTGCCGGTCATATTGATGTCTCCTAAGGAGGAGCTTCACCTCAGAGATCGCCCCAGAATCTCCTCCATTCGAAACAAGGCGGTCAAGTTTCCTCCGCAAACGCTGGTAGGTGATATACTTATCTTGCTGCTTCTTTCTTCCTATGGCCTTGAAAAGCCCAACAGTCCGCTGTTTAACAAGCTCCCACCATTCTGACTTGCTGTTGCAAAAGTCTAGGATCGTTACCTGTGCTTGAAAAAAATCCTCAAAGGATTGTCTTACTCTCTCGTCTTCCAGGAGGGCCGAATTCAATCTCCAGATACCCCTCCCCCTAGGTGGCATGTCTGGGGCATTTAGAGTCACAGATAGAATACAGTGATCAGAAAACTCCACTGCCCGACACACAGGTGCCGAAAAAGCGGAGTCTCCCTTTAAAAAAAAAAACCTATCTATCCTACTCTGACTACTACCTCGCTGAAAAGTGAACCCCGTGCTGTCTGGGCAGCGCTTAATGTGCGCATCTACCAGACCTGCTTCCCTAACTATCGCATTAAGAAAAAGGGTGTCATAGCCCAGCTTATCTCTGAAACCTCTCCTGTCTTTAGACCTAGTAATGGTGTTGAAATCACCTCCAAAGATAACCTGCTGGGCCGTAAAAAGAAAAGGCTTAATCTTTGTAAAGAGGCATTTCCTGTCCCACTTCGTCTGGGGACCATAGATGTTAATCAGGCGCAAGTCCTGCCCCTTCACAGAGACGTCTAAGACCATGCATCTTCCTATCTCTACCTCAATTACCCGCCGGCACGTTACCATACCAGAAAAAAGGACTGCAACTCCGCTGTAAGGCTCGGCCGCAAGAGACCAAAATGAGGGCCCACGTCTCCACTCCTTCTTTGCCAGATGTATATCGGCCAGACTACTCAGATGGGTTTCTTGCAAAAACAAAATGTCAGCATCAAACTCGCTGAGCAAAAATAAGGCCATATGACGAGCACTTACTGATCTTAAGCTGGCAACATTAATGGTTGCCACTTTTAACCGAGTGGGAACTGCCATTAGGGTAGTTGAGGCAGCCGTTTCTTAGCCTGACTACTCCCTCTTCCTGGAGAACCAGCGCGCTTTGTTGCACCCTGGCACCCATCATCCATAGAGGATGCAGAACTGAATGAGTCCCATTCATCCTCATCATCAGACAGGACCTTAAACTTATTTTCTAAAGGCAAAAATTTAGGATTTAAGGTAACTGAACCCCCTTTTTTCTTCCTTTTGCCCCTCCTCCTCCTATCCTCCAACCACTCCATATCATCCTTAGACAAACCAGACTCAACAGCCTCCCCACCCCTATCCTCCCCTTCACCCCCCTCCCCCTTCCCTTATCTACCACCAGGCCAGCCTCTCCACCATCCTCCCCACTCCTCTGCACCCCACGATCCTCAATAGAAACCCTGCAGCGTCGGGGGAGGGGGGTTGGCACCACACCTGACGCACCTGCCTCAGCACCTCTTGCTGCCTCTGCAATTTTAGAAGACACAGAAGGATTGGACACATTTTTGGCAACCGATACCTTACCTACAGAAGACATGGGCACACTAGGTAAACGCACAGACTGGGGAGACACAGACACATTAGGTATTGGCACAGACTGGGGCACAACAGACTGGGGAGACACATTAGATATTGGCACAGACTCAGATGGACTCACAGGCACCCCAGCTGCTGAGCTCCGAGCATCCTCCATGTCCATGCGGAAGAACTCTCTCATGAGCTCAGGATTGTTGTGCATTGCCTCAGGACACTGACTGTAAGGATGTCCCACCGCATTGCACAGATTGCACCTGATGATATTACAGTCCTTCGCCAAATGTCCTATACCCTGACACAGAGAGCACTTCATCACTGGACAGGAGGATGCGAGATGTCCTTTATCACCACACTTATTGCAGAGCTTTGGCTGGCCTGGATAGAAGATGGTCAGCCTGTCCCTCCCCAGGAAAGCTGAGGATGGCAGATGCTGGACAACATTATCAACAACCTTTAATTTTAGCTGCACAGACCATCCCCCCGTCCATATTCCCCGATCATCTACAATCTTTTTTAGGGGGCTCAGGACGTCTCCATACCTCCTCAACCATACAGATAAATCCCCTTGCGGTATGGATTCATTGCGGACCAAAATTGTGACCATTTTAATGAGGGGCTGGCGTGATATAAGCTTTGGGATGAGCCCTTTCCAGTCCGGCAGGCCCCTACACACGTGTTCATACTTCTCCCAAAATATGTCCAAAGACTCCGGACGGATAAAGGACAAATCATATTCATAGGAACCTGCCGGACTGATCAGGGCGAAGATATCTGTGGGTGTAAACCCCATCTGTAGAATCTTATCCACCACTGCCCTCCTATGTGGGGGGATTCCACCGCCTTCCCATCTTAACTGTACAACATTCCTTCTTTTAAACATGGAGGAAGATCAAACATTTTCATGCTCCTTCCCTGCTTGCTGCCCCTTCCCAGATCCTGTAGCAGCAACACCAGCATAAGTTTTTCTTACACCAGCAGCATTTGCAGTCTTGTCCTTAGACACAATCAAACCTGCTGGCAGAGAGTCTGAATCAGCTGGGATAGCAGTCTTCTGATTAGAGGCAGGACCCTCCCCCTCCCCCGAGCACATGGTTTCTTTTCTGGGATCAATCACAGTCATGGCTGCTGCAGACTCCTGGAAAGTTGTAGCACTACTGCACCCAGCATCTCCTCCACCATTCACAGGAACAGCCGCTGTGCCTGGCCCAGGCAAAGTCTCTGTATTGTCCATGGACCTCTCTGCAGACTGAAGCTGAAAGTTATTAGCAGATGTTATTGCATGCTGTACATTGTCTTTGGGTCTGGGCTGACTGCCTGCAGCACTACAACCCTCAGCAAGCACATTGTCATTAAAGTTCACACCATCATCCTGCACACACACTGTACCTGCACTTTGTCTCTCCACAGGTCTTTCTTCCACAGGGCTAGGAACAGCGTCCATCTTTTCCTCACCATCCTGGGAAGTGGAAGTGGATTCAAGTTTATTGATGAAATCCAGCATGGCAGAACCTTCAACCTCCTGCTCAGATGTTCCACATTGCTGGGGAGTGAAGGGGACAGAGGCCTCCACCATTGAGGGCTCAGCAGATGTCTGAGGTGTTGAAGAGCTGGGCTCATCCTCCGGGCCCACTTTCTCACTCTCTGTTGTCTGTAGCTGCATCTCCTCACTGGTCTCCTCACCCTCCATGCAGGAAGCGGCTCCTCTTCTCATTTGGCTGAATCTTTCTTCATTCTTATATTTCTCTTTAAATGCTCCACTATTCTCCTTCAGAGAACTCACCAGTTCTTTCTGCTTCCGCAGAGCTTGTTCCAGGTCTTTCAGCTCAGGCCTCAGAGCCGGTCTTTTCTTGCGGAACGCTTTGGCACAAATCTGCTTTTTCTTTTTAAATTCATTTTTCAAAGCCACCAACTTCTCCTCTTCCTTCTCAATCCGCTTCAGCGTTTCAATAACCCTCCGTCTAAAGGCAGACAGGGACTCATCTTTCCTTGGGCCAGGCCCAGTGTCGTCCACAGGCTGAGGCCTATCCAGGGGGCCTCCACCAGGGTCCTCCCCAGGATCCTGCATCACTCCTGGGGGAGAGGAGCAACTCTAGCTCCTGGTCTCTGGAAGCACAGGAGCAAAGGAACTAGCAACCTCACACCTCGCTGTCAGGGAGTGGAATGGCAGTTTCCCACCATCCCTGTGCTGAGTTCCTGGGTCTGCACACCTGCTGTGTCAATTATAAGGGGCTCCCACCATCCCTGCACTGAGTTCCTGGGCCTGCACACCAGCTGTGTCTATTATAAGGGGCTCCCACCATCCCTGCACTGAATTCCTGGGTCTGCACACCTGCTGTGTCTATTATAAGGGGCTCCCACCATCCCTGCACTGAGTTCCTGGGTCTGCACACCTGCTGTGTCTATTATAAGGGGCTCCCACCATCCCTGCGCTAAGTTCCTGGGTCTGCACACCTGCTGTGTCTATCATAAGGGGCTCCCACCATCCCTGCACTGAGTTCCTGGGTCTGCACACCTACTGTGTCTATTATAAGGGGCTCCCACCATCCCTGCACTGAGTTCCTGGGTCTGCACACCTACTGTGTCTATTATAAGGGGCTCCCACTATCCCTGCGCTAAGTTCCTGGGTCTGCACACCTGCTGTGTCTATTATAAGGGGCTCCCACCATCCCTGCGCTGAGTTCTTGGGTCTGCACACCGCCTGTGTCTATTATAAGGGGCTCCCACCATCCCTGCACTGAATTCCTGGGTCTGCACACCTGCTGTGTCTATTATAAGGGGCTCCCACCATCCCTGCACTGAGTTCCTGGGTCTGCACACCTACTGTGTCTATTATAAGGGGCTCCCACCATCCCTGCACTGAGTTCCTGGGTCTGCACACCTGCTGTGTCTATTATAAGGGGCTTCCACCATCCCTGCACTGAATTCCTGGGCCTGCACACCTGCTGTGTCTATTATAAGGGGCTCCCACCATCCCTGCACTGAGTTCCTGGGTCTGCACACCTCCTGTGTCTATTATAAGGGGCTCCCACCATCCCTGCACTGAGTTCCTGGGCCTGCACACCTGCTGTGTCTATTATAAGGGGCTTCCACCATCCCTGCACTGAATTCCTGGGCCTGCACACCTGCTGTGTCTATTATGAGGGGCTCCCACCATCCCTGCACTGAATTCCTGGGTCTGCACACCTGCTGTGTCTATTATAAGGGGCTCCCACCATTCCTGCACTGAGTTCCTGGGCCTGCACACCTGCTGTGTCTATTATAAGAGGCTCCCACCATCAATGCCCTGAGTTCCTGGGCCTGCACACCTGCTGTGTCTATTATAAGGGGCTCCCACCATCCCTGCACTGAATTCCTGGGCCTGCACACCTGCTGTGTCTATTATAAGGGGCTCCCACCATCCCTGCACTGAATTCCTGGGTCTGCACACCTGCTATGTCTATTATAAGGGGCTCCCACCATCCCTGCCCTGAGTTCCCGAGCCTGCACACCTGCTGTGTCTATTATAAGGGGCTCCCACCATCCCTGCACTGAGTTCCTGGGTCTGCACACCTGCTGTGTCTATTATAAGGGGCTCCCACCATCCCTGCGCTAAGTTCCTGGGTCTGCACACCTGCTGTGTCTATCATAAGGGGCTCCCACCATCCCTGCACTGAGTTCCTGGGTCTGCACACCTACTGTGTCTATTATAAGGGGCTCCCACCATCCCTGCACTGAGTTCCTGGGTCTGCACACCTACTGTGTCTATTATAAGGGGCTCCCACTATCCCTGCGCTAAGTTCCTGGGTCTGCACACCTGCTGTGTCTATTATAAGGGGCTCCCACCATCCCTGCGCTGAGTTCTTGGGTCTGCACACCGCCTGTGTCTATTATAAGGGGCTCCCACCATCCCTGCACTGAATTCCTGGGTCTGCACACCTGCTGTGTCTATTATAAGGGGCTCCCACCATCCCTGCACTGAGTTCCTGGGTCTGCACACCTACTGTGTCTATTATAAGGGGCTCCCACCATCCCTGCACTGAGTTCCTGGGTCTGCACACCTACTGTGTCTATTATAAGGGGCTCCCACCATCCCTGCGCTAAGTTCCTGGGTCTGCACACCTGCTGTGTCTATTATAAGGGGCTCCCACCATCCCTGCGCTGAGTTCTTGGGTCTGCACACCGCCTGTGTCTATTATAAGGGGCTCCCACCATCCCTGCACTGAATTCCTGGGTCTGCACACCTGCTGTGTCTATTATAAGGGGCTCCCACCATCCCTGCACTGAGTTCCTGGGCCTGCACACCTGCTGTGTCTATTATAAGGGGCTTCCACCATCCCTGCACTGAATTCCTGGGCCTGCACACCTGCTGTGTCTATTATGAGGGGCTCCCACCATCCCTGCACTGAATTCCTGGGTCTGCACACCTACTGTGTCTATTATAAGGGGCTCCCACCATTCCTGCACTGAGTTCCTGGGCCTGCACACCTGCTGTGTCTATTATAAGAGGCTCCCACCATCAATGCCTTGAGTTCCTGGGCCTGCACACCTGCTGTGTCTATTATAAGGGGCTCCCACCATCCCTGCACTGAATACCTGGGCCTGCACACCTGCTGTGTCTATTATAAGGGACTCCCACCATCCCTGCACTGAATTCCTGGGTCTGCACACCTGCTATGTCTATTATAAGGGGCTCCCACCATCCCTGCCCTGAGTTCCCGAGCCTGCACACCTGCTGTGTCTATTATAAGGGGCTCCCACCATCCCTGCACTGAATTCCTGGGTCTGCACACTTGCTGTGTCTATTATAAGGGGCTCCCACCATTCCTGCACTGAATTCCTGGGTCTGCACACCTGCTGTGTCTATTATAAGGGGCACCCACCATCCCTGCACCGAGTTCCTGGGTCTGCACACCCGCTGTGTCTATTATAAGGGGCACCCACCATCCCTGCACTGGGTTCCTGGGTCTGCACACCTGCTGTGTCTATTATAAGGGGCTCCCACCATCCCTGCACTGAATTCCTGGGTCTGCACACCTGCTGTGTCTATTATAAGGGGCTCCCACCATTCCTGCACTGAGTTCCTGGGCCTGCACACCTGCTGTGTCTATTATAAGAGGCTCCCACCATCAATGCCCTGAGTTCCTGGGCCTGCACACCGCCTGTGTCTATTATAAGAGGCTCTCACCATCCCTGCACTGAGTTCCTGGGTCTGCACACCTGCTGTGTCTATTATAAGGGCTCCCACCATCCCTGCACTGAATTCCTGGGCCTGCACACCTGCTGTGTCTATTATAAGGGCTCCCACCATCCCTGCACTGAGTTCCTGGGCCTGCACACCTGCTGTGTCTATTATAAGGGGCTCCCACCATCCCTGCACTGAATTCCTGGGCCTGCACACCGCCTGTGTCTATTATAAGGGGCTCCCACTATCCCTGCGCTGATTTCCTGGACCTGCACACCTGCTGTGTCTATTATAAGGGGCTCCCACCATCCCTGCGCTGAGTTCCTGGACCTGCACACCGCCTGTGTCTATTATAAGGGGCTCCCACCATCCCTGCACTGAGTTCCTGGGTCTGCACACCTGTGGTGTCTATTATAAGGGACTCCCACCATCCCTGCACTGAGTTCCTGGGTCTGCACACCTGCTGTGTCTATTATAAGGGGCTCCCACCATCCCTGCACTGAGTTCCTGGACCTGCACACCTACTGTGTCTATTATAAGGGGCTCCCACCATCCCTGCACTGAGTTCCTGGGTCTGCACACCGCCTGTGTCTATTATAAGGGGATCCCACCATCCCTGCACTGAATTCCTGGGTCTGCACACCTGCTGTGTCTATTATAAGGGGCTCCCACCATCCCTGCACTGAGTTCCTGGATCTGCACACCTGCTGTGTCTATTATAAGGGGCTCCCACCATCCCTGCACTGAGTTTCTGGGTCTGCACACCTACTGTGTCTATTATAAGGGGCTCCCACTATCCCTGCGCTAAGTTCCTGGGTCTGCACACCTGCTGTGTCTATCATAAGGGGCTCCCACCATCCCTGCACTGAGTTCCTGGGTCTGCACACCTACTGTGTCTATTATAAGGGGCTCCCACCATCCCTGCACTGAGTTCCTGGGTCTGCACACCTACTGTGTCTATTATAAGGGGCTCCCACTATCCCTGCGCTAAGTTCCTGGGTCTGCACACCTGCTGTGTCTATTATAAGGGGCTCCCACCATCCCTGCGCTGAGTTCTTGGGTCTGCACACCGCCTGTGTCTATTATAAGGGGCTCCCACCATCCCTGCACTGAATTCCTGGGTCTGCACACCTGCTGTGTCTATTATAAGGGGCTCCCACCATCCCTGCACTGAGTTCCTGGGTCTGCACACCTACTGTGTCTATTATAAGGGGCTCCCACCATCCCTGCACTGAGTTCCTGGGTCTGCACACCTACTGTGTCTATTATAAGGGGCTCCCACCATCCCTGCGCTAAGTTCCTGGGTCTGCACACCTGCTGTGTCTATTATAAGGGGCTCCCACCATCCCTGCGCTGAGTTCTTGGGTCTGCACACCGCCTGTGTCTATTATAAGGGGCTCCCACCATCCCTGCACTGAATTCCTGGGTCTGCACACCTGCTGTGTCTATTATAAGGGGCTCCCACCATCCCTGCACTGAGTTCCTGGGCCTGCACACCTGCTGTGTCTATTATAAGGGGCTTCCACCATCCCTGCACTGAATTCCTGGGCCTGCACACCTGCTGTGTCTATTATGAGGGGCTCCCACCATCCCTGCACTGAATTCCTGGGTCTGCACACCTACTGTGTCTATTATAAGGGGCTCCCACCATTCCTGCACTGAGTTCCTGGGCCTGCACACCTGCTGTGTCTATTATAAGAGGCTCCCACCATCAATGCCTTGAGTTCCTGGGCCTGCACACCTGCTGTGTCTATTATAAGGGGCTCCCACCATCCCTGCACTGAATACCTGGGCCTGCACACCTGCTGTGTCTATTATAAGGGACTCCCACCATCCCTGCACTGAATTCCTGGGTCTGCACACCTGCTATGTCTATTATAAGGGGCTCCCACCATCCCTGCCCTGAGTTCCCGAGCCTGCACACCTGCTGTGTCTATTATAAGGGGCTCCCACCATCCCTGCACTGAATTCCTGGGTCTGCACACTTGCTGTGTCTATTATAAGGGGCTCCCACCATTCCTGCACTGAATTCCTGGGTCTGCACACCTGCTGTGTCTATTATAAGGGGCACCCACCATCCCTGCACCGAGTTCCTGGGTCTGCACACCCGCTGTGTCTATTATAAGGGGCACCCACCATCCCTGCACTGGGTTCCTGGGTCTGCACACCTGCTGTGTCTATTATAAGGGGCTCCCACCATCCCTGCACTGAATTCCTGGGTCTGCACACCTGCTGTGTCTATTATAAGGGGCTCCCACCATTCCTGCACTGAGTTCCTGGGCCTGCACACCTGCTGTGTCTATTATAAGAGGCTCCCACCATCAATGCCCTGAGTTCCTGGGCCTGCACACCGCCTGTGTCTATTATAAGAGGCTCTCACCATCCCTGCACTGAGTTCCTGGGTCTGCACACCTGCTGTGTCTATTATAAGGGCTCCCACCATCCCTGCACTGAATTCCTGGGCCTGCACACCTGCTGTGTCTATTATAAGGGCTCCCACCATCCCTGCACTGAGTTCCTGGGCCTGCACACCTGCTGTGTCTATTATAAGGGGCTCCCACCATCCCTGCACTGAATTCCTGGGCCTGCACACCGCCTGTGTCTATTATAAGGGGCTCCCACTATCCCTGCGCTGAGTTCCTGGACCTGCACACCTGCTGTGTCTATTATAAGGGGCTCCCACCATCCCTGCGCTGAGTTCCTGGACCTGCACACCGCCTGTGTCTATTATAAGGGGCTCCCACCATCCCTGCACTGAGTTCCTGGGTCTGCACACCTGTGGTGTCTATTATAAGGGACTCCCACCATCCCTGCACTGAGTTCCTGGGTCTGCACACCTGCTGTGTCTATTATAAGGGGCTCCCACCATCCCTGCACTGAGTTCCTGGACCTGCACACCTACTGTGTCTATTATAAGGGGCTCCCACCATCCCTGCACTGAGTTCCTGGGTCTGCACACCGCCTGTGTCTATTATAAGGGGATCCCACCATCCCTGCACTGAATTCCTGGGTCTGCACACCTGCTGTGTCTATTATAAGGGGCTCCCACCATCCCTGCACTGAGTTCCTGGATCTGCACACCTGCTGTGTCTATTATAAGGGGCTCCCACCATCCCTGCACTGAGTTTCTGGGTCTGCACACCTACTGTGTCTATTATAAGGGGCTCCCACTATCCCTGCGCTAAGTTCCTGGGTCTGCACACCTGCTGTGTCTATTATAAGGGGCTCCCACCATCCCTGCGCTGAGTTCTTGGGTCTGCACACCGCCTGTGTCTATTATAAGGGGCTCCCACCATCCCTGCACTGAATTCCTGGGTCTGCACACCGCCTGTGTCTATTATAAGGGGCTCCCACCATCCCTGCACTGAATTCCTGGGTCTGCACACCTGCTGTGTCTATTATAAGGGGCTCCCACCATCCCTGCACTGAGTTCCTGGGTCTGCACACCTGCTGTGTCAATTATAAGGGGCTCCCACCATCCCTGCACTGAGTTCCTGGGCCTGCATACCAGCTGTGTCTATTATAAGGGGCTCCCACCATCCCTGCACTGAATTCCTGGGTCTGCACACCTGCTGTGTCTATTATAAGGGGCTCCCACCATCCCTGCACTGAGTTCCTGGGTCTGCACACCTGCTGTGTATATTATAAGGGGCTCCCACCATCCCTGCCCTGAGTTCCCGAGCCTGCACACCTGCTGTGTCTATTATAAGGGGCTCCCACCATCCCTGCACTGAATTCCTGGGTCTGCACACTTGCTGTGTCTATTATAAGGGGCTCCCACCATTCCTGCACTGAATTCCTGGGTCTGCACACCTGCTGTGTCTATTATAAGGGGCACCCACCATCCCTGCACCGAGTTCCTGGGTCTGCACACCCGCTGTGTCTATTATAAGGGGCACCCACCATCCCTGCACTGGGTTCCTGGGTCTGCACACCTGCTGTGTCTATTATAAGGGGCTCCCACCATCCCTGCACTGAATTCCTGGGTCTGCACACCTGCTGTGTCTATTATAAGGGGCTCCCACCATTCCTGCACTGAGTTCCTGGGCCTGCACACCTGCTGTGTCTATTATAAGAGGCTCCCACCATCAATGCCCTGAGTTCCTGGGCCTGCACACCGCCTGTGTCTATTATAAGAGGCTCTCACCATCCCTGCACTGAGTTCCTGGGTCTGCACACCTGCTGTGTCTATTATAAGGGCTCCCACCATCCCTGCACTGAATTCCTGGGCCTGCACACCTGCTGTGTCTATTATAAGGGCTCCCACCATCCCTGCACTGAATTCCTGGGCCTGCACACCTGCTGTGTCTATTATAAGGGGCTCCCACCATCCCTGCACTGAATTCCTGGGCCTGCACACCGCCTGTGTCTATTATAAGGGGCTCCCACTATCCCTGCGCTGAGTTCCTGGACCTGCACACCTGCTGTGTCTATTATAAGGGGCTCCCACCATCCCTGCGCTGAGTTCCTGGACCTGCACACCGCCTGTGTCTATTATAAGGGGCTCCCACCATCCCTGCACTGAGTTCCTGGGTCTGCACACCTGTGGTGTCTATTATAAGGGACTCCCACCATCCCTGCACTGAGTTCCTGGGTCTGCACACCTACTGTATCTATTATAAGGGGCTCCCACCATCCCTGCACTGAGTTCCTGGGTCTGCACACCTGCTGTGTCTATTATAAGGGGCTCCCACCATCCCTGCACTGAGTTCCTGGACCTGCACACCTACTGTGTCTATTATAAGGGGCTCCCACCATCCCTGCACTGAGTTCCTGGGTCTGCACACCGCCTGTGTCTATTATAAGGGGATCCCACCATCCCTGCACTGAATTCCTGGGTCTGCACACCTGCTGTGTCTATTATAAGGGGCTCCCACCATCCCTGCACTGAGTTCCTGGATCTGCACACCTGCTATGTCTATTATAAGGGGCTCCCACCATCCCTGCACTGAGTTTCTGGGTCTGCACACCTACTGTGTCTATTATAAGGGACTCCCACTATTCCTGCGCTTAGTTCCTGGGTCTGCACACCTGCTGTGTCTATTATAAGGGGCTCCCACCATCCCTGCGCTGAGTTCTTGGGTCTGCACACCGCCTGTGTCTATTATAAGGGGCTCCCACCATCCCTGCACTGAATTCCTGGGTCTGTACACCGCCTGTGTCTATTATAAGGGGCTCCCACCATCCCTGCACTGAATTCCTGGGTCTGCACACCTGCTGTGTCTATTATAAGGGGCTCCCACCATCCCTGCACTGAGTTCCTGGGCCTGCACACCTGCTGTGTATATTATAAGGGGTTCCCACCATCCCTGCACTGAGTTCCTGGGTCTGCACACCTGCTGTGTATATTATAAGGGGCTCCCACCATCCCTGCACTGAGTTCCTGGGCCTGCACACCTGCTGTGTCTATTATAAGGGGTTCCCACCATCCCTGCACTGAGTTCCTGGGTCTGCACACCTGCTGTGTCTATTATAAGGGGCTCCCACCATCCCTGCACTGAGTTCCTGGGTCTGCACACCTGCTGTGTCTATTATAAGGGGCTCCCACCATCCCTGCGCTAAGTTCCTGGGTCTGCACACCTGCTGTGTCTATCATAAGGGGCTCCCACCATCCCTGCACTGAGTTCCTGGGTCTGCACACCTACTGTGTCTATCATAAGGGGCTCCCACCATCCCTGCACTGAGTTCCTGGGTCTGCACACCTACTGTGTCTATTATAAGGGGCTCCCACCATCCCTGCGCTAAGTTCCTGGGTCTGCACACCTGCTGTGTCTATCATAAGGGGCTCCCACCATCCCTGCACTGAATTCCTGGGTCTGCACACCTACTGTGTCTATTATAAGGGGCTCCCACCATCCCTGCACTGAGTTCCTGGGTCTGCACACCTGCTGTGTCTATTATAAGGGGCTCCCACCATCCCTGCGCTAAGTTCCTGGACCTGCACACCTGCTGTGTCTATTATAAGGGGCTCCCACCATCCCTGCACTGAGTTCCTGGGTCTGCACACCTGCTGTGTCTATTATAAGGGGCTCCCACCATCCCTGCACTGAGTTCCTAGGTCTGCACACCTGCTGTGTCTATTATAAGGGGCTCCAACCATCCCTGCACTGAGTTCCTGGATCTGCACACCTGCTGTGCTCATTATGAGAGACATCAGGAACTTAATATGTACAGTTTAAAAGCAGTAATAAACCCAAAAAGAAACATTATATTGCAGCTTACCAATTCTTACATGTGGCGGCTGCATTTGTTTTCTTTTTTAGGCTTTCTTGCTTTTATGTTCAACTTGTGATCCTGCCAGTAAGTCTACAGGGATGAGACAAACCATTTAAGACTGGTAGGGGTGCTTAGAATGATCAGCATTTATTTATTTAGGTGAAACCTTTATTCTATTTAAATTACTATTTGCCTGCCAGTGGAGTGCTGACTCACCTGCTAATTTAGTGAGCGATTTGTGTTGTTGGGACAATAATAAATCTACACTCACACAAAAAAGAAAAAAAAAATCATATATAAATGAATGGGGCAGACTTTTTTCTGCCATCAGTCACTATTCTATATAAAATGAGGGGTTCATATCACCTGGCCATGGATTGTGGAACCTGACCGTGGTAGACGGGTCTGTACTGCGGACTCTCCTGTCCTCCAGTATGATAAAAGATTGACTTTGCTTTCGCTGTGACTTTGGCTGCATTTCGGAGGTCGTATTTCTTGTGAGATTGGCAGCTTATTTAATAGTCGAGGTACAAAGACGCTTTTATTCCTAATCAGGCGAGCATGCCTCCTTTTCATCTCCTCCACAACATATTAGCTCCATTTTAAACTAAACCTAATTCTTGCCTCCACTGAGAATTCTACACTGCTGATGATGGTGTTGATGGTGGCGAGACGTGAGGCTCCGGAGACTTACTGGAAACCTGCATACATGGAGAAATGTTACCTTCTCCCGTACTTAGGTGTACACAGCAGTCATCTGTCAGCAGTGTGTCAGAATGACATCATCAGATGCATGATGTCATTACTGATGCAGCAGTACATGCCTGTATGTGAATGTAGATAATTTTATCACTGTCTGTTCATGTTTTCATGTATTATGAGTGTATAATATTTTTCTCTGTGTACAGTGATTATTCTTCTCTCATTGCAAGTCTAGGAGTTAGCTTTGACTGACAGAAGACAATGGACTCTCTATTTGGCTGAAGAGTTTTATCTCAGCAGCCATTAAAGGAGACCTATATTCAGGGCCAACACAGCAAAGTCATATAGTTGTGTAGCCATAATGACTGCATATCCTCATGGTGGGGGAGCACCTGTACTCTTTAACCCATTCCCGCCTGGCATTCCTAGCCCAGCCTGACCCCCTGGGATTACTGAGGTATTGTAATGTAGAAAAAATGATCCCCACTCTGGTTGTTGCTCTTAAAATTTCTTCATTTTATTGAATAGCCACAGTGAACAAATGCAGATTAAGTCAGTTGATGCGTTTCAGCCTATAAGGCCTTAGTCATTATGACTAAGGTCTTATAGGCTGAAACGCGTCAACTGACTTAATCTGCATTTGTTCACTGTGGCTATTCAATAAAATGAAGAAATTTTAAGAGCAACAACCGGAGTGCGGATCATTTTTTCTACATTACTCTACTCATCCAGTGACTGTGGATTGAGCACCTGGGAGCTCTGCTATCTATATGGTGTATGGGTAGTAGCACTGACTTCTCTGTTTGTACTTACTGAGGTACTATGGGAATGGGATCCCCTGGGTGCTATGACAGAGGCATCCCTCAGGAGGTACCTGGCTTGGCCTGACCAGCATCAGTAATGTCTTCCTCAAGTCTTACAGCAATGACCCCCTGCAGTAGTCTTTCCAGCACAAGTTTTTTTTTTCCAGAAGATGTTCCCATTGGAGGTTAGGAGAAGAAAGGGTCCATACAATGACAGTAATCTCAAATGGTGACAGCGCAATCCTTCAATTACAAACAGATAACAGCAGATCAGAAAGCCAAGCCGAGGAGCAGCCCATACCATTAACGGTGTTGTCCTCCATTCCATACTCAAGGGATGTAAGTAGCCCATAGTCCTAAATCTCTCCTTTCTTGCGTTTTCCCTAAGGAAAAGCTCCCAGAATCTAAATCATTTGCGCTTGTGATCCTTACACTGCTTCCCAGGTGGATTCCCAAAAGACTGTTTATATAGAACCCTCTACCCAAGGTGCCCCACACTGGCAGGGGCAGGGCTGGCACTTTCTCGCTATCTATAGTACACCCCATTCTCTACTCTAGGCACCTCTAGCGCTACCTGGGCACCCATCCTGCCTGCTCTAAATATAGGGTTCCCAACCGTAACTATGGTGGTATCTGGTGGGCAATTTTAGGAACTACACCTCTGTGCCCCTACCTTACACTTCCCTTAACCACTTCAGCCCTGGAAGGATTTATCCCCTTCCTGACCAGAGCATTTTTTGCAATTCTGTACTGCATCGCTTTAGCTGACAATTGCGTGGTCGTGCTACGTTGTACCCAAACAAAATTGACGTCCTTTTTTCCCACAAATAGAGCTTTCTTTTGGTGGTATTTGATCACCTCTGGGGTTTTTAGTTTTTGCGCTATAAACAAAAAAAGAGCGACAATTTTGAAAAAAAAGCAATATTTTTTACTTTTTGCTATAATAAATATCCCCAAAAAATATATAAAAAAAACAAATTTCTTCCACTGTTTAGGCCGATATGTTCTACATATTTTTGGTAAAAAAAAATGCAATAAGTGTATATTGATTGGTTTGCGCAAAAGTTATAGTGTTTACAAAATAGGGGATAGATTCATGGCATTTTTATTATTAATTAATTTTTTTACAAGTAATGGTGGCGATCTGCGATTTTTATCGGGACTACGACATTATGGCGGACACATCAGACACTTTTGACACTATTTTGGGACCATTGTCATTTATACAGCGATCAGAGCTACAAATAGCCACTGATTACTGTATAAATTACACTGGCAGGGAAGGGGTTAAACACTATGGGGCGATCAAGGGGTTAAGTGTGTCCTAGGGAGTGATTCTAACTGTGGGGGGGATGGGCTCACTACAACATGACAGAGATCACTGCTTCTGATGACAGGGAGCAGTAGATCTCTTTCATGTTGCTAGGCAGAACAGGGAAATGCCTTGTTTACATAGGCATCTCCCTGTTCTGCCTCTCCTCGCTGCAATCGCGGGCCGCCAGCAAACATTGAGTTCGAGGGACCCGCGGGCACGCTCCCGCAGCGCGCGCCCGATAGGCGGCAAATTCAAAGGGTACACCCATTTGCCTGCCTGTGCCATTTTGCCGATGTATATGTGTGTGCGGCGGTCGGCAAGTGGTTAAAGTGATACTAAACACACACTGTTTAATTTACATAGTCCCTTCTATTTCTGTATGTGGATAATGGCACTGTAATTATTTTAATTAAAAAAAACAAAACATCTAAGTACCTTTTTTCTAACTGATATACAGCTGTCGCATGACCCAGCTCTTTCCCAGCCTGTCTGCAGGGAAACGTAAGCAAGAGAAGCTTCTAGTCCTCTGCTGCTGGTCACATTTTCAAAATAAAAAAAGAAAGCTTTTGGAATACAGAGTAAAAATAATTAATATCAATAAACTGTTTTAATCGCTTGCCGACCAGCACGGCAGGTTGGCACGGCTGCGCAAATCGGCGTAGCTATACGTCTTTAAGACACTATAGCAGGCGTGTGCCCGCAGCATGTCCCCGGAGCTGAAGCTCGCGCCCGGCATGTGCGCCGGGCACCGGTGATTGCTCGTTACAGACCGAGAACGGGAATATGTGTGTGTAAACATACAAATCCAGGTTCTCTCGGGAGAGGAGACGGATTGTGTGTTCATACTAAGTATGAACACCAATCGGTCTCCTCCCCTAGTCAGTCCCATACCCCCTACAGTTAGAACACACCTAGAGAACACAGTTAACCCCTTGATCACCTCCTAGTGTTAACCCCTTCCTTGCCAATGACATTTATACAGTAATCAGTGGCTATTTTTAGCACTGATCGCTGTATAAATGCCAATGGTCCTAAAATAGTGTCAAAAATGTCCAATCTGTCTGCCGCAATCTCGCAGTCATGATAAAAATTGCAGATCACCACCATTACTAGTAAATGAAAAATAATAATAATAATGCCATAAATATATTCCTTATTTTGTAGATGCTATAACTTTTGCACAAACCAATCAATATATGTTTATTGCGATTTTTTTTACCAAAAATATGTAGAATACATATCGACCTAAACTGATGAAGAAATTAGGGTTTTTTTTACATTTTTGGGGGGGATATTTATTATAGCAAAAAGTTTTTTTCAAAATTGTCACTCTTTTTTTGTTTATAGCCCAAAAATAAAAACGCAGAGTTGATTAAATACCACCAAAAGAAAGCTCTATTTGTGAGGAAAAAGGGACATCAATTTTGTTTGGGTACAACGTCGCACGACCGCGCAATTGTCAGTTAAAGCGACGCAGTGCCGTATCACAAAAAAATGGCCTGGTCAGGAAGGGGGGCAAATCCTTCCAGGGGTTGAAGTGGTTAAATTTTCATACAAATATATATTTGGAATAAAATCTTTATTTTTTTTTTTTAGATCTTGCAGGCGACCAATCGTAGGGGATTAATATCATGAGTATACTCAGTACTATTATCATAATTTCAGAACTTTGCTTTACCTAAATGTAGAACCCACTGGACCACTGATGTAGGAGATATAGATGGAGACCAATGGGATATGCCCCTGGAGTGGATTTCAGTGATGTCGATGTCGATCTATGCAGTCGTGCTGCATAGATCTTATCGCATGCCCGATCAACTATATGACTGGGGCCGCAGGGATTCTCCTCTACGCCCGAAATGTACTGTCCATAGGGAGGACTTTATACACACGATTTGGTGATGTCCAAAGCTTACAAGGTATTGGACAGAGGTTTCACAGACTAATAGGGCGTACACACAGACGGACTTTGTTCGGACATTCCGATAACAAAATCCTAGGATTTTTTCCAACGGATGTTGGCTCAAACTTGTCTTGCATACACACGGTCACATAAAGTTGTCGGAAAATCCGATCGTTTTAAACGCGGTGACGTAAAACACGTACGTCGGGACTATAAACGGGGCAGTGGCCAATAGCTTTCATCTCTTTATTTATTCTGAGCATGCGTGGCACTTTGTCCGTCGGATTTGTGTACACACGATCGGAATTTCCGACAACGGATTTTGTTGTCGGAAAATTTTATCTCCTGCTCTCCAACTTTGTGTGTCGGAAAATCCAATGGAAAATGTCCGATGGAGCCCACACACGGTCGGAATTTCCGACAACACGCTCCGATCGGACATTTTTCATCGGAAAATCTGACCGTGTGTACGGGCCATATCTCTGACTTAGCTAAAACACCCATACCACTTACCTCGTTGGTGTGCCTGCTGGGGGTGATTGATGCTGAAATGTACCTAAAAGGTATATATATCATGGTAACTAGATTACTATATCTCCCTAGGAAGCTGATTGCCTGCTGCTGGCTGGCATCCACTGTGCCTACTAGGGCTCAGTGGATCTCCTATGTTAACTCTCTTCTACTCGGGGAGCAGTTGGCTTATCGTCATCGCAATGCGGTTAAAAAATTCAATCTCATCTAGCAGAACCTGTTTTATAATTCTAATTTTGCTCCTTCACAGTTAGTAATGGATAGGTTACTACGATTCTAAACCCACCTAATGTTTCACTGGTCCACAAACAAGCTTGGGTTTTTTTTTTTGTTTTTTTTTTGGTTGCTCCTTTTATTTTTGTTTTGTGTTCTTACAGAAAAGTGCTTATATGCTTATATGTGCTATGTAAAAGGTAACTACATGTTATATCTTTACTCATATGTATGTATGTATATCATGCATATGATTTTTGCATTATTACCTTTGCATATCCTTTTATTGTACTTTACAGTTACCCATTATTCTTGTCAATAAAAAGTTTTGATTAAAAAAAAAAAAAAAACCTTTATTATTTTTTGGCAGTACCATGGTGTGGGTGGACTTCTGCCAGTCACAGGCTGTGTCATACCCCTCCAGCCTGTGTCTTAGAATAAGAGAGGTGAAGCCTCCATCAATCTACATGTGATATCCTGCTCCTATTGTGTTTGGTTAGTGAGCATGGAGGAGGAGGAAGGGAGCGGGCTGTCATTTACCACTGTGTATACGCCCATATGTATGACTCTATAGTCACATGAGCTGCTCAGATGTGATAGGGAGGCAATGCTCAGCATAAAAACTCACTGAAAACTGAGCATGTGCAGAGCTGCCAACACTGCTCTGCAAAATCCCTAGCTGCATTGGGGACTTGGGCAGAAGGGGGAGATAGAGATCAGCAGGATCAACTAGGTTTTTTGCAGAATATAGAAAATGAATCTCATAGTGACTGCGTGAGTATGAACAGCATGTAATAAATACAGTGTTTATTTATAGTTTTTTTTATGATGTGGGTTTAGTGACACTTTAAGAAAACATTATATTTCCCCATGCCAAGCACCACCCACGAAAACTTGGGGGCCTAGCCCCAACAAGAGAGCATCAAAATCACAGACCAGTGGCCTCATTTCTAAGGTTCTCCATAAGGGGCACAACCCTGTACTCTGCGAGGGAACAACAAAACATCCTCCCACTAAGGACTGACACTAGACAAGTCAAATGACAAATGAACAAGAGCAGAGAAAAAAAATTGCATCACAGCAACACAATACATTACAAGTTATGTACGTTATTCACATCCCTGTGCAGAAACAAGCATTAAAGCGGAACTAATGTCTAATATTAAAAATCCGTGAGCAGGCAGGCTCTTTATTGCAATATCTATTTTGCAATAAAATACACCTACCTGCCCCTCACAGTCTTTTGTAGAATGTACACTGAGCTGTTCATACACAGCACAGTTTAAATTCCAGCACTGTGCCTGTGTGTGTGGATGTCTACACTCCTGTGCATGCATGGGAGTGACATCATTCTGCACCGACCAATCAAGGTGCCAGAAGACCAGCACCCCGAAGAAGCTGGAAAAAAGATGCCAGCGCTGGGGAGGAAGCTCACTGGCATCAGACCATTGAAGCAAAGATAAGTATTGTGGAGTTTAGTTGCGCTTTAATACATAAGTCACTCCAACTATACATAAGTCGGTACAACTTTACAACAGTTTGCAAACAGATGATGGCAAATTAATGATACAAAGGTCTTTCTTACCCTGCCCTAAGGGTATAAGTCCTTAACACAGTATTTAAACTTCATGGGTCAGGGTGTCACTTTTCCTACCCTGTACGCAAGGGATTAAGCGAACTTGATTCGTGAAATGCGTCAATCTCTGCTGTTGTCAGTATTGGTATTACAGTGATGTGCTTATATTTGGAATAAAGCAATATATATTTTTATCCTCTATGTCCTGGACTGCGGTCAACGATTACTTGTTGTTATGGCTATCTACTCAGACTGCGGACTGGACCTGCATGCAGTCGTTAGAGGGAGGGTTACTCTCACCTGGAACTGAACAACCCTGTTTCTAAACTAAATTCTCTAACCAAGATACTCTATACTGGCAGGATCAGGGCTGGCACCTCCTGGCTATCTATGCTACACACCATGCACTACTCTGGGAACCACTAGCGCCTACTTAGCCACCTACACTGCCTACCCTCACTACATCGCTACCAACCCTGGCCACACTGGGATGCTCCATGCCACTACACTACATAATCACTAGTGGAGATACCGTAAGGTGTTTCTCCTACTTAAACCATATTTCCCTCCCTGCCATCCACTGTACATCTGACCAGAGTGTATTTAGACATCATGCTGCCTAGGCACACTAAATGGTACAAGCTCTGCCCCTTGCATATAATTATACTACTGTTATGCCGCGTACACACGAGTGGAATTTCCGACAGAAAGAGTCGGATGGGAGCTTTTCATCGTATATTCCGACCGTGTGTATGCCCCATCGGACTTTTTCTGTCGAAAATTCAGACAGACTTAAATAGAGAACATGTTCTATATTTTTCCGACTGAACAAATTACTATCGGAAAAAACGCTCGTCTGTATGCTGTTCCGACGCACCAAAAACAACGCATGCTCTGAAGCAAGTACAAGACGAAAGCTATTGGCTACTGGCTATTGAACTTCCGTTTTCTAGTCTCGTCTTACGTGTTGTACGTCACCGCGTTTTGGACGGTCGGAATTTGGTGTGACCGTGTGTATGCAAGACAGCTTGAGCGGAATTCCATCGGAACTCCGTCGTAAAAACCTTCAGAGTTTTTTCCGACGGCAAAACTGGTCGTGTGTGCAGGGCATTAGAATGTATTATTGTGTCTTGGATAAATGGCTCTATATTTGGGTGTATCTAAGCTATAAACAAGCTATTCTGTATATACAGTGGGATAAATGACTATATTTAGGCTGTTTTTGTGCTATAAACCAGTGGTTTTGGGTGTACATTCAAAAATGGCTTTATATTTAGGCTTTATCTGGGCTATAAACCAGTCACTCTGGATGTACAGTTGGATTGTTACTAATTCTAGGCTATAAATCAGCAGCTTTGGATGTACAGTTGAATAAATTTGCTCTATATTTAGGTTACATAAGATTGGTAAGGTTTAAAAAAAAACACAGGTACGTTAGCTGAGGAACACATCTAATACTTTTTCTTATTATCTGCACTGTCCGCTAATACCACTAACTGTCAGGGAGTTCCAGATCCTTAACACTTTAATGCCACGTACACACGATCGGACTTTCCGACAACAAAACCGTGGATTTTTGTTCAAAGGTTGCTAGCTTCAACTTGTCTTGCATACACACGGTCACACAAATGTTGGCCAACAATTACGAACGTGGGAATGTGGTGACGTACAAGACGTACGACGAGCTGAGAAAAAGGGAGTTCAATAGCCAGTGCGGCTCCTTCTGCTTGATTACGAGCATGCATGAACTTTTGTGCGTCGGACTTGTGTACCCACGATCGGAAATTCTGACAACAAAGTTTTGCTGGCGAAAAATTTGAGCACCTGCTAGCCAACATTTGTTGGCGGAAAGTCCAACTACAAATGTTCGATGGAGCATACACACGTTCGGACTTTCAGCCAACAAGCTCACATCCAACATTTGTTGTCGGAAAATCCGATCGTGTGTACGGAGCATAACAGTAAAGAGTCCCCTACGCTGTTTAGGTTTGAACCGCTTCTCATCCAAATTCATTGGGGGAGATTTACTTAAACTGGAGCGCTCACAATCTGGTGCAGCTGTACATGGTAGCCAATCAGCTTTTAACTTAAGCTTGTTCAATTAAAGTGATATTAACCACTTGCCAATCGTATAACTTACATATACAGCAGCAAGGCGGATCTGCTGCGCAGAATCACATACCTAATAAGTGATCCTGCACTTCTGGGTATGGGGCGCACAAGTCAGCCACACAGCGGGAGCTGATCAGCAGGTACCGCAGACCCGATGTCCGTCGGCACCCGCCGATTATTAGGCAGAGAGCCAGAATTGCAGATTGCCGTTTTTCCAGTAGGGAAGGCGTGGATCCTGTGCTCCTGCAAAGCAGGAACATGGATCTATGCTTTCCCCTAGTAAAAGCACCTCCCACACAGTACACAAACATGATCGACCGCGCAATTGTCAGTTAAAGTAATGCAGTGTCATATCGCAAAAAACGGCCTGGTTATGAATGGGGGTACATTTTTTGGAGTTCAAATGGTGAAAGATTCAGCTTTGAAAAAACAAACAAACATGTTATACTTACCTGCTCTGTGCAATAGATTTGCACAGAGCAGCCCTGATCCTCTTGTTCTCGGGTCCCCCACTGGCACTCCTGGCTCCTTCACCTTGACCAGTGCCCACAATAGCAAGACGCTTGCTATGGGGGCACTGGTGTGTGCTCGCTCCCCAGCCCAGCTCTTTGCATCCATAATACATGACTAGGCCCTGCCCACCACTCTCTCCTCATTGGCTCCCTGGCTGTGATTGACAGCAGTGGGAGCCAATGGCTCCCGCTGCTGTGTTTCAGCCAATGAGGAGAGAGAAACCCAGAACAGCCGAAGCTCCCGTGCTGAATCGAGAGGGGGTTTAGGTGAGTATTGGGGGGGGTGCTGTGGGGGGAGCAACATAGAATGCATGAAAGTAAAAAACCTTCCGCCTTTCCAACCACTTTAAGCTTTGACAATAAAACCTGAAAGCTGATTGGATTCTATCTAGAGATGCACCAAATTTTGCATGCTCCAGTTTTAGTAAATCCCTCCCATTTTGTGGTCTCATGTCTTCTTCACAGACATTAGGATAAACTGTTTTTTCCCGATACTACAGTCACCATTGTAGATAGTAGATATATAGTATATTGCGATCATACCCCCTCTTAAGCGCCTCTTCTCCTGGGAGAATACGTTTCATTTGTAAAGGTTGTATCTGGACTATAAACCAGCAGCTCCTAATGGACAATTTAATAAATGGATCTATATTTATGCTGCATCTGGACTATAAACCACTGGCTCTGGATGTACAGTTGAAAAAATGGCTCTATATGCTAGCTGTGCCTGGGCTAAGAACCAGTGTCCCTACCTGTACAGTTAGCTAAATAGCTCTGTATTTGGGCTGCATCTGTACTATAAACCAGAGGCTCCGGGTGCAGTGACGGCCCTTCCATTAAGGGTGCAGGGGGACCACCCCCCTAATCCATGCCCGACCCCTAATCTACATGCAGGGCACCGGACGCATGGATTCCAATGGGTTTTTTTATTTTTATTTTTTAGAAGCACGTGATTAGAGCTCCAGGCGCTAATTGGCTTCAAAAAAGGGTGGGCTGAGCCCACCCAGATGTGTGACAATAGTGAATTAATATTCGCTATTGTTTTCCTGACTGTCCTCCCAGCCAATCAGGAAGCGTGTCCTGAGACCCGATTGCCCGAAAGGAGAAGTGATCGTATTGGCCGCGAAGAAGAGACGCAGGTGAAGCCGCCGTGAAGTTGAGGAGGAGGAGACGCAGGAGAAGCCATCGTGAAGCTGAGGAGGAGGAAACGCAGGAGAAGCCATCGTGAAGCTGAGGAGGAGGAAACGCAGGAGAAGCCATCATGAAGCTGAGGAGGAGGAGACACAGGAGAAGCTGACGAGAAGGAAGTGCTGCCCACGTCCTAGATGGGCAAAGTGCGGGGCTGGTGGGCTGACGATGAAGCTATGGGGGGAGTTCCTGCAACCGACCGACCAGCTGCCACTGTCCGGGTGTACATATACTGTAAATAGGTGGCTCTATATTTAGGTGTACATCTATTATAAAGCAGCAGCCCTGCACATATAGTTGGTCACTAGTGAGTAGGGAATCATGTTAAAGTGGAAGTAAAGTTCGATCAGTAACTTTCACCTATAGGTAGTGGAAATATCTCCTAAACGGTCACCGTTTAGGAGATATTTACATTACATGCAGCCAGTGACATCACTGGTGTATGCGTCTGAAGAAACGACCACCCATGCCGTTTACTCAGAGCCCTGTGCCGTAATCAGCGGCTCCCATGTGTGGAAGTGACGTCATCACAGCCGGAGTCCGTGAACCCAGAAGCAAGACGGGTGAAGATGGGAGCCCCTGCAGCGCTGACATCCCCATGCTGGAAGAGCTTGGTTTTAAGGTAAGTTTCACATAATGTGCTAGTATGCAGTGCATACTAGCACATTATGACATTACCTTGCAGGGTATGAAGAAAAAAAAATGCAGCGGTTTACAACCTCTTTAAATGCTTCTGATAGTAAAGGAATGAAGAATGAAGTTTTTTGAATTTGTGATGAAAGTGACATGTGAACACCTTCTGTTATCATGTGCTCAGTATAAAATAGAACTATTGACTGCAGTTCACTTTTCCCAGCAAGAAAAACAATTCCCTGAGAGGTTTGTATTTGCTGTAGAATGATTCATGTGACCCGCTGTATTGCCCTGAGGCACCAGGAGCCCCCACATGGGACGTTGTGATCCGGAGAACAGAATGAGAAAACTAATCACAGGATTTCTCAGAAACAAAAGTCGCTGTGACAGTGAGCGTACGGAAGCTGAACGATTGAACCCTCGGTAAATGAATGCCGCTTCATTTTTCCATGAAGCAGAAATGGAAATGTGACATCTAGTGTGAGCTGATATCCAACATTTCACAAGGCAGACGACAGTCTTTGCCTCCGCATGTCATGTCAGTCATCGATCGTGAATCCTGCACAGGCTCGGCACACAACAAACATAATGTACAAGCCGTAGCCTCCTCCGCCATGACCTGAAGCATCTGTAGAGCCCCAATCTGTACATTATTCTCACTTTGGGGGTAATTAGCTCAATAAAAGATATTGGAGGGAATTCCCTAAGGCTGCTGCACCACTTTTTTGGCATCATTGCCTCTTGTTAGTCTGTTGATCCAAATTAATGAGGCATCTGAAACACGTTTGGTTCTGAGAGCATCTCATGAACCAAATTCATGTAGATCTAAAATTGGCCACTGCACCAAATTAAAAATAAAACATCGACAATTCGTATCTTACCAAAGTGAAACTAATTAAGACCAACCAACACTCATTTGGCGTACAGAGG
The DNA here is from genome assembly GCF_042186555.1 of Aquarana catesbeiana. Taxonomy (NCBI): domain Eukaryota; kingdom Metazoa; phylum Chordata; class Amphibia; order Anura; family Ranidae; genus Aquarana; species Aquarana catesbeiana. The sequence goes on from NC_133326.1 coordinate 536,151,592, forward strand.
GAGACCCTGGCAAGGACAGATTTTGCAAAAGTGTCTCCTGTGCATTCTAAAAGTGGTGATTGTGCCAAATTCAAGACAGGTGCATGAATTTAGCCACTTTTGTAACACACGCAAGACACTTTCGCAAAATTTGTCTACACAAGTCTATATGAATTTCAGGGATTTTGTTTATTTTCCTTGTTAATAAGGGTAAATATGGACAAAATGTTCTGTATATCTCCATAGAAAATGGTTTATATCCCACCTTCCCATTATCAACCCCAGAGGTCTGCTGTCATTCTACATATCTGTCTTGGGCATGTGGAATAATCATAAATCATGTGCGCAGAGCTGGGATCTTTGCGGAAATGTATTTGCTGAATCCAGATCATTTTACTAGGTCTCAGGACCACTAGGTGCTCCCTCTTGCTCAACAATTGAATGACTGACTGGAGTAGTGTCATTACACCTATCACCAATGGTTGTTGCGGCAAACTGGCACTGGACAGGACAGAGCTGGCAGAAGAAGGGATAGTGCTTGACTAAGGGATGTGCATATTCGTGAGGCTTCCATAATTAACATTCCACTCCCTTCTACCTCTTTACTAGCAATTGACCAGACGACACAATTCTTTTTGAGTCTAAGCGCTGGTTCACACAGGGGCAACACGACTTACAGCGCGACTTAGCAAGGCGACTTCAGCGCGACTTCAGCGCGACTTCAGCGCGACTTGGGGCGACTTACAAGGCGACTTCAAGTCGCCTCCAAGACAGGCGACTTTCCAGTGGCCAATCAAACTACAATCCGCTCTGGGGGAGGGAGGGGTTTGCTTGAAAAAAACATCTTCTCTTCCTGTGAAGTCGCTTCACTATAGACCACGATCCGACTTGTAGGCGACTTCCATTGAAATCAATGGGTACAAGTCGCCTACAAGTCGCCTTGAAGTAGTACAGGGACCTTTTCTGAAGTCGGAGCGACTTCAGTAGCGTACATATAGACGGCTCTCATTCACTTACATGGACTTTCAGATGTCAAGCGACTTGGGGCGACTTGAGGTCTGACAAGTCGGATCCCAAGTCGCGGTAGTGTGAACCGGCACTAAGGCCATAGCAGCCTTTTATTACAACAAAATAGAAATACAAAATTCACCCAAACATATAACTTAATGCATATAATACATTTTTTACATAAACATTAACCAAATACACATCATTATTAAACCTTCCTGATCTAGAGGTCTTTGAAGGCAAATTATAATTTCCAACCAACTAGTTGTATCGGTACACCCATGAAAGGCCCCGCGCTGTGTATCACGCAAGCTCAGGGACAACCAGCTACTTCCTTCCAGATACAACCTACTACACACCATTGTTACCATATAAGGGAAAGGTCGCCCATACCTCCATATGGGCCCAACCCCCCCTAAACCTCCATTATTTCTCAGCACCGCCTTCAAAGACCCCATAGACCTCCTGCTGCTACGACATCAAAAAGGAAACTACCCATTTACACCCAAAACCCATAATGCACCAACTACGAAAATTAAACCACCCTAGACCCATTATCCACTTGTCACCATAACCATAAATTAAGGGAGGGAGGGTGGAAAATCGACTATGCTGTGCGTTCCTCTCCACCACCTGACAGCCGCTCACTAACTCCGCCCCCCAGCTTAGTCGTAAACTCCCCCCACCGGCCTGCCTCCTAATCCCCCATTAACTGCTTACCTCACCTTCACTGCCTCCACCTCACTGCCCCACCCAAGTCATGCTGGCCCTCTTCCCAGTGGTACTTAGCTCCGGGCCATTACTTTCTCTTCCTGATCAATAAAAATGGATGTGATCAGAGGGGATGCAAATGACAGCTAGACATGTACAGAACAAAATAATTCGTTTTGTTTTGTTATTTACATAAATTTGTTTAGTTAAATTAATTTAATTTGTTTTCAGAATTTGTTTCGTTTATTCAAATTCTAATTCAGTTTTACGAATTCTGTCTAATTGAACTCAATTTGACCAAATTCGGAGGTTCAAATGGAATTTGAATCAAATTCTCTTCAAATTCATTCTATTCGAAATTCAAGTTTTGGAAGATGGTTATATTCTTTCTTTTCCATTTTATTCTATTGCCTTTTTTCTATTTTATTGTATTATATTCTATTTGGATTTATTCTATTCAAATTTTGGAAGATGGTTATATTCTTTCTAGTCTATTCTATTATTTTCTATTATTTTATTTTCTATTCTATTCTATTCTTTTCTATTCTATTCTATTCTTTTCTACTATATTTGAATTTATTGTTTTCGAATTTCAGAAGATGGTTATATTCTTTACAGTTTATTCTATTCTTTTCTATTCTATTCTTTTCTATTCTATTTTTTCCTATTCTATTTGACTTCAAATTTATTCTATTTGAAATGCGAATTTCAGAAGATGGTTATATTCTATTCTAATATATATATATATATATATATATATATATATATATATATATATATATATATATTATATTATATTTTTTATCTTCTATTCTTTTCTATTCCAATCTAGTATTTTATTTTCTATTCTTTTCTATTCAAATTTATTTTATTAGAAATTCACAAGATGGTTATATTCTTTCTATTTTATTCTATTCCATTCTATTGTTTTTTTCTAGTCTATTCTATTCTTTTATTTTCTATTCTAATCTATTATTTTCTATTCTATTCCAATTTTGGGAAATGGTTATATTCTTTTTATTCTGTTCTTTTATTTTCCATTCTATTCTTTTCTATTCTATTCAAAATTCAAATTTCAGAAGATGGTTATATTCTTTCTATTTTATTCTATTCTATTGTTTTTTCTATTCTATTCTTTTCTATTGTATTCCAGTTCGAATTTATTCTTTTTGAAAATTTTACTTTCAGAAGATGGTTATATTATTTCCAGTGTATTCTATTATATTCTATTCTTTTCTATTCTATTCCTTTATTTTCGACTCTATTTTATTCTGTTCTTTTATTTTTCTATTCTATTTTGTTCTGCTTTACTCTATTCTTTTCTAATGTATTCCTTTATTTTCTATTCTATTTCTCTATTATTTTCTATTCTGTTCTATTCTATTCTGTTCTATCTTATTTTATGCCTTTATTTTCTATTCTATTTTATTCTACTCGGAAATCAGAAAACGATCCAAATCAAATTTGAAACCGTTTTGAATTTGATTTGAATTCAATTTGAATTCCATCCGAAATTTAGTTTCGCTATTTCGGATTAATTTAAATGCCTTATTATTTTAATTCGGTAATTTGGATACATCCGAATTTCCGAATAACGAGAAATGAGTCCAAACCTAAATTCGCAACGAAACAAACTGCATATGTCTAATGACAACCTGGGCTGGACCAGAGGCCTAAAGTCAGGGAAGAAAGGGGAGCTTTGGAATCCTATGATGTCACTGAATTTCATTACTTTTGTATGTTAACAATTGCCATATTTTTACTTGCATATGGTAATGACAATTTAGTGCTATGGTATCACTGTTTGCTTAGGAGACTACTATACTATAATTGGAACCCCTCCTCGTCTTTGGGTCTGCCCCAAGTTCCTGTAGTGCCATGTGCACTACTCTAATGTCCTGTACACACGACTGGTTTTGCCGTCGGAATAAACTCCGAAGGTTTCTCTGACAGAACTCCAACGGAATTCCATTCAAGCGGTCTTGCCTACACACGGTCAAAGTCCGACCAAAGTCCAACCGTCCAGAACGAGGTGACGTACAGCAGGTACGACGGGATTAGAAAAAGGAAGTTCAATAGCCAGTAGCCAATAGCTTCCGTCTCGTACTTGCTTCAGAGCATGCGTTGTTTTTGGTCCGTCGAACAGCGTACAGATGAGCGGTTTTCCTGATAGCAATTGGTTCAGTCGGAAAAAATTTAGAACATGTTCTCTTTCTAGGTCCGTCAGAATTTTTGACGTAAAAAGTCAGATGGGGCATACACACGATCGGAATATACGATGTAAAGCTCCCGTCTGACTTTTTCTGTCGGACATTGTTTACTCCCACCTGCCACAGTCTGGCCCCCAGGACAGCCATCTAGCCCTTTGTTTAGAAAGTCTAATGCTGCGTATACATGAGCGGACTTTACGGCAGACTTGGTCCGGCGGACCGGAGTCTGGCGGATAATTCGATCGTGTGTGGGCTCCAGCGGACTTTTAGAATATTTAAAACATGTTCTATTTCTAGGTCCGTCAAGATTTTCTAAAAAAAAAAGTCCGATGAGGCATACACACGATTGGAATATACGATGAAAAGCTTCTGTCTGACTTTTTCTGTCGGACATTCCGCTTGTGTGTACATGGCATTATGCCCCATAATTTGCCACAGTGTGCTACCTGCACCGCTATACCTGTCATACAGCCCCTCCCAGACAATATCAGGCTCATGGAGTTCTAAAAGTTCCTCAGTCTGCATATGTGACATCACTAAGGGGGTGATAATATCATTGTGGACGTGGCCTTCATTGAAAAAGAGTAATGTGTCTCAGAGAAACACCCTTGGCTCCTAAATTTACAATATTATGGTAAACTCATCTGAGGCAAGCAAAAGGTTGTGTGAACCAGCCATAGTCTAACCATCTGCTTTGCTGCATTTCAAGTCTTCATAAATATTTCTGCAGATTAAATGTCGAGAAAATGATTCTTGAAGCACATCTCCCTCCTGCTCCATCATTGTCTCCATTTGGCCTTGGTAAAGGCAGGCCCCTGAGAGAGTGTAGAGATGACTTTGAGCTCTGTAGATGAAACAGTGCAAAGTTCACCTCCCATATGATATCTTATATATTGTCCCCAGAGGGGCTGTTATTGTCCACAGAGAATAAATTACACAGGCAGTAGCGAGAACCCAGAAGAGTCACAGCGGAATGGAGTTAAGTGATCACACGCTAGAGAATTTACTAAACCTAAAAGTTACTTACAAATTTCTATTTTTGAAATTGAACTGGTGCTGCTTGTTCCTGATCTCCATATGTGTATACTTACCATCAACTGCCTTTCTACAGCAGCTGGAGCACACAAAGAGCAAACGCCCTGTGGAATATATCATGTGATTCCACTACAAAGGAAACCTTTCTATCATTAGTGATATGTTGTCTCAGAGCGAGCACCATTAATTCCCCCTGTCAGATCAGAGCAGTTCTTTAGCCATTCAAGGTGCTAAGGAAAGCTAAGCCCAAGTAACAGAGTAAAACCCATTTCATAGAGGCAACCAAATGAGGAATTTCTGTCCAACATAGGTAGTAACAGTACCCTGGTGATGCACTCAGGCAAATTTTAAGTGACTGACTGGTTCAGTTTAAAGAGGACCTCCAGGTGCTTCGTGTGTACACTCTGTTCCTCTAACAGGTGAGGTGGACATCCCAGAGGTGAGAAGACCGGAAACCAGTGCAAAGAGGTTGAGAAGTCACTTCCAGCCACTTCCCAGGCATGGCCCTCGTTATCCCCCACCATAGACACCTGAGTAGCTTGCAGATAGCCTACATGAGGCACAAAGTCAACATGGAAGATGGTGGTCTTACAACCAGCTGTGATGAGGTTGGACAGAAAAACCACAGGATTCAGAAGACAGGCTGGAGTCACAACCACTTCAAGAATTGCAAATTGGGAACAACACAAAGCTCCAGGAATGACATCATCATCCTTCGGCTTCACGTTCCCAAAAAACTAGGGCAAACCATATCCACACTCCAAACTTTGAATTTACACATGCAGCACAGGCAGAACTGATTACCAAAATTCTTCTGTCCGCAAATAAAGTTTAAAACATAGTGAGAAATTATTTTACCGATGGTGACAGTGAGAATGTGAACATTTCATGATGGAAGGACCCAGAAAGGAACTCCGTCCTTTGTCCAGAAGGAAAAGATTTAAAAAAAAGCTTCACTCAGGATTAATAATTATGGCGGTCATGTAAGAAGGAAGAGGGCACTGTGAAAAGCCTCTTCAATCATTATGGCGTAAACGATAATCAGATTGAGCCTCTCCCGCCGAACCTCGCTGTAATCTGGAACATTCTGGAGTGCAGAAAAGATTTACATAATGATTATTAAGAGTCTAGGCAAAAACCATCACTTCTGATTTACTGGGCAAGATACAGAACGACAGCCGCAGAAACCATTTCTGTGCACTGCAAATGGCCATCACTGCTGCTGGGTGGAGACCTGCATATGAGAACAAATGTTCCTTTGGGTGGAGTACAAGCAAACAATATGTATATACCTGATGTAATACCTGATCCTGTACACACAAAACTACCTGATCTGAAAAAGGTACTGCAGTGTGTATGTCCTCCTTATGGTTATGCTTGCCATTCTGCTTTCCTCCCACAATCCAATAAATCGTCAATAGTTGTCAAAGGGTAGCCAAAGCCACAGATACTGTAAGCATGTAGCATGATGGATAAGCATGGACTGTTACTGATGTGCATGGACCATTGCAGATGAGCATGGACTGTTGCGGATGAGCATGGTCCAGGGCTGGGACAAGGTGTGGGCAGGAGGGGCGGCTGCCCCAGGCACTGTGGTACCATGTGAGGTGGTGGGGGGAGCACTGCCAGGAGGTTGGGGGAGGGGATTTGTGTAAGGAGGGGAAATTTGGGGGGATGTGTTAGGAGTGGTGATTTAGGGGGGATTTGTGGTGGGTTAGGGGATGGCGGAAGAGGATTTGTGCTAAAAGAAGTGGGGAATTGGAGGGTTTGTGCTAGAAGAGGTGATATGGTAGAAGGAGGAGTTGTGCTAGTAGGGATGATTGGGAGTATTTGTGTTAGAAGGGGAAATTTGAGGGGGATTGACTTTGCAAATTAGTATGTCACAGGTCAGCATTGGCTATGGTGGAAGAGCAGGGACTGTCGTAGGTGAGAATGGACTGTTACGGATGAGCATCGATCATTGCAGATGATCATGGACTGTCACAGAAAAGCATGTCAGCTGTAGGCACAATGCGCTACCCACTTCACATTGAACAGCAAGCACTTACACATGTAAAAAGTTATTTTAAAAAATACGTTTAAAAGTTACAAAGTAGAAACTGCTATAAATGTTACTATAATGAATTTAAATGTGTCTTGATTGAAAACATAATGCTGTATTCCTTCAGGAAAAGGATTTAAAGTCTCTTTAAGCCACCACGAGTACATCCATATGTTATATACAAACGGCAGATAAAGCCAGTCTAGGCATGCCGACCCAGTTTCTTCAGTCCAATGTATTCATATTATAAACCCTGCGGACCCGGTTCCTCCAGTCCCATGTATTCTCATTACATACATCGAGCACTATGACCATATACTGTATGATTCATATTCTCAGCTCTACACAAAGCACTCATTGACAGCAGAATATAGAATATGAACACAGGAGGATCTCACCATCCCAGGATGTGATTCATTACTGGCTTTTATGTATGATGAGACACTCCACTCCACTTCACCACTCCACTGATAGGACACCCGCACACCCATTAACCCCCACTCCTATAACTACTGCCTTCTTTAGTGGGAAAGATATGTCAGGCTCAGTCACTTCACTGCTCTCCAGATTTATTACAGAGGAGTGGCATCACCGTTGTCTACATATAAGTTCTATTATACAGGAGTGACATCATCACTCTCCAGACATATTATACAGGAATGACATTACTGTGGTCTAGATATAAGTAATATTATACAGGAGTGATATCACCACTCTCCAGATATAAGTTATATTACAGAGGAGTGACGTCACAGTTATCTAGATATAAGTAATATTACACAGGAGTGACATCACCACCATCCAGATATAAGTTATACTACAGAGGAGTGACATCACAGTTATCTAGATATAAGTTATATTATACTGAAGTAACATCACCACTCTCCAGATATATTATACAGGAATGACATTACTCTTGTCTAGATATAAGTGATATTTTACAGGAGTGACATCACCACTCTCCAGATAGAAGTTATATCACAGAGGATTGACGTCACAGTTGTCTAGATATAAGTTATATTATACAGGAGTGACATCACCACTCTCCAGATATATTATACAGGATTGACATTACTCTTGTCTAGATATAAGTAATCTTGTCTAGATATAAGTAATATTTTACAGGAGTGACATCACCACTCTCCAGATAGAGGTTATATCACAGAGGATTGACGTCACAGTTGTCTAGATATAAGTTATATTATACAGGAGTGACATCACCACTCTCCAGATATATTATACAGGATTGACATTACTGTGGTCTAGATATAAGTTATATTATGCAGGAGTGACATCGCTGGTCTCCAGTTCTATTATACTAGAGTGACATGACTACAGTCTATGTAAGGCCTAGATATAAGCTACATCATACAGGAGTGACATTCCCATTCTCCAGATATGAGTTATATTATACAGGAGTGACATCACTGCGCTCCACATATAATATAACTTATACAAGAGTGACATCACCACTCTCCAGACATAAGTTAACTTATACAGCAGTGGCATCACTGCTCATCAAGTTATATTATAAAGGAGTGACATCACTGCTCTCCACATATATATTCTATAGGAGTGACATCACCACTCTCCAGATATAAGTTATATTATACAGCAGTGACATCACCATTCTCCAGATATAAGTTATATTATACAGGAGTGACATTGCCATCCTCAAGATATAAGTATTATGTTACAGGAGTGACATCACCACTCTTCAGATATGATTTATATATTAGAGGAGTGACATTACTGCTATCCAGATATAAATTATATATTACGGGAGTGACATCATTGCTCTCCAGATATGTAACATCATACAGGAGTGACATCACCACTCTCCAGATATATTTTGAATTATACAAAAGTGACAGATTTAAGTTTTATCATACAGGAGTGACATCACCGCTCTCCAGATATATTATATCATACAGACGGGACATCACTGCTCTCCAGATATAAGTTATATTATACAGGAGTGATATCACCACTCTCCAGATATAAGTCATATTATACAAAAATGATATCACCACCCTCCAGATATGTTATAACATACAGAAATGACATCATCACTATCAAAATATATGAGAGAGAAAAGTGCGGCGCTAAAATCATATCGTGTACCCCCAGTCCACACCTGGGGTAAGGAAGTGAACACAATTGATAATAGTATTAAAAGGTGCAAAACAAACTCCTCAGAAGTTTGCAAGTGATTATTAAAAATGGGTGTTAAGTTCACCAAAGATCAACCCAATAGGATCACAGATGTCAAATAGGTCAGGTGACACCCTATAATCAATTGATGTTTGATATAACTACACAATCTATAAATACTTTCATATGACAATTATGTATAGCACCCAATCAAAGCTGTAATGTTATATCGGAAATAGATATATAAACTTTAAATTCAATGAAACAATATTAAAGTCCATCACAAGGCAAACAGCATGGTGAGTCAGACACGACCCAACAAAGGCATGAATCCTGGATGTAAATAAGTCTCTAAAACATGCAAGGTGATATTCACACACAGCACCCAGGGTTGTGCTACCAACACTCAGGGGAGGGATGGGTACCCTTACCCTAAGATGTGGACACACACGCCAGCGGCGGTGGGTCAAACAGGTATGGACGAAAGGTCAGGATCCCAAACCACAAACTCCTATGTTTGGACTGGTGTGGACATACACCTGCAGGGGTTGAAGTCCCATCGGACGAAACGCGTCGGGTATATAGCCTGCTAGGCATCATACACTGCACCTGTTTTATCAGTTTTTGTGATCACATTTTATACAAGTATCCTGACAGATGTATGTGCCAATTTTTTATTATTAAATACCACATGCTGTTTTGTTCTGCACTATGGGGAAGCCTTCCTTTTTTTCTTTTATGGTCCTTATTTTTTCCTGACGGGAGGAGAATTATATACACCAGGAACACCGTGGTCCAGTTGCTGCTTCCTGGATCGTCATCTGGTTCGATTGCCGCAGGTGTATGTCCACACCAGTCCAACCATAGGAGTTTGTGGTTTGGGATCCTGACCTTCGTCCATGCCTGTTTGACCCACCGCCATTGGCGTGTGTGTCCACATCTTAGGGTAATGCTGCGTACACATGGCCAGACTTCCCGACAGAAAAAGTCCAATGGGAGCTTTCAGTCGGACATTCCGACCATGTGTATGCCCCATCGGACTTTTTCTGTCGGCATTTCCGATGGACTCAGACATAGAACATGTTCTAAATCTTTCCGTTGGAAATGCCAACAGGGTTTAGCCCATTGGCAAGTCTGGCCGTGTGTACGTAGCATAAGAGTACCCATCCCTCCCCTGAGTGTTGGTAGCACAACCCTGGGTGCTGTGTGTGAATATCACCTTGCATGCTTTAGAGACTTATCTACATCCAGGATTCATGCCTATGTTGGGTCGTGTCTGACTCATCATGCTGTTTGCCTTGTGATGGACTTTTAATATTGTTTCATTGAATTTAAAGTTTATATATCTGTTTCCAATATAACATTACAGCTTTGATTGGTTGCTATACATAATTGTCATATGAAAGTATTTATAGATTGTGTAGTTATATCAAACATCAATTGATTATAGGGTGTCACCTGACCTATTTGACATCTATGATCCTATTGGGTTGATCTTTGGTGAACTTAACACCCATTTTTAATAATCACTTGCAAACTTCTGAGGAGTTTGTTTTGCACCTTTTAATACTATTATCAATTGTGTTCACTTCCTTACTCCAGGTGCGGACTGGGGGTACACTATATGTTTTTAGCGCCGCACTTTTCTCTATCATATCTAAACACGCAATTAGTCTTATTGCCAGTGCTGGCAGCTCACTTTCTTCTTTTTTACAAGTAGCGCAATAATTTTTACATTTTATTATATTCTCAAAATATAAGTTATATTTTACAACAATGACATTGATGCTTTTCAGATTTAGGTTATGTTATACAGGAGTGACATCACCACTCTCCAGTTTTTTTATATCACAAAGAAGTGAGATCATTCTCCAGATATAAGTTATAATATACAGGAGTGACATCACCACTATCCAGATATAAGTTATATTATACAGGAGTGACATCACCACTATCCAGATATAAGTTATATTATACAGGAGTGACATCACCACTACCCAGATATACAGTATGTTATATTATGCAGAAGTGACATCAATCTTATCTAGATATATTATATTATACAGGAGTGACATCACCGCTCTCCCATACAGTATAATGTATATCTTGTTTATTGGATCGATAAGTGAATTGTATCGCACACTTGCTGATTTTTTGGTCGCTCTTAATATTTTAGTCATGCCGCTTGAAATGTTTTGCATTTCTCAGCGAGGACGGAGATAACACCGGACGCCATGGAAAGTTCTAGATGAGCAGAAGATGGAAAAAAATCATTTTAGCTGCACACAGAGCTGTAAACAAAGAGAGAGGAAGCGATAAAGATGCAGAGAGTTAGATAATCCACAAACATAGGATTCCTCTATAACAAGTCCAGACTCGGATTCTGCGGACCTCGCGGCATGCATTTATAATGGGGATGAATACAAAGTATCTAATCCTGCAATGGATATTTTTTATCTCAGAATGGGATCACAGACATGATTGCAGCCTGATTGTTTATTGCGTATACTTATATAGTGTTTGTAGATCATATATTGAGTGACGACTGGTATTTCTGGAGATTGTAGCTCGAGAGATGATTGTTATGTCTGGGGATCGTAGTTTGAGGCTAGGTTCATATTTGTGCGTTAAGGGAACGCGTGCAAAATCCTTTTTGCAGGCACTCAATGGAGTCATTAATTCTTAAAGGCACCCCCCCCCCATGCACCTTGCTAATGCGTGCACTTCATATGCCTCAAAACACATTGGTAACAAAGTGCCATGCGTTTTGGTGCGGTGCGATTTTTAAAGTGGGTCACGCACTTCTTTTGTGTGCTTTTTGTGTGTAGGGCAGGCCGTTAGAAATGGATGAGCTGCCCTAAGCAGGACGTGCACCGAAGCCTGAGAGATAATTGTTATATCTGTGGGTTTGCAGATGTCTAATAATCATATTTTTAGGGAATATTTCTCCTGTTGGGCCCTCTAAATACAACCAGAACTACATGAAAACCTCACTTTCCCTCCATTGAAATACTGAGATATTGGTGGCCTTGTTTTAAAATATTTAATTTGCATTTGTATGGCTCTCAGATGTCTATTAGTGCAAAACTGTGGCTCGCGGGCCCGATTTGGCCCTTTGCTTGCCTTTAACTGGCCCTTAGGGAGTTACTCCTTTCACTGATCACTAACACTAATGCCCTGTACACACGACCAGTTTTCCCGTCGGAATAAACTCTGATGGTTTTTCCGACGGAGTTCCGACGGAATTCCGCTCAAGCTGTCTTGCATGCACACGGTCACACCAAATTCCGATCGTCCAGAACGCGGTGACGTACAACACGTAGGACGGGACTAGAAAACGGAATTTCAATAGCCAGTAGCCAATAGCTTCCGTCTCGTACTTGCTTCAGAGCATGCGTCGTTTTTGGTCCGTCGGAACAGCGTACAGACGAGCGGTTTTCCCGATAGGAATTGGTTCCGTCGGAAATATTTAGAACATGTTCCATTTCTAGGTTCGTCAGAATTTTCGACGTAAAAAGTCTGATGGGGCATACACACGATCGGAATATACGATGAAAAGCTCCCGTCTGACTTTTTCTGACGGACATTCCGCTCGTGTGTACACGGTATTAGACATTGTTTACTCCCACCTGCCACAGTCTGGCCCCCAGGACAGCCATCTAGCCCTTTGCTTAGAAAGTCTAAGGAGTCATAATGTAGTTTCTGTGTCCAGGTTTACTGCGCAGATCTCTGTAATTGATTAAATATCGATCATTCCTGCACTCTGAGAACACCCAATTCTGCCTTTTCAGCCTTATTAATTCTGCAGCTTCTTTAAAAGAATCCCTGGTGATCTTGCCATGAAGGTCCTTGTTTAGCCATTGCCTGTTATAGGGTGATAACACCCCAGTTGAGCTCCTGCGTTGTCACCCTGTCGCATGGACAACTAGCTGTTTCAGCACACATTACATAGGCATGGTCCACTGTTATCAGCATCAGGAAACCCTCCCTGAGAAATGCCTTGCAGCCATTGCTGGAGTGCATGTAGTGAGGAGGTGGCTGCAAAAGGAGTTTAGGAGATTGGCAGCACTAAGATTGAACAAAGAAGGAAAAAAGGTGAAAACAGGATTTTACAAACAGGAATGTATTAACTCCTTAATGTATATGATAGTATGCAGCACTGCTGTTAGAAATCACGGGGCCCTGTACAGCCTGCCTGACGGCCCCCCCCCCTCGGGCCAGAAGTGACTGAGGTCATAGATTTATCAGTCCCTTTCTCTGCAGCCTCAGCTGCACAGATGAATGAATAGGAAGTGCTCTGGGATGAATGGACACAGGAGTGATTGGTACTGATCGCTCACTGTGTTCATTCAGGAAAAGAAGGGGCCAGTAAATGACATATTTACCTGCCCCTTGCCCCGCTCCCCATCTTGAAACATCCCTCTGTGTGCCCGCAGCAACTGCCGCGGGAGAGGAGGGAAGCCAGCAGTGCTGCGGGGGGGAAAGGGGCACACAAATGGGCCCGGACAGCAGATAGAAGGGGCGCAGGTGCTAGAACCACTCTCCGTGAAGTGCAGCCGGAGGAAGGGAGAGGGGGAGAAGCTAGCAGTGCTGCAAGGGGAGACAGAAGAGGATCAGTGTCTGCAACAAGAAAGTAAAGCTGGCCCTCCTGCTCAGCAGTTGCCTGGGCCCCCCTTTTGAACTGATGAGGCCCAGGCCCAGTACAGGAGAGCTGGCTGTACTGCCTTATCAGCGGCCCTGGCAGTATGACAGTGGGCTTAATGCCATGCTGTCACAGATATAGCCGTGTATAGCCAGTGCAGCGTAACTATTTTGTGCTGGGAGCTTGCTTACATTGTGACAGTACGGTCAATGACAGCTCCCATTCAGTGTTTATGATCAGAAGCTGATAGGATGGGCTCCTGATCATGTGATCACTGTGACACCCAGTTAAAATGATTACATAATTAGGAAGCCTATGTAATGCCTCTGACATTATGAACTATTAAAGGACCAGCTCCTGCTCTCTGTAAGCGCTTAAAGCCTAATCCCAAGTATGGATAGTTTTGCATAGTCACATTGGTCAAGATTGAACCAATGAAAATATTGGACCTATTCCAAGCGACTGCCTTGCTGTATTGTGAACGCAGGAGGTGGCACACTTGGCACAGGTGCCATCCAGAGAACATTTTGTAGCATTGTCAGTGTCACAATGAATGCAAAGCATTCTGATTGGATATGGTGGAAATTGTGACTTCACCACCTCTCCACCTTATCCAAACTGTGCACATTATGGCAGCTGTAGGGCAATAGTTCAGTGACCCCCAGCAGCCAATCACAAATCATCTTTTTATACACAGCACACTGCAGGGGGTCTCCTCTGTGTCTCTATATTAGACTCTGACAGGAAATCTCTTACATAGAATATACAGTAACTTCAGAGGACAAATGACTGGACTACAACTCCCAGCATGTCACAAAAGCTGAACGCCAGATAAACACCTAAATGTATAAATGAAAAAGATTCATAGGAGCTGTTTTACCTGTCAAAGGGTTTGTATCCCTCCAGTACTTACATTTTCACAGCCAGTGATTGGTCAGGAATGGAACAGTCACACACCGATGAGCACATCCCTCTGCTCTCTCCTACTGTCAGCACATCTGCTCAGCTCATAGAACCGCCCCCCTTCCAGTCAGAGCTCAACTGTACAGGGCATAACAGGAGGCTAATACAAGGAGAAAGTCATCTGCTTACACATGCTGCACCTACATTTCAGGACTTTCTTTACATCAGTGGAGTTTGGCTTTGAATTGGTATTAATCCCAAAACAAAAAATATACTAGGGTTGTTGGTTTGAATCTCAACCACAGCACTACCTGCTTGGAGTTTGCATGTTCTCCCTGTGCCTGTGTGGGTTTACTCCAACACTCCAAAGACATGCTGGTGAAATAATTGGATCCTGTCTAATTTGGCCCTAATATAGGTATGTGTGAATGTGAGTTAAAGTGATTGTAAAGGTTCCTTTTTGAAAAAAATAAAAATAACAAACATGTTATACTTACTTGCTCTGTGCAAGGGTTTTGCACAAAGCAGCCCCGATCCTCTTCTTCTGGTGTACCCCAGCGGTGCTCCTGCCTCCTCCTCTTCATCGGGTGCCCCCATGCAGACCTCCTTTCCTTGGGGGCACCCCTTCGGGCGCACTCCTAAGTCCCGCTGCTGCGTCATCTATTGACACAGACAGCAGGACTTGGCCCGCCCCCCGCTCCCGTGTTACTGGATTTGATTGACAGCAGCGGGAGCCAATGGCTCCCGCTGCTATCAATCTATCCAATGAGGATGGGATAGGATGGGCTCATGTAAGAAAAGGGGGGGGGGGGCTCTGGTAGCAGCTGCGGCACAGAAGGTTTTTCACCTTAATGCATAGAAAAACCTATAGATTTTAAAACATCTTTAAACCGGGTACACACTACAGTTGCACGAAAAAAAAAAACTGACAGCTCAGGTCGGGAGTCGCTGTACTCACCATGCAAGGTTAGTCCAGCGATCTCCCCTGCTGAGCTTTTGTGTTCTGATAGTATTCAGGCCCCTTTACTCTGATACCCCTAACTAAAATCTAGTGGAACCAATTGCCTTCAGAAGTCACCTAATTAGTAAATAGAGTCCACCTGTGTGTAATTTAATCTCAGTATAAATACAGCTGTTCTGTGAAGCCCTTAAAGGTTTGTTAGAGAACCTTAGTGAACAAACAGCATCATGAAGGCCAAGGAACACACCAGACAGGTCAAGGATAAAGTTGGGGAGAAGTTTAAAGCAGGGTTAGGTTATAAAAAAATATCCAAAGCTTTGAACATCTCATGGGCCGGACAAGGAGAGTATTAATCAGAGAAGCAGCCAAGAGGCCCATGGTAACTCTGGAGGAGCTGCAAAGATCCACAGCTCAGGTGGCAGAATCTGTCCACAGGACAACTTTGTGCTCTCCACAAATCTGGCCTTTAAGCCATATGAGAGACACAGCAAACATATGGAAGAAGGTGCTCTGGTCAGATGAGACCAAAATTTAACTTTTTGGCATAAAAGCAAAATGCTACGCGTGGTGAAAAACTAACACTACACATCACCCTGAACACACCATCCCCACCGTGAAACATGGTGGTGGCAGCATCATGTTGTGGGGATGCTTTTCTTCAACAGGGACAGGGAAGCTGGTCAGAGTTGATGGGAAGATGGATGGAGCCAAATACAGATCAATCTTAGAGCAAAACCTGTTATGCCCCGTACACACGGTCGGACATTGATCGGACATTCCGACAACAAAATCCTAGGATTTTTTCCGACTGATGTTGGCTCAAACTTGTCTTGCATACAGACGGTCACACAAAGTTGTCGGAAAATCCGATCGTTCTGAACGCGGTGATGTAAAACACGTATGTCGGGACTCTAAACGGGGCAGTAGCCAATAGCTTTCATCTCTTTATTTATTCTGAGCATGCGTGGCACTTTGTGCGTCGGATTTGTGTACACACGATCGGAAATTCCGACAACGGATTTTGTTATCGGAAAATTTTATAGCCTGCTCTCAAACTTTGTGTGTCGGAAAATCCGATGGAAAATGTGTGATGGAGCCTACACACGCTCGGAATTTCCGACAACAAGGTCCTATCACACATTTTCCGTCGGAAAATCCAACCGTGTGTACGGGGCATTAGAGTTTGCAAAAGACTTGAGCTTGGGATGGAGGTTCACCTTCCAGCAGGACAATGACCCTAAACATACAGCCAGAGCCACAATGGAATGGTTTAGATCAAAGCATATTCAAGTGTTAGAATGGCCCAGTCAAAGTCCAGACCTAAATCCAATTGAGAATCTGGGGCAAGACTTGAAAATTGCTGTTCACAGACGCTCTCCATCCAATCTGACAGAGCTTGAGCTATTTTGCAAAGAAGAATGGGCAAAAATGTCACTTTCTAGATGTGCAAAGCTGGTAGAGACATCCCCAAAAAGATGTGCAGCTGTAATTGCAGAAAAAGGTGATTCTACAAAATATTGACTAAGGGGGGGCTGAATACAAATGTACACCACACTTTTCACATATTTATGTAGCCAGGAGCTGGATACCTACCTATTCCTGCAAACAGAAGAGGCCGTGTGGCATTGTTTCAGGGGAAGCTGTTCCCTCTAGTATTCCAGTGTGGCTGTTATTTTCTTAATTAGAGACAAGACAGAGCAAAGCATCTTGGGACATGTAGTCCATATGGATACCAGCTTACTGATGGAGAAGAGTAGAGCGCTGGAAGGGTCTATAAGACCCCTTTCACACTGGGGCGGTGGGTCCGTTAATGGTAAAGCGCCGCTAGTTTTAGCGGTGTACTGCTGTTTGAGCTGCGCTAGTGGGGCGCTTTTAACCCCAACTAGTGGCTGAGGAAAGGGTTAATAGCACTCATTTTGCGCCACTGCCAAAGCACTTTGCAGGTGCTTCGGCAGCACTGCTCATTCATTTCAATGGTATACACCACTTCTACACCGCCCCAAAAATGCTGCTTGTAAGCCTTTTTTTTCTGTCCTGCAAGTGCACCGCCCCAGTGTGAAAGCACTCGGGCTTTCACACTGGGGTGGCTTGGGAGGCGCTTTTCAGGTGCTATTTTTAGTGCAAAAATGCCTGAAAAGCGCCCCAGTGTGAAAGGGGTCTAAGAAGGAAGGCTTGAGGCCTGACGCGCTCTCTTTGGATCGGCGTGGATCTGCATGCAGGGAATCTGTGACAGAGTGAGCTGCAGCTGAGTTGCAGCTTGCTTTGGTGGAGATAACCAGCATGTATCTGGAAGGACACCTGTTCACAGTTCCCCTTCACTGTCCACCCTGCAGGGATATCGGATTCGTGTGAGTTGTGGTTTGATGTGGCGGAGGCTGGATGTCATCCTTTGAGCCACATTCCGGAGAGATCATCTTCATCATCATCATTATCACCCTCGTCTGTTCCATTGTGGTGAGCGGGCGATAGCCCAGTCTTAAAGACACTGTATATAGACATCATTGTCTCCTACACTCATTATCATCTTTAGTTCATGGATCTCTTCCAGTCCATCATAGACACTATATACAGACATCTTTGCCATCCATTGTTCTGCTGTTGCTTGTAGTTCCACAGAAATTTAGCATCTTTAAGTCAGTGATCACTGTAAATTCAATTACAGTTCTGATTTGCACATGAACATTGTCTGCTGGTTATACACCATCTATCGGATCAGCTATTTTGCTTTACCATGCAATATTCCTTGCATGCAATTATATACCTAAAAGCTAGCTGAAGATTAACCAGATTGCCACACACCAAAACAGGACTACTTTCACGTCCCTCCCCACTTCAGGGATTTGTTTTGCCAAAGCTTGTAAAGGTGCAGTTCACCAAAAAAACTCTCTGTAAGAG